>NC_060277.1:14309017-14669962 GCF_021613505.1 Equus quagga
TATCTAACGTAGTTGTAATGAAGATCGTGTGAGAAAATGTGTATAAAGATGCTTCTTAAATGAAATATGACTTACCTTATTATTAAATAATAATTAGTAAATAATAGGACTCATAATTTGCTTTCCTCAAATCGCCAGCTCCTACACTTTGGATCACATCAATGACAAGAGATGCCTGTTCGCTACGTACATGACTCAGAGAAATTGTAGCAAGCAGCTTTTATTCTTGATAAGGTTGGTTTGTATGATAGAAGTTGATGCATGATAAGACATAGCCCAAATTTAGAATTGGAAGAATGCCCAAGGGTATCTAAATTAGATTTCCACATGAATTTGTTAATAAAGAGACTAAAGCGCAGAGACGGTTCATAATTTTCTTAAGATCAGTATGCTCTGATATTTAACTTAGTGTTTACTATGGTTCATGCATGATGCAATTGGAAAAAATCACTGGATTATGTTTGCATGGAGTACAGGCCTTGTTCCTGTCTTTTAGATAGGAATTGGCAACTACAGCTCATGGACCAATATGGGCCACCATCTGTTTTTGTAAATAAAGTTTTATTGGAACATAGCCGCACCTATTTATTTAGGTATTGTCTATGTCTGCTTTCGCACCATGGTGCCAGAGTTCAGTAGTTCCAATAGAGACCATATGGCCCATAAAGCTTGATATATATCTGGCCTTGTACACAAAAAGTTTGTTGATCTCTGTTTTAGAATATCATGATTATTTTTTATAAAAGTTCTTTTAGAATATCTTAAAGAAGGTGCTACACACTTGTTGGGAGAAAATTCAAATATTTCAGAAATGTATAAAGTAAAATGCAAACGAGAATATTTTTTATTCAACTTAGATTCTTTTCCTGTTACCTTTGGAGCTCAGCACAATCGCCTGGCACAGGGTAAGTAGTCATCAATAAATGTTTGTCCGGGGAAGGAAGGAAGGAAGGAGGTTAGGAGGGAGAGGCAGAAACAGGAAGGCTAGGTGATAGGCAGAAAGGTCAAATTCATTGAATTCAAGGTCTTAAAGTCATGATGACGAGAAAAAAATAGCGATTCTTTCAGAGCTTCACCTGCCACACTCTGTGAGTATTCTGAACAAAATAGTAGATTTTACCTTCAAATGCTACTCTTTGCTTTCATTCTAATATTGGAGACCTGCTACATATGAAAAGGATTTGGTGAGATGTGTGGTTCCGGGCTGATACCTGTATGTGAGAAAATAAGTCCCCTAAATGCTAACTTCCTTGGCAAAAGTAAAAGCTTTTGTTTCCTTCCTTGTAGGGCGAGAAGACACGAACCTCATGATTTGCACGTAGAATGAGGCTTCTGAGACAAGGAACAAAAACTCACATTAAGCAATAGATTTTCCCATAATAAATAAGAGAAAGCAATGGATATTTCTGGAATACGCTCCGTCTTTGTTTCCTAGAGGATTACAGACCAGTGGTTGCCTTGGCAGGGACTTAACTACACTGTCTAAATGAAAAATTGCTCTCAGGCCTCTAAACATGAATTGCACATGCTTTTGTCACGCTGTTTTTAAAGCAGGTTATTGTAAGGCAGTACTAGCCTAGGAATTCACCAGAGACGTGTGTCATGAGAAAGTAACCATCGGAAGCTTACCTATTTCCTTGTTATATTCCTGTTTCTTCTCCTCATTTATGGCTGGTGAGGTAATGCAATACAAAACCTTTGGCTTATTGTTTTAAGCAGAGTTCATCTAATTTACTTTGGGTTCCTGGGTGGTGAATTACTCAAAGACCTCCCAAGGGTAGCAAACCTTTGCATTGTAATCTCATTACACAAACCTGAAGGCTGTGGAATGACTTTTTGGTTGTTGTTTTTTTTCCTCACTGCATTTTATCCCTACCACATAACAATGTGATACAGAACAAAACTGGAGCAAATCACTGTATGTGATGTTAACTTGGAACTGCTTTCTGGCTGTCATCATTGACCATGTCACCACTTTGTCACCTGCCTCCTAGATTTTGTCAACTGTAGCTGGGTGGCTGAGATCACTTTCATCCCTGTGGAATGTGCCTGCAGTGTGTGCATGAGCTAGTCTGTTCAGACCCCCACGCAAGGCTATCGCTGCTGATGGAGTAGTTTTACTTGCATTCTCTGGATTTGTGAGATTAATATAAAGCCCTCCAATGGGGTGCATGAGGAAAGACTGAGAATGTCAGAGAAGGAAACATTTCCTTTAGCTACTTGATTGTGAGATTGATTTCATGAAATGAAATATATAGTGACCCCTGTGCCACAGCTTTTTATCTCACCCGATATTGTGACTGAGCTTTCCTCATACTGGATTTTTTTTCCATTTATAAAAGGAAAAAACATTTATCAAACCCCAGAACTCAATCTCCCAGCATCTGTTTACACTTCATAGAGTGACCGAGTATGTGTGAAAAGAAAATGGCAGAAACCAGGAGGATAAGTAAGGAATGGCCCCATTAGTAAACTCTTTTGAGGCTATTTGGTTTCTTCCCTCCTTCATTCCCCTCCTTCTCTGTTTCCCCCCAAACGACTTCACTCTTTGTGCACAGAAGTTTGTCAGTGGTGCTCAAGGTTAGTTTTAGTACTCAAATGTTTCAGCTGTTAGTTCTGCAATAGCCTCCAGGATTCCCTCTGCACTTTTTGTGGCTGTATGGTAGGTGCCACATAAAGAATAGGGCTTGTTTTCATCTACCCTCACAAGCACAGATTTTTGTATTTGTTTTAGAGTAGTAGCTCTCAAAAGTAGGAACTTTTAAAATATTTTGTTTATTTATTTGGTTAAAACTATTGGGTCGCATCACAAAACATAACTTAACAAAGAAACATGGAGAGTAGGTGTGGGGCAAGAAGGGACTCTAGAGTTCTGATGAAGGACCAGTAAAGGGAATAAAAACCATCATTTTAATATCTTATACATTTCCCTTTTCTATTTAAAAGAAAATCCAATAAGCAGGCTAGCCTGTAACATCATTACTCCAGGCTTCTTGCTCTGTTCCTGTTTAACTACATTAAAACCTGTCTGTAAGACCCCCACTGGGAGAGGAAAACATTCCCTTTGCTGGCAGGTGGTCTTTTGCGAGCACTTTCCAATTGAAAACATATGTTCCTGGGTGTGAGGAGGCTTCTGGTAAGCAGGTGGGAGCTCATGCCAGGGAGTGATTGAATTATGTAGGCAAACTCAAGATAAGCATTCTTAGCCCTCCCTTCCTCCTGCAATAAAGTGGGAGGCTTCTGGTACCCCACAGAAGCTCTCCATCCTACTCACCTTCCCTTCCAAGTTGAAAGACTTCCTTAACTGTCCTTCAGCATAATTCAGCATTTAAATCCTTTTTCTTTTTAGTGTTAACCTAAGACGCCCTTGTTTCTCCTTCCTTTTCCAGATCTTGCAGCCAGGAACATGGAATTGATATTCTTAGAGATAAGGTTCCTTCCTCAGACCTCCGGTTTTTTCACAGTTAATTGAAGAGAAGAGAGTTGCCAAAAAGCAATTTTTCATGAAGAATCAAAAGAAGACTCTTTGCCTATTCAAAGAGGGAAAATAGAGTCTTTTGGCAAAGATCTTTTCAAAATGAGAAATTTTATACAGGAAAAGCAGTATGTAAATGACCATTTGAAAAGGAGTCAATGAGAAAAGCTCAAGAAAATAATCATTATGAAATATATCTTAATGATACGTCTTTTACTCACCTTTAGACATCTATTGTGTGCCTTTCCCTGTCTGAACACAGTTTGATAAAGGCTCGGGGTGGCTGATACCCTCACAACTTTCTGTTGCATTGCCTGGAATGAAGAGAGTGAGTTTGCGTCATGAAAATTCGAATTTAATTGAGTTTTGTGAAGTACAAAACCCGTAAAGACATTTTCTTCAATATCCCAAACTAAAGATAATTGAAGATTATACAGAGGCAGCAAATAATTGCATAACATGGGGGAAATGTTCTTTTTTCAAACCCAAAAGCACTTTGTAAATGGTACTGTATCTCAAAATACCAGTGAGAAGAGGAGGTCACAGTGATGCTCTTTTAAGCAATTGCTTATTTGGGTAAGATTTGCTGCATCGATACCCAAGTGCCTCCCCAAATGCCAATGCTCTGTAATGAAATTTCTGTTGCTTGAAAGTTTACAGGTCTCTTTATTGGCTCAGAGAAACTGGTATCACATTTTTGCTCTTCCCCAATAACTAGTTTTTGAACATTTACTGCAGAAAGTAAATCTAACCATATTAAAGGAGCAAGTCACATGGCTCAGCTTGGAAAATATTGAACATGAAGCAAGTTCCTCTCATTTTCTCTTTAGCAACTATCTTGCACTGTACTTGTAAACCATTGGTTTGTGTGTAGAATAGTTTACAACATGTGTAGTGTTATACGTGCACATTAGCATTCCTAGGAGCTGCTTGAGTAACCCAGAAAAAGGGGTCAAAAAAACATTGGACTGTCTTTCAATTATTATAGACTAGTTAGAAACTGGAAAACAGGCTAATAATGATTTAAAAAAATCATAATGATACTTTGTTTTATATAGTACTTTTCAGACATGACTTCATTATTTATCAGAACATTCTTCTCAGCATAGGTAACAAGGGCTTTCTCCAGTTTATTGAGGCATAAACCTGGGCATACAAAGATTAATTGATTTCTATTGGGCAGAGAAAATTTGTGCTAAAGGGAAAGAGAGACTAGCTTTCTGTAAGGAGTCCAGAACCTGTTATTTCTCTGGTAAACAGAAATCATGTCATCATTAACCTTTGTAACAAGTTCTTAGAGTCATTGCCACAACACCAACATTCACCATCTTCATGGTATTGATTTAAGAAGATTTGGGGGTTTTGCTTGTTTGTTGATTTATTCTAATACTCTGCACTTACATCGAATACAGCTGTTGGCTGAACAGGAAGCTGCTTCCATGGCAATGGATAAAAGATGAAAATCAGTAATGACACTCAAATCTTAATTCGAGGGTACAGAAAGGGAACAGCAAAGAATTGTCATTACATACTCCCAGCAAGTACTATTTAAGACCAGAAAATTACATAATTAGAGGAACTTTAGAAGCCCATGATTTCAAGAAAAATTCCAAACATAATTATAATACCCTTATAAAAAAACTCTCTTGGAAATTGGTTTACTTATGTAGTTTTCTGGATCTGAATGTACTTCCTCCACTGTCTCTAGTCTCCATTCAATTAACTTATTCATTCATTCAATAAATATTTATCCAGCACCTATATTTTGCTTGGAAATTTTGCTTGATATTGGGCATCTGGAAGTAAATAAGATAGGCATGATGCTGAGTCTCAAGGAATCTATAAACCATAATTACAAATATTAATTCCCACAGTTACCAAATATATATATCAGAAAGGAGGAAACAAGTTCCATCAGGGAGAAAATAGAAAGTGGAGATCATAGAGAACATGGGCTCCAGTGCAGAAGGATCTATGGATTTTTCAAAGGAAGCTCAAGTCTTTGGGTTTTGTTGTTGTTTTGCTTTATTAATTGGGACATTATTTACAATGAAAGCAATTTTTGTTAAGTATGTCTGCAGGGTTGTGTTCTTTCACGACATTGTAGCAGCTGAGAGTAGAATTTCTAGCTTCAAATACCTTTTCTAACACTTCTGGGATGTATGACTTTGCAGAAATTATTTTACTTCTCTGTGCTTTAGTTTCTTTAATTATAAAAGAAGATGAAAGTAGTACCTACCTTGTCAAGTTTTGTGAGCACTGAATGAATTAATTGTGTATCAAGCTTAAGGCAGAGCCTGGCACACAGTAATCACTGAGTTAATGTTTACTGTTATTATAGTGTTGTGGGAAAGATGTGGTTAACCAACTGCGGTAAAGTGTCGTAAGTACTCTGAGAGGGGAGTTACAGAGGACTGTGGAAATGGAAGGCAAGAGCATCTGCCTTCAGTCTGTAGAGTAGGGTGCGTGCAGGGTAGGGGGTTGTAATATGGAAGTCAAGATTAACTTCCCTGAGGAAATCATACTGGAAGGAACAGTAGAATTCAGCCTGGCCCACTTAGATTCTAAAAGCAATTCAGTCTGGTGCACCCCTAGCCTGCAACGGAACAGGTTGTGAGAATTGAGGCTGGACAGGTGGGAAGGGGCCTTCGAAGACAGTTATGTTAAAGGTTTAAATTTTATGTTGGAAATAATGGGAAATCACAGAAGTAAAGAAACAACACCATCAGTTCAAATTTTTGTAAGTTTACTTTGGCTGTAGCATGGAGAACACGGAGGTCAATGAGACAGAAGTCAGGGTCATCAGTCAGGAGGTTTTGGTGAGAATCCAAGTGAAAAAATAAAGGTGGCATTAATTAGAGTAGTGTTAGTGGTGATCAAAGGAGTATAGACAAATGGGGAGATACAAAAGATGGACATACAAACATTTACTGACTAAAATTAACTTTTGGCTGGTTTCTGGGGCTGAGGGAAAGAAAGGAGCTAGACATGCTTCCCAAGTTTTGATTTTTTTTTTTCAGTTAAGTGGATGCTGGTTGCTGGTGCTATTCAGTGAGATTGAGATTAGCACACGACCACAGATTTAGTCTGGGGGAAATAAAGTGCCAGCTTTTGACATGATGGATTGGAGATGCCTGGGAGATATCCAGGTAGAAACTTGAACCATTGGATGTGTGGCTCCAGAATTCAGCCTTAGTGGGTATCTTTCATGAAAGCTTCCATGATCGCTTCAATGGGAAGCCAAGTTCAGATTCTGGATGCCTCTTCATGTCTACGAACTGAGGAGTGATCTCGATGCTTTTCATAGTGTCCTGATTTATAGTTTAACAAAAACCACTATCTAACGTTTCAGTTACTTGTAGTCTAAAAGCTAAAATTGGTAAAGGAAATTTGAAAGCAATGATCTTTTCTGAATTTTTTGGATATTTTCTTTAATTCTGCTTCAGGCAGATGTTATATTCATTTGCTTAGATCCAACACGCTTGGAATTCAGCCTCTCCTTGGTATTATAAAATAAGACTTCTGTTTTTATAAACAGTAAGTGTTTGGGGAGATAATTCTTATGCTTTTAAGCCCAGAGCTGTAATGAATGCTCTAGATTTTCAGATGTGAATTTATAATATGTCATTCATTCATTCAGCAGGCACTATGCCAGTTGCTGGAGATTCAACAATGAACAAAATAGATAAACATCTCTTTCCTTGTAGAGACTATAATCAATGGAGAAGACAGTAAGAAAAGGTAGTAAAACATATGGTATATTGGATGGTTATGGGTTATTTGGAGAAAAATTCAAGCTAAGAAGAAGGAAAGAAAACACTTGGAGAGAAGCGTTTTCAATTTTCAATGAGGTAGTTGAGGAAAACTCCACTAGGTAGGTAACAATTGAGAGGTGGAAGTCAAGCCATGAGGGTGGAAGTCAAGCAACTCTAGAGAGGAAGAGTGAGTCAGGAGAAGGTGCAGAAGTACAGAGGCCCTGTTTAGTCCTGGCCTCCACAGTAAGGAGGCCAGTGTGATGAGAGTGGAGTAAGCAAGAGGAAAAGTTTTAGTAGATGAAGCTGGAAGGGAAAGGAGATAAAGGGTCCAGATTGTTTGAGCCTTTACACCATGAGAGGAAGGAATTCATAGGGAATTTTGGGCAGGAGAGTGACAGGTTCTGACTTGTATTTTTAAAGCATTACTCTAGTTGTTCTGTTAAGAATAGACAGTCAAGTGTAACATAGAAGCAGGAAAAATTGCAACAATTCAAGAGAGAATTAATGCTGGCTGTGCTGTGATGGTTAATTCCAGCAGGCCAGGAATTGGCCTGAGCCATCATGCTAAAGTAAGAGAATTATCCGCATGGTACTAACCTCTAGTCAAGGCATGACATATACTGAATAATAGTGTTGCTTTGCAACCATGAATCCAAGGCAAGTTTCCTGATGGCTTTTACCGTTTGTCAGCATTGTTCATTTTGTTTACTTAGAACAGTAAGGTCGATGATTTGTCCTTGATCTCAGTGAGACCCCCAGAGGGCTCTAACCCAGGGGCTGGTTACCCAGCAAAAAATATACTGACAAAAAATTACGTGACAAGTAAGGTATAAAAAGTCTTTGGTCGTTGAGAGATAACAACAGAGACCTGTAGAGAGGACAATCGCAGCCTGTGCTCAGCCTCTTTAGACTCCTTGCTACAAGCTAGCCTTTGGCTAGAGTGCATCTTCACTTTAATGCTATTGCTTTATTGTATGCTCATCCAACAATAAACCTAAGATTTGCAAGCATTTCCATTTTGAGTGCTGAGAGTCTTCTTTAACAGCTGAACCCTGTCTAACTGCCACCGTTAGTGCAGGGACTTAGACTAGGTGGTAGCAGGAGAAGTGCGGAGCCAGTCAGTTGGATCCTGGATAACATCTAAAGGGAGAATTGACATGATTTGCTGATGGATTGGAGGTGGGGGTGTGAGAGGTAGAGCAGAGTCAAGGATGACTCCCAATATTGTCAGCCTGGCCAACTGGTAGGATAGAGTTAGGAATGCTGACTGAGGTGAAGCCAAATTTCAAATTAATTAGCCAAATTAATAGAAAGAGGAAGGAAAGAAATTGAAGATGCTGAGTATAAACAACACTCTGATACAAACAAAAGCAGGGAAAAGAGGGCTTTGTTGACAGAGGAGCAGAATTGGAAATATTTAAGAGGACTGGTGATACAAGCATAAAACAGAAATTATTTTGTTTTAAAAATGTTTTGAAAACTTCTGTGGAGAACTGATTTCTCTTTCCACATTAGTGATTTAAATTTTATCTAACGTAAACAAAAAACACGAGAGTAAATGTCCATGTAGCATTTAATTGTATTATGGGACTTGTCTTATAATCTATACTATTCTAATATATTTTCATTGCAAAGTGATATTTCACTTAATAACTAAAATAAAAGCATAATAAAATCAAAAGTTGAAATACAGGGAAAATGTAGAATATTGACTCAGTTTGCTATTTAGAATATTACTTTTAAGCAAAATATTATTCCCTGTGATTCTAGACCCAATATTAATCCTAGAATTATGTGGATTTTATATGAGCCCTGGAAAAGATAATAATCTCTAAGCTAAAATGAATTATATCAGCCATTAATGTTGCTATTGGCTTTTAATATTTATTCTAGTCTGTATGTACTTTCCTTTTGGAAGTTTTTTGCAGAAAATCTGGGATGACTTTTACTTGGTTACAAAGTGACAAACTTTGGAAACACCCTTAACCTCTATGTAGGAGGTGCTGAATAAATGTTTGTTGGGTGGGTGAATACATACATTAATGCTATATGAGTGAATGAAGAATCACAGGAATGGTTTACGAATGAATATATAAATTTATAGTGCCATCTATAACATAAAAAATACATCATACAAACAGAGGATATCACAAGTCCTTTGTGATTCCCTTTATTTGTTAACAGGGACAACATTGAAGATACTTGAAGAATCAGAGCAGTGGGAAAGAGCATCATTGTTGACCATTCTAGACCAAACTTGGAGGATGGGATGCAAGGGCAGAGTGGGGGGCAAGGCTCATGCCTAAGCCAGGGGATTTCAACAAACAATGTGCGTTTGGGGGCATCCTATGACCTGACAATGGAGATTGAAAGAGTTAGAGAAAAAAAGAAGCTGCTCAAGAAAGAGTCTATCACTCTTGGGGTAGAATTGCCCCATTGGAGAAAAGGGTGGAGGTTATTTCTTTCCTTTTCTGAGTCATGAACTCATAACCTCTCTCCGTTTCCTATACACACATGCACGCACACACGCACCTCCCAAGGCATCCGACAATTGAAAGATTTATACGAGCTCCCACAAAGGATGTGACTGTTCTCTGTTCTCACGGGTGTTTTCAGACAGTTTCTCCACCCACTCAACTCCCAAGGTGCTTCCTTAACCAGGTGGAAAATAGAAGCATAGGTTTGAGACAAATACTAAAAAGTCATTTTAGAGAGGTTAACCTCAGAATGATTTAGGAAAGAAAAAGAAAATAAGTCCAAATTCCTATGTCCTTATGTGTATGCATATATAAATGCATAGATACATGTAAAGAACTCTCTGTTATAGAAAAGCCTTCCAACACAATTTCTTTTTTCACTTTTAGGATATTTAAAAAATTTCTTTCTACTTCCTCTTTTCCAGCTTAGTAAATATGAACTGATTCTCATATGATTTTGTTAAAAAAAAAAAAAACAGATCAAGAGTATAGTAGAGGGCTTTGGCACTTTGGTAGAAATGAATCAAAGAAACCAGCTCTTCTAAAGCCAGGCTGCCACACTGCTCACTAAACAATGCAGACAAGTGGGGATTTCCATTCAAATCCTTGCAAAATGTTCTCTGATGTTTCAGACTCTGTTGATGACAGGCTTGTCTCTTCAGTCACACAGAACAATCTTGTCCTTTCTAATGAAAAGAAAATTAAATTAAATTTTAAAAGAAGGCAGTTTATTGTTTGCATTTAGACAATAGACACTAGACACCAAGAGGGTAATGAAATAAATGCAAAGAGGAAAGATGTAGGTCAGAATTTCCCAAGTTTTTCTCACAGATTGCTAGTCCAACCAGAAGCTCTGGGAAAAGTGTGTTCCATGGGGGAACACATTTCTGCAACGATCTATATGTTGTCCTCTCTAAGGGATACACGATGCTCATTAAGATAGTAAACTCCCCAAGATTCTGAAGTAAAGAAATCTGTTTAGCTTCCTTTAACCCAGTGTTTCCAAAATTCATGAGTCCACAAAGGCTTTTTAAATGGAATTCACATTGAGATCCTGCAGAGCTAGTGATATGGAATATGCTTGATGCATACCCTACAGACAACGCAAACATGCCCAAGTGTACACAGAGCCGGATCCCAGGGAAATGGAATCACTTAGAGGTAATCAAAGTCTTTGTAGAAAAGCATAACCTTTTGAAGCTCAGAGCATGGAAAAAAGAAATTATATAGGCTGGAAACCACGCATCACACCACTTAGGGATAATTGGGACTAGAAAGAATTTAAAAGAAGCCAAGAAACTGGGAACAAAAGCCTAATAATTAAATCCACCAGACTGTATTTTTAATTAATCCTTCGGCTGGCACCAGACAACACTTTTCTAGGATAAAGAATATGACAGTATTTTCCACTAAACCAGTGCTTTCTAAACTCTGAGATCCATTTGCCTTCAGAAAATCCCACTTCCCAGCGGTTCTAATGGGTCTTGGAGGAGGAGAGTGGAAGTTTTCAAATGCTCATAAAAAGGCTCACAAGGCTTCTTGGACATCAAATTCCTCTCACAAAACAATAATTTGTCAAATTAAGTGCCAATGAAACAGATGGATTGCATTTCCCTCACAATGTGCACAAATTAAAAAATTAAAGAGAAAAGCACTTGGTAAAACCAGCTTTGTATTTTGCTGGACCTAAAAAATTTAGAAAATTGGTTTGAAATGTTTGGCTAAAATCCAGTGCCACCAGGCCTGCCTGGCTCCAGCACCAGCTTCATTGACTGAAATATTCTATTAAGCAAACAGACGGGTGAGTGATTTGTTACTGACTTCTCCACAAAAGTGAAACATCAAATCCATTATTCCTGGAAGAATAAAGTACAGTGCTTCATACTTTTACAAAGGTGGGTGGAGATCCATTTCTAGGAGACTCTAGAAATAATATAAGCTGAGGGAATTAATTTTTAAAAAAGATTAATTGTACTAGTATGAGAAAATTGAGAAGAAAGTACCTAAAGAAGACAAGTAAACTAGAAAAATTGGGAGTATAAGTTTTGTGAATACCTTGAATTTCTGAAACTATCAATATAATTATTGGGATGCCTTTTAGAATAACATGTAATTTTGGGAAACAGATTCATGTGCATGCTTTTTTTTAGAGTAATGAACTTTACGTTTTAGAGCGGTTTTAGGTTCACAGCCAAGTTGAGTGGAGTACAGAATTCCCATATACCCACTGTCCCCCTACACACACAGACAACATCCCCCACTATCAACATCCCACACCAGAGTAGTACACTTGTTACAATCAATGAACCTACATTGACATATCCCTCTGTGTCTTTTTAGCAAGGAGGTATCTTGATATTATGGATTACGTACTTGTCAAATAACCAGCAATGCTGTTTAAAATATATTATTAGTTGATATTTGAGTATAAAAGACCTTGGAACTAAAGCTGTTGCTTACTTTGAAAGACTTAATTTATAATCACATATTAGTTTATTTGATTTCAAGAAGAAATAAATTGTAGGAGAATATAAATTTTACATATTTAACTCTGATGTTCATCACAACAAACCTCATAAATTATCAAATGCCATTTCTAATTTGCAATGTAGAAATAATATCCTTTCCTTGATGTGACCCATTCTTTCCTAAGACAGTTACCTTTGGAAAGACTTATAGCAGAAAATCAACTTTATGGCAATGCTTTACCTAGAAAATTATTGCAATAGCAAAACAAAACCCATATCCATTTCTAGTAAGCCTATTTTGTAAGTGCTTTCTTTTCAATATCATGTTGAAAACTTGAGAGCACCAACCATGTGTCCCCTCTTTTACAGGCACTGAGATACATTCGTGAAATGAATTTTGATGCTGAGATTCTGACTCCAAAGATTGAATTTCTATTTCTTGAACATAAACTACACCCCTTGATCCATTCACTAAACAGATTAAAACCCCCAAGGGAGAGATTAGAAACCCTAAGATTAATTTAGAGTCTGAGAGTAGTTCTTGCCTAAGGTCTGATGTTCACATCTCTGGCATTAACTCTGGTCCAGACAAATTCCTGAAGAGGATGCTAGTGCGTGCCCTTACCTCCACCCCAAAGAATCACTATTGCATCCAGCAGTGCCCAGAAAACCTGGGTAAACATGACTTTTAATGAATTGATTGAGATAGGAATTCACTCACATGGAGCATCTTATGGGGAGTCCAAGTTTTCTGTATATGACAGCACTTTGAGTTTTATTACTAATTTAATTCTCTATTACCTTTGCACATCACAGTAAGAATAGCTGCAAATATTTTAGTTTATTTTTCACGTCAGAGAATATAGATTTAAAAAAAGAGTAAGATGAAACTCAGCTGCAATCCCCAACTACCCAATGAAAACTGCCCTTTTGTTTTCTTATTTCTTTTCTCTTTTTTTTAAATTCATGCCTTCCCAAAGTCATTCTCCCTTATCCTTGAAGCAAGCTTCATCCTCCAGTTTTGGCTCAGAGATCCACATTCCCCTTACTTTGGCCTGGGTTCCAGGGTTAGAATACTTGGTCAAGATTTGGCCAATCAAGCACCTTAATGTCTCCTTCCGTACCCACCCATCCATAGTGATGAGCTGTGGATTGGTCTGTGACCACATCTTGTTCAAACTGGATTTTCAGTTGCACAAACAAATACATTCTTTTCTGTTTAAGTTGATTTGAGTTGGTTTTCTTCGCATTTGAAACAACAACGAAAAAACAGCCTTGGTATACCCTTTCAGACATTTTATCAATGCTAGTCATTCATATATTTTTTTATTCAATGGAGTAATTTCTGTGAATTAAGTTTCCCACAACTAAGTGAGAGAGCTTTTGTTTGGCGAATGTAATTCTGTAATAAAATTCAGAGACTCACAATGCACTTTAATTAGCACTGCATTAAGAACTCGGGAATAATGTGATAGCTTTCTTAGATTGATTTTTCTAGAGTATCTGCCATTTGGGAGTACTTTTAATAGACTTGCTGCTTTGATGTACAACATTGCACTGCAGAGATCTTTTGCTTTTTTTTTAACCCTGTTCCTTCTGTGGTCTCTTAATTGCTTCTCATATTTGAACGGCATTTATTTAGAACATAACTCACCAGTACTTAGCCTTAACTTCTCATCAAAATTCCTTGACTTTATTACTAGAACAAACGCACATGGACTGCAAAAAACACACATATTGTTTTAAAAAGCTTTGCTTTATAAATTCACGATTTCTCCTTGATTCTGTGTAAGAACCACAGCCTCTTACTTTCTGCTTCAACTTGAGAGGTAAGCAACAATTTCTAATCAAGCCATTGTATGTGTGGAATATGATAAAATTCAGAGAGCAGCTTTCTAGAGATTAACATTTAAATAAACATGAACTTGAAGAATTTCCAAACTCGCCCCTTACTCCTCTCCTTTAAACCACCTCACCCATGCTGGAGTGATAGGATTAATGACATAGCCTGGGAAAAAGGATGAGATATCATTTTCTAGCCTTTCTTTTATCTTCGCATTACTGTACTGAATATTTACTGTTTGATAACTTTTAATCTTTAATGGGAAATAACCAGTTCTTGTTGACACTTAGGAAATAGGAATGACTTAATCAAGAGAATGCACATGGACATCACAAAAAAAGCTTAGCAGAAACTAGAGTCTTCTATAATAAGAATTTTATCTTGGCTGAAATGTTTTCAAAGGTCATCATTTTGAAGTTTACTTTAATATAAAAATTACACTGATTACAGTGTGAAAGAACACGTGAGTAAACATTTGTTAATTGCACGTGAATAGGTCAAGAAAATTAACAACAAAATACATTCTCGTTTCACATCAGTTTTAATATAATATCCTCTAGAGAGAAAAACTGCTGTCACCATTTAGCATTCACAATTAGTATTTATAATATAATACTTAAGCTTGTTTTGAGCAGACTCTGGGGTTACACAGGAAGCTGGAGGGCTGGGCCAAACATTCTAAGAGACAAAATGAAATTTTCCAAAATCTCTTAGTGATTAGAAAACAAAATCTCACTAAAGGAAAGGGGCCTGCCTCAAATGCATGGTCAGTCTCCCTCTTAAGACTTTTCCTTGAATTATAAACTTGTATGGAGTGGAAGTATAAAGCACTAAGCTCAAAACCTCTATGAAAAGAATTCAATCTCTTGCAGTCTTACAAGACTGAATAAAAAGAGACTGCACAAGAATCTCACTTAAAATCTTTGAAGGAGCATTCCTAAGGAGTACTGACAATCCCAAGGTAGAATGAGTCTTACTAAAACTAGAATACAGCCTGACCCTTGGATTAAAGAAATCACACCCTCACTTTTTTACCTAATAGGGTAAAGGAAGAGATGTAAGTGGTGGAAAATACCATTTGAGGACCAATGTTCTTTTACACACATACAATCACAAATTTCTAGACATACAAGGAGACAGCAAATGTGACTGATTATAAAGAAAAAAACAGAAAAAGTAGACCAACAGACAACCTAGACATTGTAGATAGCAGACAAGGAGTTCAAAATAAACAGATTAGTGTGTTTATATAGAGGAAAACAAACTCGAAAAAGATGAAGAGAGGGGGAATTTCAACAGAGAAATAGGATCAATCTATATCAAAACAATGGATAGCCTAGAACTAAAATTTTTAATATCAGACATTACTATTTTATTGGATGAGCTCAATACGAGATGTGCCATAGCTGAGGACAGGATTAGTGAACTTGAAGAAAGGTTAATAGAATGTGGTTAAATAGAAGCACAGGGAAAAAAATGGAAAAAAGAAAGCAGAGTGTAAGAGAATTTTGCGGGTCTAATAAATATGTCATTTGAGTCTCAGGAAGGAGAAGAATTAAGAATGGGACCAAAGCAATGTTTGAAGAAATGACAGCTAAGTATTATCTAAAACTAATAGAAGATATCCGTTACTAAGTTTATGAAGGTCAGCAAATCCCAAGCAAGATAAATACAAAGAAAACTTCATAGACAGTAACATCAGCAAGATGATGGTGCAGAAGTTTCCAGTACTTGTCCCCTCACAGAAACATCAATTTGAACAACTATTCATACATGAAAATACCTTCACAAAAGCTAAAGATTCCAGGTGAGAGATTACAGCATCTGAGTGGGACACAGAAATGAGAAAAGATGCATTGAAGTGGGTAGGAAGGGCAGTTTTAGATTACTCCTATAACACCTCCCCTAGCCTGGACAGCCCAGTATGGAGAGAGACATCCTCCCCGCGGGGAAAGGAGAGTAAAGTGAGCACCCAACTTCACCATGAACCCTAGCATCAGGCCACCCTGGTGAGCCCTACTGCCATGCCATCCTCCAAAGCCCCATGGACCCAGCCTTTAGGTCTACCTCAGCACCAAGCCAGCCCCTGTGGTCCTAGCCTCCAGGCCAGCTCCTGCAGACCCAGGCTCTAGGCCAGCCCCATGAACTCAGCATCCAGGCTGGCTCCTGGCTGGCCCCAGGTTTTAGGCTGGCACCTATAACCCCAGTCTACTGGCTTACCCCAGTGTCAGGCCAGCCTTGCAGGCCTAGCTGCCAGGTGAGCTCTCTTGGCCACAAGATCCTGGCTCCCCCCCCCCCCCCCCCCCCCCAGGGCAAGGCTGGGCCCCACAGCCTCAGACTCCAGGCCAGCACCCATAGACCCATGTTCCAGACCTGCCACTGCAGTCCCTGGCTTTAGGTCCACTCCAACACCTGTGGACCCAGGCTCCAGCAGAACTGGTGTCCAGGACCACTCTAGGGGACCCAGAATCCAAGCCTCCCTAATAGACATCCACACAAGACCAGCCCTCACAGACACAGGCTCCAGGACTAGCCTTGTGAACTCAGGCTCCAGGCCTATCTCCATGGACCTAGGCTTCAGGCCCAAAACCACAGTCCCAAATACCAGGCCTGCTTCCATGGAGTCGGGCACCAGACCTGCCCCCAGTGGGCCCCAGGCCCAGGCTGGCTCCCACAGACTTAGGATCAGGTCCATTCCTGTGGACTCAGGTGCCAGGCCAGTCCCTGCAGATTCAGGCTTAAGGCCAACTCCAGCACCAGATCAGACCCTATAGACCCAGGATTCATGCTGGCTCTGTGGGCCCAGGTTCCTCATATGTAATACAATACCTATGAAAATTCCAATGGTATTTTTTTTTATAGAAATAGGGAAAGCAATTCTAAAATTCACATGAAACTGTGAAAGATCACAAATATCCAGAGCAATGTTGAATAAAAACAACAAAGTTGGAGACATCACACTCCCTGATTTCAAAATATACTGTAAAGCTAGAATAATCAAAACAGCACGGCACTGGCATAGAAACAGACATCTGGACCAATAGAACAGGATAAAGAGCCCAGAAATAAATCCATTCATATGATCAACTGATCTTCGACAAAGTTGTCAGGAACATGCAATTGGAAAAGGACATTCTCTTCAATAAATGGTGTTGGGGGCTGGCCCAGGGATGCAGTGGTTAAGTGCGCAGGTTCCACTTCTCAGCGGCCCAGGGTTTGCCAGTTCGGATCCCGGGTGCAGATGTGGCACCACATGGCAAGCCATGCTGTGGTAGGCGTCCCACATATAAAGTAGAGGATGATGGGCACAGATGTTAGCTCAGGGCCAGTCTTCCTCAGAAAGAAGAGGAGGATTGGCAGATGTTAGCTCAGGGCTAATCTTCCTCGGGAAAAAAAAAATAAATAAATAAACGGTGTTGGGAAAACTGTCTATCCACATGCAGAAGAGTGAAATTGGAGCCTTATCTCACTCCATGTACTAAAATCAGCTCAAAATGTGTAACACTAATGAAAAAGAAGTTAATGTAGCTGTATTAATAGAAAACAAAGTAGACTGTAAGGCAAGAAGTAAATAAAGATGAAGTGGAAAGTTTCATAATGACAACTGAATTGACAATTCAATACAGAAATATAACAATCCAAAACTTGAGTTTACCTAATAGTATAGCTTCAAAAAATAAAGAAAAATTTGAGAGATCATGAAGAGAAATAGGGAAATAATAATCAGAGATTTTAACACACCTGTCTCAGTGACTAATAGAATGAGTAGATAAAATACAATGAGAATATAGACACTTGATCAACATGACTACTAACTTTATTCAATTGATACTTGGGTAACACTGCACTGGATAATTGCACTTCCCGCATTATTTTCAAGTATACATGTGATATTTGCGAAAACAGACCATATATTGGTCCATAAAGCAAGTCTCAACAAATTTCAAAGGATTTAAATAAAACAGAATATTTCTTTGATCATAATGGAGTTAAACTAAAAGTCAATAGCAAAACCCAGAAAATCCCCAAATGTATGAAAACCAAGTGACACACTTTTAAATGAGTCAAAGGAGAAATCACAAAGGAATAAGAAAATACTTTGAACTGAAAGCTAATGGGACATGTGAACAATTTTGGTATGCAGCTAAAGCAGTGCTCTCTGTGTAGTTTATACATCTAAATTTCACATAAAAAATAAGAAAAGTTGCAAATCAATGACCTAGTCTTCCATCTTAGGAAGTTAGATAGGGAATTTCAAAGTAAATAAAGGAACATAGAAGAAAGAAAATAATAACGATAAGAGCAAATTTTAATGAAATAGAAAATAGATAATAATCAACAAACATTTGGTCTTTTCTACTTAGTGTCAGATGGTTGGATGTACATAAGTCTATCGGCTATTTTAAGTAAATTATTATTGTAATTAAATAATTACTAGTAATAAGGAAAGCTACTATTAACAGAGGATATAAACAGCAACCTCTTTGTATAGAAAGAGAAGTGTAAATACAAATAACAGCTTTCCTCCTAGATGATGTAAGCAAACATCAAACACACCAAAGAGGATCACCTCTTGTAATGAACATATTTCAAAGGGTAAAATGAATTAAATATAATTAAATGGCAGAAAAGTCTGAGACCCTTGTTTTCGGAAAGGCTCTCAGGGTTTTTTCCTTAAAAAGAGATGGTGTAATCTGTTTACACTTTCTGTAAGCTGCTTTGAAAGAGCACACTAGGTATCTGAGAATATGGACTCAGAATAAACACTGTCAATATCCATCTAGTAAGATACTGGACTCTAAAGGGAAGGAAACAATGAGTGACATATAGGCAAAAATAGCTGATAATTTATAAGAAAAAGTAGATTTCTTCAGACTTTTTGATAGCAATGCTTTATGCCATAAGAAAATGCAACAACATATTTAAGGAAGTAAAAGAAAGAAATTATAATTATACTTTTAAATAAATATTTTTTTTGAGGAATGAGAGTTAAAAAAGAGAGAGCATTCGTAATAGCTGGTTGCTCTGACAATGTAAATATGGTACAACTTTTTAAAAAAAATAGGAGGGGCCAGCCCAGTGGCACAGCAGTTACGTTTGAATGTTCTGCTTTGGTGGCCCGAGGTTCGCTGGTTCAGATCCCGGGTGTGGACCTACTCATGACTTGTCAAGCCCTGCTGTGGCAGGCATCCCACATATAAAGTGGACAAAGATGGGCACAGATGTTAGCTCAGGGCTGGTCTTCCTCAGCAAAAAAGAGGAGGAATGGTGGCAGATGTTAGCTTAGGGCTAATCCTCCTCCTCCACAAAAAACACCGTAGGAAACGATTAGGAGAGCATATGGAAAACAAGCAATTACCTGTTCTCAGTAATCATATGGAGTATTATTCTGAGGATGTCGTGTGTGTATTGTGAAATAAAACAATTTAATTCTTATGAGAAATCCTAATTTTATTATCCACTGTGTCTTTAGAATAGTTCTTGGTATGGAAGAGTGAAGAAATGGGTATACTTCGGAAGAGGTTAAGTAAAAACACAGTAGTACTAAATATGAATTGAAAGTATCAATATGAAGTCATGAGATAGTTTATATACGTAGTTTTTTATTTTTATTTTTGATATACATACATAAACACATATACATATACTTCCTAGTCCCATCCACTGAAAAGGCCTAGAAAAAAATCACAAGCTCTTGGCACTCAAATTGTGGTTTTGAAATATCATTTCTCTCTGAAGAAACCAGGGGTTCAAAAAGAAGTGAATAATTCCAGAACTAAAGGAAGAAGTGTAGAACATAAATCTGGAACTATCAAAGACTACAAGGTCATGTCAAAAAGATTTAAAAACCAACTGGTCAAGGCTCCGTGGAAAAATCTGAACCTCAAAAAGGATAATACTTGCAATTCATTGTCTTGAAACAATCAAGCAATTATCTTGTCTTACCTGTATAAACTATACCGTTGGAGGAACAAAAGTATATGAGGGGAACCATTGCTTTATAAGAGTATTTCAACCAATACATGAAAATGAAATTATAGAATTGGAATATTACTATTTTGCAATGTCTCGTGAATTAGTAGATCCATGCATTTAGAATCAATGGCTGATAACATCCAGAAAAAGGGACAACGAAACGCTGATCAATAAGTCCGACACACTAACCATAGTCTTGCCAAAAGAATAAACATTCTGATCAAGTATCTGGATCCAGCTGCCAATATGCAGGAAACAGAAAGATTGGAGAAACCATACTGACTCCACGATGAGAGTGCAATCAATGAAATTCAGCCTGTGGAAAATTCCTAGCGTGAATTACTTAGATTCTTCAACAGGAAGGGAGAGGAATAAAGGAGAGAATTTGTACATTAATAGAGGCTTAAAAGACATATTGCTTTTTAAAAAAATGAGTAAAACCTAACTATAGGGTCTAGTGATTGACACTTGAACGATAAAACTATAAGGAAATCCAAGAGAATTGATCACTATAAAAATTAAAGTAATGGTTACTTTTGGGGTGACACTCGGGGTTATGATTGGGGTGGGGCACATAGAGGAGCTTCTGGGGCCTCTGGCAAAGTTCTATTTCTTGATCCAGGTGGGGTTTACAAGGGTGTTCACTTTATAATAATACTTTAAGTTATATACTTACTTTGTGAAGTTTTCTTTATTTGTGCCTTATTTTATAACAAAAATTATTAAAAGAGTGGTAAAGCAATGAAGCATTTGCTTTTTATCTGAATACACATATGCACACCTTGAATAAGAGTCCTTCACATTTTATGGTGCTTTATGGTTCACAAATCACTTGCATATACTTATCTCATGTGATTTTTGTAATAACCTGGTGACATTTAGACAGAAATTGTTATGGTCCTCTTTTAAATACAAGGAAATCACAGTTAAGAGTCTGGATCACAGAACAAGTGAGTGTGGGTGTTGAGTCCTGATTCCAGGCTTCCTGAATCCTAGCAATTCATCTACACCCATACCACACACACATATTCTCATATACACTCACAAATCACAATGCATAGGCAGATAGAAGATTCAGCAACCACACACACCCCACCACCCATCACAGAGGTTGTTTTGATAATAGGGAAAATAATATCTTTTTTCCTACCTTACAAGTTATCCTACGTAAGTGAGAGGGTCACTGTTTCTAAAGGATGTTCTCATGGGATCTTTCATGACACAGTTATGTACATTTTAATTGCTGTTCTAATCTTCTTGCTCAGATTTTTACAGGTTATCTTCATTTTAAATAGTCTGAGGTAAAGACTGAACTATCATTTCTTTAGCCTCTCTTCTTAGCCTTATTTTTCACATGAGCAAACCCTGGCTAAGAAAGTGTAAAAAACTTGTCGTCATAGCAAAAATGTTTCAGAAATAGAATTTTAGCCTGGGATTGTCTGATAACAAAACTCTGCTTTCGCTTTGCTGGCTCCCCTAGGGCCTTTAGTACTTGGTAAATAATAGAAAAGAAAAGGTAGTGCCGTGAATGTTAAGGATGTAAGAATACCATTGCCATCTTTTTATGAGAGAAGATATCAGCATTATGGCAGAACGCTGCATAAAGGTGATGGCCATAAAAATATAATTCTAGGAAGAAACAAGCATGCAGAGAATTAATGTGAATTATTTTCCAGGACTTCCAAATTAGGTGTTATATGAAGCTTGAAAACAAAATTTGTTTTGTAGTTACGAACTGTGAAAGGATACACAAAACACTTACGAGCCGTGCAATGGTCCTTGACTGGCTGGTTTCGGCAAGCTCACCTTGTGCCCCATTATCTGCAAGAGCACTGCTAAATCATGCAGTGAAGAAAACCTTCACTTATAATCTTTGACCACGACGCAAAACATGAAGAAGAGCAGGGCCACTGAAATAGCTACTTTGTAATTCATCGTAACCAAGCAGACGTAAGATTGAAGCAAAGATTTATTGCAGTATATTAAAATCATACCCTGGAAACTCATTTTCTAGGCAAGAGTCAATGAGTTACAATGTAATGGATGGTGGCACTAATGAAAATCTCTGTAGGATGCCTCTTCTTATATTAAGAATTTTTTTTCTTCTAGTTAACTATTTCTGCCACAATCCTTTATTTTAAAATGCTATATTGAAACCAAACACTGTGCCGATTTTTATTTTACAAAGAATTTCAACCTAACAAATAAAGGATCATCTCACGTTCAACAATATTAAGCCCTTAACATTCTACATATAAACAAATTAATGCAACCATACCAGGATGTTTTCAAGACCACATGGTATTATTGTTGGAGAGGCAAACCTTAGATATTCTCTCACCAAGACTGTATTTACATGAGGCAAGTGTTTTTCAACCACACTGTATTATTTGGGTTCAAACATCTTTTCTACACCTCATTGAGACTTGTCTTGGCAAATAAGAAGGTAAAACAAGAGGCCGAATGGTACACCAGAATATCCTCAAAGGTAAAATAAAAAAATACCAGGAATTGCAAAGGACAGTGTCCATGATATTTGATGCTGCATTTTGACCCCAGTAAATCCAGAAGACAATCCTTATTTTTCATAATTGTCTTAGTTTTAAGCTCCAAATTAAGTCCTTTTAGTTGAAAAATTTATGATAATCTCATCTTTTAAAAAATTAAGTGCTAGTATATAAGTAGGCCTAAATGCACATATGATCACAGAGAATCACAAATAATTATAAAAGAAAGTGGATTCATTTTTTTCTGAAGAAAAACTCCTGACATACAAATTTTCTTTCATGTCCACATATAGTAAAAATTATGTCAATCATTAATTCATTACTGATTCACAAAATCTTCAATAGAATTAAAATTATTACGAGGCCACTAAGTCACTAAAAAGAAAAGCCAGGATACTTCTAAGCAGATTTGACAATATCAATTTGTCTTTTGAAATAAATAAAGGATACTGTGTCACGTACTGTTCTTATTCCTTTTGATTGTTGACCTACATTTTAATCTAGGAATCTTTCTGAAAATTATAGAGAAATAAAAAAGTGGATTTTGACATTCAAATTCAGATTTGGGTATGCCAACAAAGAGCATATGCTATTATTCAAGATATTTAAGGAACATTCCTTGTATACAACAGTTTTAAAAATTCTCATGATGAATCCAAAAAGTAAAATGTCCTGTTTCTTTTTTCTATTTTGACGTTCTATTAAAATGTAACTGCATATGTACTCAATATATTACTTGTGATAGCTAAAAAAAGGAAACAAAAACCCTAAAACTATTAAAGAAAGCAAAAAAAATGACATCTACTACCAATATCTACAACACTCAATGTTCTCAGGAAGTCAAGGTGGAGACATTGGGGAATGTGAATGTGGGCATTTTTGACGAAAATTAGAGAAAAGAATAAACTGGAAAGGCAGAGAAACAGCTATGTCCCATAGACGTCTCAGGATGCCAGTCAAGACTAAGACAAAGCCCATGTCAACTGAGACACAAAGAAAAAAGTTCATTAACCTCAGCCACCCACACGGAATACAGTAATTGACGCCAGATTATCAGGAGTGACATTCCTTATCCTGTTAACTAGGAAAATTACATTTTCCTATACTGATAACAGGAATTATATTTCTAGAACTTGTAACAGTTTGAATCATCGGTTTGTAAAATGAGTACTTATTTACATTTCCCATTTTTATTGAAATCTAAGAACGTCACCAGAGAAAACAAACAAAAAAAGGGTTACGTTTATTAACAATGTTGCTTTTGCAAAAAATACCTTCCCAGCTTTCATTAAAATAACTGTGCATATTTTGATTTCATCTCAAACTATATGCTTTAAACGTAACTTAGAAAAAAATGGTTGGAAACTATTGGAGACCTCAACGAATTACAGCATAATCTTCAAACTTTACTCAAAATAGGATCATAGTGTTTCTCTCCTCGCTTAAGATATGGTGCACAGCGAAAAGTCCTTAAAGGAATTCTGGATTTCCTTGGACATGGAGAGGTGTGGAAAGATTCCCACAGTTCCCTTGATCGCTCAAGCTCTCCCTCCTTTTTATTGCGTGCCCCTTTTCACTTAATGGAAGAGGACACTCTTGCTGCATTATTTGTCCCAGGTACTGAGCGGAACATAAATTTATAAATTTAAAAGATAGCGTTTTGCAAAAGTAAAAAAAGATTAGTGTAGCATAAATAAATGAGAAACTGGGGGATCAATTCAAGCAGGGCTATTTTAAAGATGGCCCAAATTAAGTAATAAGTAAGAATAGCAGTAATAAAAATAACCTTATTTTTGGATTATACTGTCAATTTTTTATAGTGTCTTGATGAACCAAGAACTTCCATCAGATACTATTTTAAACAGTTTAGAAATGACACATAAGAAAGTCTAATTCAATTGATATTTGTACCCTCTCATGAAAAGCAAAACAAACCAAATCCAGAAAGTATCAAGATGTTAGTGATAAAGGGTATGAAAGCAATCTTAGACCATTCTTTGAAATTTACGAATTATTCTCTAAATTTTTTCTGAGAATAATTACTATGCCACTAACATTATGGGAATTTTAGTTTCTAAATTTCATGACTGATAGATAAGTGCTGAAAATAGGTTCTAATTTTCTGTTTTTGTTATCTGTTTCACTAACAAAATTTTTAAAATATTCATGATATATTGTATATGTAATATATACACACACATGCATAAAATAAGGTTACAAATGTCAGGATTTCAAGGTTTATAAATACATACACAATAAAAGTTGGGATTAGAAAAAGTGTAGAAAGATGAGAGAAAAGGGATCAGTCAGTAAAGATTAAGAGCATTTGAATTTAATGTTATGGTGGCAAGTACTATGATTCCTGAAAGCATAGTAACGTCACAGTCAGAAACGGAATTGTCTGTAGAACACAATCTGAGCTCATCTCAGTATTGAACTTACTGTGATTTGGTCTTTACCTTTTTTCTTTGATTAAATGAGATGCAAATCATTTTTATTTTATGAAATACACCTAGATTTATTAATTTTTGAAATGTTTGAACACAGTAACTGCTGCCTGAACTCTAGGTAGTATATTCAGACTCACCTCATCTAATGCCAGATATATTAGCAAAAACTAAAGTTCAGCAATTAGCCCTCATAGGAAAATAATTTTCAGAATGGATAGGGCCAGCCGGGTGGCACAGCGGTTAAGTTTGCATGTTCCGCTTCTTGGCGCCCTGGGGTTTGACAGTTCAGATCCGAGGTGCGGACATGGCACCACTTGGCAAAAGTCATGCTGTGGTAGGCATCCCACGTAAAAAGTGGAGGAAGATGGACATGGATGTTAGCTCAGGGCCAGTCTTCCTCAGCAAAAAGAGGACGATTGGCAGTAGTTAGCTCAAGGCTAATCTTGCCCCCCCCCAAAAAGGAATGGGTTATTACCCAGTAACATGTATGGTTTAACATAGCCTAACCATTTCTAGAAGCTTCCTCTTATAATTTATACAAATGAAAATTTGTAAATGGGCTATGTCTTGCTTTCTTTAATTCCAATAATATATAACTCCATATGCCAAATAGCTGAATTGAGATTAGCCCTAACCCAAAATTCAGTTATCTTAGATGTCTAGATGTTCTTCTTCTATATATTTACACAACTCAACTCATGTACAAATTGACAATGAGAGGACTCTCCAAATCTTTCCCCATAACTAGAGATTTGGGGAAAACTACTAAACTATATACTAGCGACTTCATAGCTAATATGAAAAGAAGGATATTATTTTGGATTCCCTGACATTTTCCTACATGATTTATTTCGATTATGGCAATTATGCTAAGTGCCAAGTATGCCATATTGACTCTTTAAGAGTCCAAAATAAATAGGAATATTCAGCGTTTGACATTTTTACTCATATTTTGGAATGGTCTGACTAAATGAAGGAGAGATTGAACACCAGAGAAAATTCACCTGTTCATACACACTGTGCAAAAGGAATGCACTAGCTAATATCTAATGTTTGTTTCACTTAAACAAATTTTGAAAGGGTTCTTCCTAGACTAGCAATATTTGTGCAACAGCAGAATAGAAATTAAAGGAAGAAAACCTTTATTATGTGATCCCATGGGAGGAAAGAGGTGGTAGAAAATTAAAACGTTGTCCAGCCTCTCTGGGTTCTACCATTTTGAGTGCCAACAAGGACAGCTCCAGCTTTTTAAGGCTATATGTGGTGCTTAAGTTCTAGGCTACCAATAAATAATTAGCAATCCTTTCAAAAGAGATCACTGATTATTCGTGTATTGCCTATTTCTTTTGATATTGCTCCTTTCTGGAGGTTCTAGAGAAGAATCAGTTTCCTTGACTATTCCCTTCTAGCGGCCATCTGGCTCATCCCCATTTCCTCTATCTTCAAGGCCAGCAAGGATGAGTCAGGTTCTTCTTCCATTTATCTCTCTGACCCTTCTTCCATTATTGGATCTCTTTCACGCAGCCGGGAAAAGTTCTCTGCTTTTAGGGACTCAGGAGTTGGACTGGCTCACCCAGATAATCCAGCAAAATCTCCTCATCTTGCAGGTCTCATTCACATCAGCAAAGTCCTTTTTGCTATGTGAGGGAACACATTCACAGGTTCCAGGAGTCAGGGAGTGGACATCTTTGGGGGGCTTTTATGCTGCCTACCACACCTTTTATTTAAAATTTCTAGGAAAAGCAAAACTATAGACATAGAAACTAGATCAGCGGTTGCCTGGGACTGGGAGTGGGAGCAGGTTTCACTGAAAACAGACATGAGAGATCTTCTTAGGGTGACGGAAGTTATCTAAAATTGGGTTATGATGACACTTGCACGATGCTAAATTTTACTAAGAGTCATCAAACTGCATGCTTTCAATGGGTGAATTTTACTGTATGTAAATTGTAGTTGAATAAAGCTGTTAAATATTTTAAAAATTAATAGAAAAAAGCAAAGTAAAAAATTTATTAAAGTAGTTAATATGATTAAAATAAGCACAGACTAATATGGAGGTCTTACTTCGGATTTTGACTCCTGATGAATTTCTGTTTTTTCCTGATCACTTAAATGGGTATTTTGGGTTCTGTCAATAACTCATTGTATTTACATATAAAATCTCATCTGCTGATCTCAAAAACGTTCCTATCATTACATCACCTGATAGAAGTGAAAAATATTATTATGCACAGTACGTGACTTCTGAACTCAAACAAATAGCAAAACAAAGGGCTTTCTTTGAATGCATCATCCACTGGATGAATTATGAACACGTAGACAGAAATGCCAGGATCAGACCTCTGACTACTTCATTCCACCATACACATAAAACTATGAGTCATTATTTTTAAGAATCATAACAAAGTCGGTTATTTTTCTCTTCATAGATTTATGATAAATCTTTTCTTTACCATTTCCCCTGCCTGGCAAGTAGTAACCCAGAGCTCTGAAAATTTCCTGTCCTCCCTAAGTACATAAATTATTATAGACAATCTTAGCAATTCAAAAGACTAAGTAGTTGATATATATTTGTTCCAGAAGTACTCGAGGGTTATTTTACCCCAGTGAGGAATAAAGGGATATTTATTTATCTGCCAGGTTTTTTACTGATGACTCATTAATTTATTCTGATTATCCCACAGGTTTTAAATGAGTCACCTTGCTAAATTGTGTGAAATGGTGGGTGGTGCAGCAGGAAGTCTGATGCTAACATATTTAACTGTAGATGTTAACACCTCACTGTGGATATTCCATGATCACATCCATCCTGCTTTTACTTTGTGCCTCAAGGTCTAGAACTGGAGGTGTAATGTTTATATATTTCTTTCAGATGAAAAGTATATGCAAAGAGAAGGTATTACTGTGCTGCAGAAGCATCCACCTAGAGCTTGCCAAACAATGTAGACAAGAGGGAGGGCCCTACATGGCCACGCCAACATCATTTCATCTTCAAGTATGAGAACGGAAGAATCAACACTTGTCTCTTAAATGCTTCCTTCAATAAATAAAGCTTGACAATTCAGCTGATTTATTTTCTTTCATTTTTGCTTGATTCTAATTTTTCCCATCTCATTTTTACCATTTTGTAGTTTTCAAAATCCCTTCACATTGCTGACCATACATTGGCTTTTAATTTGGAAAGCCCCAATATCTTTTCCTACGTATTGAATGTGTTGACCAAAAAATCAGGAGCTGAATAGATATTTCCCTGGGAAATTAATTTTAGAGACATATATCAATGTCTATATCTCACTAATTCTTCATCAAGTAGGGTTTAGAGACAGAAATAATTTTTTATGCTATCTATAACCATAAAAGATTAAAGATATATTCATTTTGAATTAAGTTTCAGTAATGCTTGAATCGTGAATAAAGATACAGGTCTTTCATTTTACTAGGCTTTATTGGTCTGATTCATTAACAGGTTTTTTGAATTTTAAAGTTCTTACCACAGCAATTTTATCCCTTTAAAAAAAAATAGGTGCTGAGTTTAATGACAGGTTAGAGCAGTTTCTGTTACCAAAATGACTTTGGAGTTCCACATAATTAGAATCAGACAAAATGTATGTTCTGTAACCAGTTTCAGGGGTGCTATTAAAATACATCATGACAACATCATGATTTTACTTTTGATCTATTTCTCAGAGAATTTTTCCATCCACAATCCAGAATTTGAAACAATCCCACAAGGACGATCTAGTCTTCAGAAGAGACAGGCAAAGATAGAGGAGAATTGTTTTCTCGAGAAGTGACTGGGATGGAAAGAGACATGGAAGACTCTTGTTTTCTGTCTCCC
This sequence comes from Equus quagga, assembly GCF_021613505.1. NCBI lineage: Eukaryota > Metazoa > Chordata > Mammalia > Perissodactyla > Equidae > Equus > Equus quagga. The sequence goes on from NC_060277.1 coordinate 14,337,807, forward strand.
ATTGTCTCAATTTGCCAGGGATTATGACTTCTCATTAAAATTCACCAGCTGGGTTCCAGTGTTTCAATTTTCTTGTTATTAGTATAGATATTTATTTTTAAAAAAACTCAAGCACTGGGGGCTGGCCCAGTGGGGTAGTGATTAAATTCTCATGCTCTGCTTTGGGGGCCCAGGGTTCACAGTTTGGATCCTGGGCGCAGCCCTAACATGGCTCATCAAGCCATGCTGTGACAGTGTCCCACATAGAATAGAGGAACACTGGCACAGATGTTAGCTCAGTGACAATCTTCCTCAAGCAAATTGAGGAAGATTGGCAACAGAGGATAGCTCAGGGAGAATCTTCTTCACAAAACAAACAAACAAAAAAACCTCAGGTCTTATTCATATGTAAAATTGCATCTTAAAAGCTAGAATAAAAAGATGTGGCAGAAAGGATACTGATAGGAGTCAGGAAACCCGGGTTCTATTCAATTTCCATTAAAACAAAGTGTGTGAATCAGAAAAATCCTCTCATCCTTAGTATAAATTAATGGAATTGACTGCATCAACCCCAGTGAAACTAAGCTCTCAAACCCTATTCTAGAACTAAAACGTTAAAAATGAATCAATAAGTATATGGACTGAAAAGTCACCTTTGAAATTTAGAAACTGGATTTCAAACCACACGGCCGTTCTTGAAATCACAGTTATACTGGAGGGGACAAAGTAAGGAAAGAGCAAGGAGAGCTGTGGGAAAATTCCTCTAGGGTAAAACCTATCTGAAATGTCATAGTTCTTGCATTTTCCACATCTAAGCTTTTGGTAATTAGAAAGCCGATAGTCAAAAAATGTTTGTAGCTTAGGTGTAAGCACTCATTTAATTAAAAGGAGAAATGGGAAAAAATGCGTTCTAAAAATGGGGCAACATCTTTACCTTTCCACTCCTCTCCCACCCCCAGTGAAGCCACACCAAACATTTTTTTCCAATTAGAAGTAAATACTTGTAGCTATTTCAGTTTAGGCAAATGCCACTGAGGAGGAGTTCATGGGACAAACTTGGAAGATAAAAACCTGAAGGTCCTTGCTAGCATTTTATCCTAGTCAGTCTTAATGTTCTCAACTTTGTTTCAGTGGCCCAAGTCAAAAGCCAAACATTGAAATGCAGAACCGTAAGGAATTATGTGGAATAGTCACTGGATAAAATCCTGAGGAGCCATTTTAGGCTGGTGGCTTTGAAAGGAGTGCTTGCTCCTGTTAGGGGCTGTCTTGGTAGTCGTTGCCCGATCCCGTGCCTGGCATAATGCTGGCTGCCTGGGAGAAACCTCGTCAAAGTTGGATTGATGAACAGACACACCTGAACAGGCTTTATTTGAATCAATTCTATCCTTGCTTTCTGAGCGAGGCGTCCTTCGTGTAAGGGGCAAACAGGGGTTATGGGATTCGTTTATGTAAGTTGTTGCTGAGCCTCTCTCTCCAACCGCTCAACCAGCTCCGATGAAAACCTCATTCTCTGCACCTTCCCTGACCATACATTCTTGGAATCTCTACATCACCAATATTACTCAGGAGATAAAGCATCTAAAATAATAAGTCCTCTGACCAGAATGTCTCTTCTCCGACCCACAACTTGAGCTCAATAATCAAACCTCAAAACCCATGGAATTTTGAAATTTGGGGTTGCTGGTGCCGAATATTTTGTGATTTTTGTCCTTCCTTTCACTTTAAAAGGTTCTACATACTGGTACAAATAAATATTCCATAGCTACTTACTGGATAACCAACTTTGGGTGTACACTGTAAACTCTTAAAAATTTTATAATAGAATTTAGCTGGTTCCCACAAAGCCTAAACGTTTTGTAGCTCATTGAAACGTCCGTGTTCTCAAACAGACACTGTTTTACGTCATGCCATATCAGATAAAGTTTCATGAGTTTATCTCTTGAAGGAAGAGCTTCTTGTCAAACACAAAGACAGGGAGTAGAGAGAAAGAGGTGGAGTTTCCTTACTGAAATCGTCCGCCAACATGTTGTGCCCATTGTGAATCCTCACATTTGGTAAAGTCGAGGATGCCGGGGCAATGTCACCAACAGAATTTTACTGAAGATCAAAGAAAACAAGTTACTTTCACGGACTTCGTGTTTTGTCTTTTCATTTCCTGTAGGTGGTGAGCTCCTGAATTGCACTAATTACCCAAGTCTCTGATTAGAGGCAATTGGTTTCCTTCCTGACGCCAAAAATGTCAAAACACAAGCTGCCTCTGGATGGCCCTCACTCTACAGCTCATTCGTGATGATTCGAGTCAGTTCTAAGATGGTAGGAATTAAAATATACTTTGTTTTAGAGATTCTTCGAGGTTCCTTGCTGGAGCTTGCTTTTAAATATCCTCAGTAGTTGTTTTATATTCATAAGCAAATTGATTTGATCACTCCTAATTCTAACTTACCAATTTTTAATTAATTATAGTTAGCAGTTGCAATTAACAAGAAAATTGTACCTGATCTCAATCATATTTTTTATGGAAAAAACTTTATTTCACAATTCTATTATCTCCTAATTAAACTACAAAATTGAAATTGGTCATAAAAGTTATTTTATGTTGAAGAAGTTTAAAAAGAAAAAGCATGTATGCAGAAAATACTTAGATTCTATTTTTCATTTTCAGATGGGGTGATCTGTATGTATAATTTTTACCCTGTGCAACTCTAAAGATAAAATTTCTAAGATAGATAGGGAGTTGGGAAGAAATTTTTAACAGTGGATAAGACTTATGATCATTTGAGATTCAACGAAGTCATATTTTCAGCAGATGTGCTAAATAAATTCAATAATAATAATTAATATTATTACTACCATGTGAGATGGTGCCTGCATTGAGGGGGTAAGCATTAGATAGGATTTGAATGAAGAACTATAAGCTCATGGAATTTCAGACTAGAAAATTACTTGAAAAATCTTCCAGTTCAACTCCTAGATTTTATAGGCGAGAAAGTTCAGTTTCAGAGGAATAAACTGTCTCAGGTTAACCATCAGTTAGTGGCTTGGTTGAGGAAACAAGACATATCTTCTACTTCCAAGTCACTACATTTACTCTCTGTTTTTTCCAGATATACTAACTGAGAAACAAAAGTGACTATATGTGTTGAACTATTCATATAATATTAATGTAAATAGCACCAAGGTAAACCTTGATATACAGAATTATGCCTGAACATATTTTGTATATTGTTATACATTTTGTAGATCATGTTCAATTATTTATTGCTTATACAATACTTATTTCTGTTGTACAAACAGAATTATGATGATATAGAAAATAGTAAAAGCAAGGAAGAACATCCACAAATTATCGCATCATAATACACAATTTGCAGTTTTTGCTTTTAATACTTATCCATGCTTACATATTTTCTGAAGTTGTAATGATGAAGTAATGTGATCTTTCTTCTGTTTTATTTAATTAACACTATATCATGACATTTTTGTTATTATATAATTTCATAATTATTACTTTAGCAACTACATAATATTTGATTGACTTGTTTTGATATTTATTCAGCCATTTCCCCCTAGTTGAGCAATTAGGTCATGTCCAATATTACTATAAATAACACTCAGGGAATTTCTTTATGCACATTAGTTTTGTGTATTGTTTTTCTTTGAGTTATTTTTCCATGGATAAATTATGCTACTGAATTTTAATTGGATATGAATATTTAGATGTCAACAGGGATCATAGCATATTTTGCTAAATTGTTTTCAAAGAAGTTCCATCATATAACTACAGAATAAAGTCCTATAGGGTGCTGTGATTAGATAGCACAGCTCTCCCTGAAGTGGACTGTGCAAATGACAGAGAAGCCACATGTACCACCGGCCTTGTGTTCAGAACAGTGTCCAGAAGTCTGCAAAGATAACTTATGGGACATTCCCTAAAAATGACCCCCAGCAATCTTTCCTGAAATTTCCAACAATGCAATTTCTCAGTTAGTACCTCCTTAAGAAGCTAGGTTTTTAACAAAGTCAAAACATTTCTACACTCAGGAAGGGTAAAGCATTAGCTAACACATGTGCAGAGTCAGGTTTACATGATTAACTCCCACTACCAACCACATACTCTGAAAGAACATAGACCATGCTTCACATAAGCAGGAAGAAGGAAGAGGGTGAGTGCACGAGACTCTTTTGCCTGTTGAGTGAAAGGAAAGAGAACTGGACTCAAATCTCTCATACATCATAAACATGTGTTCCCTATACACCACCCCCCCAACACACACACACAGTGGTCAGCGAAAAGGCCAGGCCTTTGAAATTTCGCAGGTTCTTTGGGACTCAGGCCTAGGACTCACAGGGTTGTGGTGATCTACTCGCTCATTATTACTCAGCGTGTTTTTCCTGGTATGTAACTACGTAGCTAGCATTTATTGAAAAGCTGCTACGTCCCAGCCACTGTCCTAGGTGCTTTTTGTTCAGCATCTCACTCAACCCTCACAAATCTACATGGTACCATCTACTTCTCTCTTCTACATATGTGGGAATCAAGGCCCAGGAGGTTTAAGTCATTTGCACAAAAACACAAGTTCTGAGTTATGAGCTGGTGGAGCCAAGATTCACCCCTCTCTGATTTGTGCTTCTCTGTGAACTAACTCTCAGTGCAACACTGTCAGAGCGAGGGCATATTTCTACCTTAATATTTAATAACATTTCTGGGATATCTCGATTCTCTTGGGATTTTTCTGTTCATAAAATTTCAAATACCTTTCAGTTCTTTTTCTCAGAATGTCAGTCATATGGGACATTTACTCTGCTCTTGAATGCATTATCCAGAAAAAAACAGATGGGAACCACAATAGTGACCCCAAATAAACTCTTCAATGTTTTATGAAATGTTATAATATTTTGCACTTGGACTTTATGACTAAATGTACTAAAGTCACAACAGAGATTCCAAATTGGCAGTTGTACTGCCTGTAGAAGCTCTAGAATATTCATTCAGATTTCCACAACCGCTCTGATTTATCTCTTCAGGTTCAGGTCCCATAAAAACTAAGGATGAAGTCGCATGACCGAAATGTCTTTCAATATAATTCCTAACAAGTAAGTAAATCTGATAAACTGTTTGAGTCTGAGAAATTTTGAAGAAGAAAAAGACTATAACAAGAATGTACCTGTGTCATCGCACAGCAACCTCAGATTCAAAGATTCTTTTTTTTCAAGTAACTAAGCTGACCTCTCGGCAGATCACTTAAAATTACTCACAAGAATTTAAGTCTGTACTATTAGGCGGAATGACCTTGGTTCAGAGTTGAAAAAATCATTCCTTTCACTGAAAACTGCACTCAAGAAGGAATAGGTGAATTCTAACTTTCTAAAGTTTGAAGAATTCTACCACAAACAAACTCCAGAGGAAAACACTTTAAATGTATAGTTAATAAATTATTAGTGAATATCTAGGATAAAAATGTGGCATACTTAGAAATCCAAAAGAAAATCACCCTGTATCTATTACAGGTGAGAAGATACTGGCCATAAATACATCTTGAACTTTTAACTGTGAAGAAAGAAATTTTATTACATACTCAGCCTGCCTTTACCTACATAATTAAACTCTACATGGTTATAGAGTTGCAAATATAGTTATATGACGAGTTAAGTCCTGTGAAGGAGGAAAACCATGATTTCCATGTAGGTACACACAGCTCTCAAAATTTGCTTGTAAATAGTTTGGCTCTTAAACATAATTTCTCACGGAAAAATATTTCAAATTATAGCCTCTCCCAACTGAAACTCATTGAATGTATAATTAAGTTGAACTGTCGTTATTTTATTTGAGACTCAGCTCTGAGTTCAGGGAGGAATAAGGCAGAAAACACACATTTCCTTCTTTCCTGGTTATAGGGCTGGCTGTGGAAAAAATTTGGGGCAATGTATGTTGGGAATATTTTGACTTCTTTGTATTGATTTCTCTCTCACCTGAATGTTGCCTGCTGCTCAGGTTTTTGGGTATGCTATACTCATTTCCTGTTTTAAACTACATTGTTGGCACACGACACAGCACGAGCCTACCTCCCAAAATATTCTGTGCCTCAAAATGATCTCTCTCCCTTCTTGTCCCTACTACAGTGCCTTGTGCATAGGAGGCATTCAATAATTATTCATTGAAAGAATGATTAAAATAAGAAACATAGAAAGTGAAAAAGATATGGCTTTAATTGATCTTTTATTTTATAGCTTTTTCACTTTCCCTATATTTACATTCTATTCTCAGCTATTTTCAAAGTTTCATATGGTTTGTTCTTCTGCACAATGGCTACCTTGAGGAGAGAGCTTGAGTTCCAAGCAGTGTAGTAAAGGTTGGGTTGGAGGGCGGAAGTATAATTTTATGCAGATTTTTAGATTCAGTGTTGATGGAAGTCTCACTCTATTTTTAAATGATGAGGTTATCTTAAACAGTGAGGCTGCATAGCTCAAAAGACCATTTTGAATCACGATGAAACAAGGTAAGCACACAGTCATCATGAGGTACAGTAATTTTAGACTTGCTTCACATGTGTTCCAAACAGTGATGAGATCTTAAAGCAGTCACATCTCTGTCCTATCCAACCTGTAGAGAGGCATGGTAAAACAATGCAGCTACAGTGCTGCTTCTCTGCAACTGTAGTTCACAGACAACGATGCTCGATGCTGAGTGTGGTTCCCGTGGTAATTCATGGGCGAGGTGCCTCCTTAGGCCTTTCCTGTGCTGCATACCTTTCTCATTGCTAAGCTGCTTCTGGTTAGAAATCTATGCACATGCTCTTGTATGGTCAAAAGGAGACTTCCTCTGTACAGAACTCACTCAAGGCCCGACATGGGCACATGGCAGGCTGCTGGCCAAAATGTGCCCACTAAGCCCCTAACAAATGAATCATGAATCTGGGTGACTGGAGAGACAAATGTTTACTGTGGAATGGTAACAAAATGTCTGGGCCTTTTGCCATTTAGGAAAGAAAAAAAAGCATATAAACTTTCTTACCCTTCCCTGGATATAGCTTTAAGAATGTACGGTGCACACAATTAAGTCTTTTGACTAGCATATTGACAAAAAATGAGAATTCTTCTAGGTTCACAATGAAATATATATTATATTACACATATATTTATATAAAGAAGTGATTTTCTCTTTCTTGATGACTGATTTGCTTTACCATAAAACATAGTAGGATGATGTTACTATAATTTAGCTCTTTCCTATTACATCCTTTCATTGTTTAAGGCAAGTAGCTTGTATTATTACTCATTGAACACCAAGAATGAAGACGGAATAAGGTAATGCTTGTCAGCATGGGCCTTTGTAGTTAGGCAGAGTGGATTTGAATTCCAGCTCTGTCACTGTCTGGCTGTGTGACTTTTAGGAGGTTACTTAACATCTTCCTCTCTGTTATGGTCATTGTGATTAGACAACACATGTTAAGCACTTAGAACAGTGCCTGGAACAGATTAAGTGCTCAATAAATGTTACTTGAAGATTATTTGTTTACTGATACTATTCCTAAAATTAGTATTAGGATAAATTTCCACCAAAGGCATTATGGCAAAAGAGCCAAAAATATACAGCAATAGCATTATGGCCTGTTAGACTAGGTTTGTTTATTCGACCAAGGAAAGTTATTTGGGTAGATGTATTTAAATTAACTATTTTTCTATTGTTCACCTTTTCTTGGCTGAAGATTTTATTCCACTCTGTGTTTTGTCAGCCCCCATCATTGTGCCTGGTGAATGAAATAAATTACTTCAGAAAATGGAAGTAAGACAAAGAGCTCCAAGACAATGGAATATCTTGTATGTAACATACTCTATTCCAGAGGGAGGAAATTCAGAAAAAAAGTTTGTAGACCATTTATGAATAACTTATTATTGATATTCTATGGTATGTATATATATCCATACATACAGCTGAGCCCAGTCTTTGGAACGGGAATGTGTGACCCAGATGTGCTCATCTTTCCTTTGACCAGAAGAATACTTTTCCTTCAACTACAGTTTGCTTCTATTTGTCTCTCTGGCGAGCTGACAACTACGTGACGATTCCATGTACAGCACACAAAGACTTTGCAGGTTCTCTAATATCCTCATCCAAATATTCAGGAAGAAGTTGAGAACATCAGCTATTTTCAGTTATGCTGGAAATACACCAGGAAGTTTCCCACTGTCTAGCAGAGTGGAAGTGATTTATTAAACGAAAAAATGAACCATTGGTCAATGGAAAGTTGGCAGTTAATAAAAAGTTTGCAGTTGGGACTCATCTCTCTATGCAAAAGATATTTGAGAAAGAGCCCAGCGGAATTGAGGTGATTTGGACTCCTTATGACACAAAGTTCCGACACTCATTCTGCAAGACTATTAATATGACATGTGGCTTTCCAAATTCAAGGCTGAGTGATGAAGAAAAGACATGAAATTTTAGAAACTTACTTCACAGGAGACTTATTTCAGATACTCTAAAAATATCAGTAGGACCTCATGTAAAATTTCCTTGTAAGGTCCCTTTCCTTCAGAACTTTTCTTTGTAATTTAAATCTCCAGTTCAATCACAGTGTGAATTGGAGACAGAGAGGTAGGAAAGGAGAGTTGGGAGTTGGCTCTATCAAAAACACTTTTTAATAACAAACCTGTGTGCTTTAATAACTGCTTGACATTTCAGAGAACTTTTGTCGTTATTTACGAAATTAATCATGCTTCAAATGAGAACATCAGCAAGATGGCAGAATAGAAAGCCTCAAACCCTTCCTCCCCCTTGGAGATACTGATTCACCAACAATACACAGACCAATTCCCTTTGTGAGAAATCCAGACACCAGTTAAAAGGCTCCTTTACCCTAAACAAGTATGAAACCAACTACATCAAAGCTGGTAGAAAAATTCCTGGCTCTCACTCACCAGAGTTCCTCCTCCCAGCACAGTGGAGATGATCGGGAGGAAACTTTCAACTCCTAGCTTCCCCAAGGGAGGGAAAGAAAAGACTGGAACATACATCTAACATTCAGACTTTTCAGGGGGCCACGACAGGGACTGGTTTCCTTCTTGCTTGAATCTAAACAGTGACAAGAAAGGATGTCAAGTTGGGGGCCACTAAGAACAAAATTTGAACTGGCACACACTCCCTTGTGATTGCCCCTCCCCCTGGCTTAGCATGAAGTGAATGGAAGAAACCCCCCAATTCCTGGTTTCTCTCTGGAGAGGGAAAGAGTTGGATCAAGTGTTCAATGTTCTGGCTTTTGAAGGGGGTGAAATTTCCACTTAAACGATTGGTTTCCATCTCATTTGACTTGGAGTGCTGCCAGGACTTGGGATAGTCTAGATGCTGAGGGTCTTTGAGAACAAAAAAGAGCTGGGTGGTTTATGGCAGCTCCAGAGAACCTGCAGTACCACAGACAGACACCAGAGGGAAAAAGAGATTAGAAACTCTTGAAGAAAGAACCTGCAAAACTCTCTAACTAGAAATTCACATGCACAAACAAGTCCAGAGAAGACACATCCACAGACAAGGTTTGAGAGGCCTTCAGAATCTCTAGCCAGGCTAATCGGTGAAGGTCCTTCTTGTATGGAGTCAGTTCATAAAGACTGGGAGAAGTGGTGGTTGTTTTCAATGTGCAGATCACAGCACAAAGTAATGTCACACAAAGAAGCAGGGAAATGTGGCCCAACCAAAGGAACAAAATAAATCGCCAGAAACTGACCCTAAAGAAATGGAGATATATAAATATACCTGACAATTCAAAATAAATATCATAAAGATGTTAAATGAGCTAGGAAAATGATGCATAGACAAAATGATAATAACCACTAAGAGATAGAAAAATAGACTTTAAGTCAAAACTGTCACAAGAGACAAAGAAGGACATTATACAATGATAAAAGGATCAATTCAGCAGGAAGACATAGCAATTATAAATATATATGCACCCAACATCACAGCACTCAAACACAAGAAGCAAAAAATGACGGAACTGAAGGGAAAAATAGACAGCAGCACAAGAATTGTAGGAGATTTCAAAACTCCTCATTTGATAATGGATACAACAACCAGACAGAGATCAACATGGAAACAGAACTTCAACAAAGTTAGGTCACAAAGCGAGTCTTAACCAATTTAAGAAAACTGAAATCATCGTATTTTTTTCAACCACAAAGGAATGAAACTAGAAATCAATAGCACAAGAAAAGCTAGAAAATTCAAAAATGTGTGAAAATTAAACAGTACACTCCTGACAACCAATGGGTTAAGGAAGAAATTAGAAAATATTTTGAGACAAACAAAAACAAAATATAGCATATCAGAACTTATGAGATACATAAAAAATAGTTCTAAGAGGGAATCTTACAGTAGTAAACACAAGTATTAAAAAAAGATGAAATATCTCAAATAAACCTCACTTTTCTCCTCAAGGAACTAAGAAAAAGAAGAACAAACGTAGCCCAAAGTTAGCAGAAGGAAGGAAATAATACAGATTAGAGAATAAACAAATGAAATAGAGATAGAAAAATAATAGAAAAAATCAATCTAACTGAGAGTTTTTTGTAAAGATCAACAAAACTGATGAACCCTTTTTTAGATTAAATAAGAAAAGAAGAGACACAACTCAAAAAACAAAATCAGCAATCAAGGCAGAGACATTACAATTGATGCAACAGAATTAAAAATGATTGCAAGAAACTACGATGAGTAATTATATGCTAGCAAATGGATAACCTAGAAAAAATAGAAAAATTTCTAGAAATGTACAACCTACCAAGACTGAATCATGAAGAAACAGAAAATCAAACAGACCTATGACTAGTAAGGAGACTGAATTAGCAATAAAAAGTCTCCCAGCAATGAAAAGCCCAGGATTAAATAGCTTCCTTTCAACCAAACAATTAGAGAAGAATTAACATCAACCTTTCTCAAACCCTTACAAATAGCTAAAGAGGAGAGAACACTTCCAAACTCATTTTTATAAGGCCACCATTACTCTGATACCAAAGCCAGATAAAGACACTACAAGAAGAGAAAACTACCCACCAATATCCCTGATGAATATAGATACAAAAATCCTCAATAAAATACTAGCAAACCAAATTCAACAGCACATTAAAAGGCTCATACATGACCAAATGAGATTTTTTCCCCTGGGATGCAAGGATGGTTTAACGTACAAAACTCAATCAATGTGATACACTATATTAACAAACTGAAGGATAAAAATCACACAATCATCTCAATAGATGCAGAAAAAGTGTTTGACAAAATTCAACCCCCTTTGATGCTAAAAATATTAAACAAACTAGGAATAGAAAAAAATTACCTCAACATATATAGACTATATATGAAAACCCCACAGCAAGCATCGTATAAACAGTGGAGAAACAGAAAGCTTTTATGCTAAGATCAGGAACAAGGCAACTGTAAAACAACTACTATAATGTTTATTTCTATCTCAAAATTTTCAGATCAGAATACATCATTTGTAATCAATATCCATGGGAAGTTTCTTTGATTTTGATCAAGTGGTAGCTGTGGCTAAGAACATAGTTAACTAAGACAACTAAACATTTTAGATATTTTAGATTAAGCAATAGTTTGGAGGAATAATTTTTGGAAAGTCATCAAGTAATAATAATGGCCCTATGCCAGACACTTTGCATATAATACATCTCTTCATGCAACAGTCATATATGGAAGTTATTTTATTCCCACTTTAGAGATGAGATTGAAACTTAAGGAGGTTAGCTTGTTTATCCAAAGCCAACTGTCTAGCAAATTGCGTGGCTGGAATCCAAAGCTACTTCTGTCTATAGGAAGAGATTACCAGCTGAAATCTCTACAAAACTCAAGGAGATAATATAAATCTGTAAACCTAGTAGACAGAATGCAATAGGAAGTATAAGGGATGTGGATTAATGTCTCCTGCATGATTATTCCCATGTTATCTGTTCATTTGTATCCCTGGTTTAGACTTTTTAACTGCATAAGTGAAAGAATGAATGGTAACCAAGGTGACTTCAGGTTTAAGATGCCATACTAAAAATATAAATTTTCCTTCACTCATTTAAAAACTCAGTAAAATATCAAAATAAATAGAGCTTACTAAATGAAATCTACAAGGTCAAAGAAATGGAAATGATATGTGAGTAAGAAAATTTGGAAAGCTCAAAAGCGGAATAAATAGTAATTGACGTTTTAAGACTGAAAAAACAGCTTTTCAAGACAATAGTTGGGAAAACAAGAAGTAACCCAGTTTATACTACAATGTCTCAAATGGCTCAGTAAAATGACATAGAGCACCTGTGAAAGTCAGTTGAAGGTGGAGCTGAAAAGAGTATCATTTGAAGTTTTGTTTAAGAAAATGCTACACTCCCTAGGTCCTCTCTGTCATCCCCTGCTACTTCCCTTCTCCCACTCTAGCTCTATACAGGGTATTTACCTCTGGAGAAAATAAAGCAGACATGCTTTAGGAGATACTAGGCAGAGCTGAGATTTAGGGATCATTACAGATAACAGAAGAATTCAATGGAATTTTTTATATTGAACATTGAGCCACCAGTTTTCTTCTGCTATGTAGCTGCCAGAATACTAGCAGGCAGACTATTACCTCCTAAGCAGAAGACTGCAGAATTATTCTTTGGGGAATTTGATCAGCCTAAGGAAAATGTCCCAGTCGTTATATGCAGGCTTGCTCCAGTGAAATGGCCCAGTCAGATCACACAAAAACTAAAGTACACAGGGAGAACTAAGTTTATAATCAATGTATTTGTGTCATAATCTTAATTATTTAAGATTATGATTGTCAATGATTGCCAACATTTGAAGAAATCTGCTAGCAAAAGAAGGCATAAATATTCCAAAAGAAACAGACTAAAAACAACTTGGATATCCAGAGTCTGCACAGGGAGAAGAAAAGTCAAAAAAAAAAAAAAAGAAAGAAAAAATAATTATTATTGTCATTAGACATATAAGAATATGTAGCATCTATGAAATAACAATAGGGCACTGTCAAATAGAAAATGGATTAGTAGACATTTTCTACCCTAAAATAATTCTAAAAACAGAATCAAAAACAAAAAAGAATTTCCCAAAACTGAAAGATGTGATTGTAGAAATTTAAAGTCCAACAGAAAGAATGAAAGATAACAATGGGAGGGGGAAAGAACAGGAAGTAGAAGGTAAAAGAAATAGAATAAAGGAAAAAAAAGATAATTAGAATATTGATCCAGAAGTTTCAACATTTGGAAAACAACACTTAAGAAAGAACAGAGAAAATCAAGTAGAAGAAACACAAAGTAAATAATTCAAGATAAATTTGCAAAATTGGCAAGGACGAATAAGTACCTATCACAGTGCTAATAATGGATTCTACCAAAGCACACTATAGTGAAATTCATAACATTAAGGACAAAAATAAGATCCTAGGAGTATCTAGAAAAATAACAAAATAGATTACATAAAAAGGATCCAGAATCAGAATGGCTTTAGACTTCTTAATCACAACACTAGAAACTAGAGGAGCAAAGCCTTTGGAATTTGAGTGACAATGGTAATCAACCTGGAATTTTATACCCAGACAAATGATCAATTTAATAGATGTCAGAATTTGAAGATGTTTTCAAACTTGTAAGATCTCAAAAATGTCACTCATTTATACTTTCTCGGGAAGTTACTGAGAGCATGTCTCCATCAAAATGAGGGAATAAATCCATAAAGAGGAAGAGATGGAATCCAGAAAATAGCAGATCCACTCAAAAGAAACAAATGGAATCCCAAGGATAATGGGGAAGGGTGAAACCAGTCCAGATTGGAGCAGATCAAATAGCTAGAGGAGAAATGTATCCGCAAAAATAAACTGATAAAATTCTTGATATGTTTGCATATTTAAAAACGAGATACAGGTGACTGGGAAAGAGTGTGAGAATAAATTAGTGATAAGTACACAGAAAACCAAACAAATGAAAAATGATAAAATTTAAATCCTAGGGAAAATAAAAAGTAGTGCAAGTGGTGAAGAGTAGCCATGTTGTCCCATAGAGTTTATCTGTAAATAACAGTGTTCATATATGTATGCTATTCATAATAATGTGAATACTTATTTATTTAGTCAAAATTGTGATATAATTATATTGAGAGGCTGGGGAACAGAAAATGAATGAAGGTGTGGAGTGACACAAGCTAAATTTTCATTTTCCACAGTAGAAAGTCAATATATAATGCCTAAAATTGAAAAACCAAAACTAACACCAAATGCATTGTTTAAAGGAACAGAAGTGAGTGACAAAAGAAAAAGTCAAAAGACTACAAAGCAGTTGCTCTGGGAAAGATCATGGGTTAAAGTGAGGTAGACAGTGTGCCGCCATTCAACGAAAATAATATACAACTGTTGAATTATGTGCCCGTGTCATTTTTATTAAGAAAAATAAATAAAAATTATAAAAAAAAAACAGGACACTCATATTATTGAAAGATAAATTGGATTAATATATATTTTGTATCCTGAGATAACAAAATATTTGCGTACAGCAGTGTCAGGCTTTGGCCCAGTTGAAAGAAGATAAATAAGATACGAACTTCCTAAAAAAGTAAACGCAGAGAAATATTTCTTTATCTTCTACTAGAGCAGTGGTGCTGGTTTGTTTGGATCTTTTTTATAACAGCACAGCTTCACTGGCCAACCACTGCCTTTTCTGTGGAAGGAAAAGTTATTCCAAGCTGAGTGCTAAAGTCGAAGAGCTGCAGTCCCACGCCTGCTGTTTTCAATTAGCATGCCAGTCCCAATGGCATGTCCGGCAGACGGTGTTTTATTAAGGGTTGGTCATCTCCTCCTCTGAGCCACGTGAACAGCCTGCAGTTCTGCATGCTTCCCTTGACCTTCCGGTCCCTCTGGAGTTGTGTGACCGCTGGAAGCTGAAACTACAGCTGTCTGCCACTTGACTCCCCAAACTCAATCTTCTCTGCTCTTTCCCCTTGGGACAGAGACAGAAAGCAACTTGATGGAGAAAGTCTCTTCCCTGAAATGAAATAGTGCCTCTTGCTTGAGCATGTTCGAGAACCGGAGTGAATGAGCAGTTGCCTGGCAGAGATGTGGAAGGTGGTCGGTCATGTGAATATACTCGGCAGGGATGAGGTGAGGAGTTCTGCTCCTCTCAGGGCTGGAGGAGAGTGGCTCTTTCTGGGTTCAGAGGAGGGCAAGGATGCTTAAAGCCTTGGCAAATAAGACTGAAAGAGGGTGAGTGGACCTGGAATTTAGCCTAAAGAAAGAAGGTTGAGGGCGATTTAAAATGGAACTCTGGAGCAGGAAATGTCATTATATTAGGAATGAGGACCAGATGTTCTCAATCTCATCAGAGCACAGAGCAGGGAGAAAAAAATAACCTTATAGGATAAGGCAGAACTTTATGACAGTTGTTAAACACTGGAATGGGGTGTCCATGGAGTCCATGGAATTCTCCATAAAAATAAGATCTTTGTCTAATATGAGCATTTGTGTGTAGCTTTGCCTAAAGCAGAAGGCGTTAAGGAAGCAGTGTCTGGGGAGTCTGTCCATGAGCATTCTTTGTATCACAGCCTTTCAGATAAATAAGGTAAAAGACCTCTTGGAAGCCCCATTGCTGGTCATTCCTGGACCCCATAGCTTTAAGGACCGGAATGAACAATACAAAGTTAAATTTTCTTCTTTTCTCTCCTCTACCCTCTTTCCAGTTCTCCACATATGTTTATAAACATAGTGATTACAGTGATAAGAGAACAACAATCCCTCCATTACACCCTTCCACTCATAGAATTCTTCTATTTTTGTATTAGAGACAGAAAGTTTATTAACTAAGATAAATGTATCTTGATACCTTTGTTCTCGAGATGGGCTGACATTCTGTTTTGGCACTTTTCAGATGTTCAACAAGATGATGGCTGATAGGGAATAATTTACAAGCTTGCATAAAATTGTCCTTTCATTTTTAAATTTTTTCCGGCTTTTTTGAGATCTAATTGATGAATAAAATCATAAGACGTATAAAGTTTAATATCGTGGTAAGTTCATATAGTACACATTATAGGATTTTCACCATCTAGTTAATTAACACATCTATCACCTCACATTTTTTTTGTTTTTTTTTTTTGGTGAGAACGGTTAAGTTCTACCCTCTTAGCAAATTTTGATCATGTAATACAGGGTTACCAACTGTAGTCACCACGTTTTACATTAGATCCTCAGATGTTATTCATTTAATAGCTGAACATTTGTACCCTTTTCTCAACTTCTCCCTAGTTGTTCCAGCCCCTAGCCCTCAGCAACCATTTTCCTACTTTCTGTTTCTATGAGCTTGACTTTTCTTTCAAAAAGATTTTACATATAAATAATACTAAGCAATATTCGTCCTTCTTTGTCTGGCTTATTTCACTTAGCATAATGCCCTCAAGGTCCATCTATGTTGTCACAAATGCCAGTATTTCCTTCTTTCCCATGGCTGAATAATATTCCAATGTATATATAAATACCACGTCGTCTTTATACATTCATCCGTTGATGGGCCCTTAGATTATTTCCATATCTTGGCTTT
Organism: Equus quagga; assembly: GCF_021613505.1. NCBI lineage: Eukaryota > Metazoa > Chordata > Mammalia > Perissodactyla > Equidae > Equus > Equus quagga. The sequence continues at coordinate 14,354,352 of NC_060277.1, forward strand.
TGTGAGTAATGCTGCAATGAGCATTCGGTGCAGGCAATGAAAAACATATCCTGCTTTTATTTCCTTTGGATAATTACCCAGAAGTGAGATTGCTGGATCATATGGTAGTTCTATTTTTAATTTTTTGAGAAGCCTCCACACTGTTTTCCATAGTGACTGCACCAGTTTACATTTTCACCAACAGCACACAAGTGTCCCCTTTTCTCCACATCCTCGTTAAGGCTTGTTATGTCTTGTCTCTTTGATAATAGCCATTCAAACAGGTGTGAGGTGCTGTCTCATTATGGTTTTGATTTGCATTTCCCTGATGATTAGTGATGTTGAGCACCCTTTCACATACCTGTTGGCCAACTGTATGTCTTCTTTGGAAAAAATGTCTATTCAGTTCCTCTGCCCATTTTTAAATCAGATTCTTCGTTTTTTTGTTATTAAGTTGTATGAATTCTTTATGTATTTTCTCTATTAACCCCTTATCAGATATATGATTTGTAAATATTTCTTCCATTCTGTGAGTTGTCTTTTCATTTTGTTGATGGTTTCCTTAACTGTGCAGAAACTTTTTCCTTTTATTTTTTAAAATGAGATGGTAGTAAGACCTAATGCATTTTTTAATTCTTCCATTTGATCTAACACTTACTTGATAAGTAATTTTACATGCAAGTCCTATAAGATGGAAATACTCACAGGATCTGTATGTTATCTCACAGAAATTTTAATAAGCAAACCAATAATGGCTTGGTCACTGTAACCTGTAGTTAGAATAAGTAGTTTTCAATTTATATTTCCTAAGCTCCAAATTAAAGCTAGCATTTTAATTAGTAAAATGACCATGAAAAAGAGGCTGATGGCTAATTACTACTGATTACTCCACTGCTGACTGATTAATACGTTCAGTTAGTAAGATAACCATGCATTTTGATCAATTAAATGCATCCATGCATCTTTTAATCAACTAAATTATATAGGTATGTTTAATAATCTGGCATAGTTTTAGTAAATTTTTTATATTACTTGACAAAGAACTGTTATTCAAAGAAAAGCAAAGCCTACAAAGGTATGAATAAACTGATACGTGAATAACTATAAAGAAACTGATAGTTTACAACTATCTTCTCCTAATCATATAATGGCTAAAGCTGCTTACTGTGAGGACATTTTTGTTGGTGCTCATCTTCACATGGTTACACCAACACAGAAGCACTGCACTTACTCGTCAAATAATTTTTAAAATAAATAAATAGGTAAGGAAAATTTCTAGGCATGGAAGGGTCTTGAAATCGGTTTTAATCCATCTTTCTGCTTCTGAAAAGATTAAATCAAAAGCTGTCTCAGAGGATGGCCAGCTCTCCTGTTGGCTGGCAGGCAGTAAAACAAATGAGGAGGTGAAGTTAGAGGAAGAAGTGTGAATGGTCAATATTACAATATTTGTGTCAAAGGACCACCGGGGTTAAAGAGTCGTGGATGCCAATAACTTGATTCTCACAGTTTCAGAAACTGTGATGCCCCCCAGTACAGGCTCAGTCCCAGAAGACGGGACAAAAGATGTGGCGCCTTGAGAGCTCCTTTAAGGCAATACCAAAGTAAGTGCTGTAGGGTGGGTTCAAATACTTTGTGCCTTAAAAAAATTGTAATTGTCTATTTTTATCAGGCTGCTCATAATCTATAGTTGGAATGGTTATTTTGGCTCCAGGTAGGCATGTCTGTCTTTGGACTTTGTGAACGTAAAGAGTAATAAGACCAAACTTGTAGCAATTCAGTTTCTAGTCAGAGTTATCTCTCTACTAGTGGAACTAATATTTGTATTCTAAAACAGCTATCTTTTTGTGCATCCCACTGTGGAAGATCTAGCATATCAGAGAATTATGTCAAAGGGAAAAAAAGCTTGGTTACTTGATGATAAATTAGATGTAGTGAGAAGGATGGTTGGAGCAGATGTGAGGGAGAAAAGATGGACAAGAAGATAACTCCAAAGTTCCTAACTTGAGAGACTGGAATAGACAGTGCCCCTGAATGCAGCTCAAAGTTGGAGTGGAAAAAAGTGTGAGGTAGAAACTGTGAGTTTTGTTTATATACTGTTGAATTTTAGATGATCACATAGTTTCCCCCCAAAAATATTCTCTTATTAAGTACAAAATTAGGATTGAACCACAGGTGAGAGGAGAACATCCAGGCTAGAAATTTAGGAATCACTGAAGAAATATGAGGTGTAAAGCACTAGACTGGAGTGGAAGCTTTCCGGGTTAACGCATGCATTGGGAGACTGGGCAAAGATTTGTAAGTAAATTGTTGGAAAAACAAGGGACAGAGGAGAGAGAAATAGAAAAGGTAAGGAAGTGTGAGAATGTAGAAGCTTTATTTCTGTAATATTCTATGTATTGATGTGACTCTCTATTTAAACTTTTCTTTAAAACTATCTTATAATAGATTAGCCAAAATGATATGCTATATGATAATATAATACTACAAATTGATAAAGACATATAAAAATTTTGAGAGATTGTGATAGTTCCTCGGTGAAAACCTCATGGAAAAAAATGCAAGGATGAGGTGGTATACATCATTCAGAAATATCTGTTTGTGATTGACCCATGTAAAATCAGAACTCATAGTAGTTGGACCCTGAAAGTGCCTATTTTGTATATTTTTTCATTAGAAACAGAAACAGAATTAGTCATGAATTTTTATAAAATCTGTGATTTTTATCAGAAGTTTCCACTGACTTAGCTTCAATTCAAGAAAACAATTCCCTGACAAATGTAATTCTCTAAATACATTGTTTAGGTCTGATTATTTAATCTTTTTCTCTACCTCTTTTAAACCATTCCTCTTTACTTCCCAAGTTTCCCAGGTAGGTCTAACTTTGTAATCCTTTCATTTATTTAAATCATTGCATTTGATAAGTTTCAATCATTTGCTCCTATTTGACAGCTTTTACATAAGTAGAACCAGAAAAAATTCCATTATAAAAAGTGAAATAAGGTGAAATTATTCCTTGAGTATAATTTAATAATTTTGACCAAGTTCTCAGTGGCTTTTGAATCATTTGACAATTCAAGGTGAATTTTTGGCTGACCAGACTCAGTTATGTTCTCATGGGAATCACGTGTGCTGCTTGGTAGTTTCTAAGACTTTGGACCCTAAAATCAGTTCATTTTGGATTTTCATGAGGTTCTGTTTTTCTTGGAACTGAGATACGAATCCGTATTTGCATACTTTGAAGAATTACCTGGGTGTATTTTATGATATCAAAATACCACTATATACAGAATTAACCAAAGGATTTCCTATAGCCTACCATGTTTCACAAATCCTGAGATAGCTTCAAACTATTTTAAGTTGGCATTTGGATTTTCCCTGTGATTCATGTGGAGTGCCATCAGTGGCCTCCTTTAATGACACCTCCCTTGAGGGACAAGGATATGCTCAGGATTTGTCTTTGAGCTTAAAGGGCAGTTTGGGAAATTAGATTCAGCTCTTGATGCTTTAGGAATTGATTAACACTAATTTGTAGAGGCAAATACTGAGAACTCCTTTGTGAACTTTTATAATTTCTACAAATTATCAAAAAGTCTACATTTTGGAAGGCATTTGCTGTCTGAAACTCAAAGTAACCAATGGACACTATTTTATGTAACAAGAATGCCCCGCCTCTCACCACTCAGCTCTGTAACAGTGCTTGCTGTTGGAAGGTGGGAGGATGGTTCCTCTGCATTCCTAATGTTACCTTCCACGTGGAGGAATTCCACTAACGTGATACTGTGAGCCTCTCTTCAACCCTCATTTATTCCTCCTCAAGAAGAAAAGAGATTCAGTTCAATGTGTGAATATGGAAGAAACTAGAAATCTATAAACTAGCCCCTTTTTCTCCCACTCTCTTTTTAGGAGAAGGTGTTTTGTGGTCCAGCACTGCTTGTATCTGAGTAGAGATGTTTATCTAATTCTGAGGATCAGTATTATGAAGTCCATTTGCCCACATATTTAAGCTATATACTGCTTTATCATGAATTATTTTGTTCTCCATCTGTCTTACTCTTTTGTCCTACTTTTCAGCTGGTTCATGAACTAAGCACAGTAGAGAAGTGTTGGTCATTGAGCCCCTCAGCTCCCAACACTCCACTCCTGGCCAACAGCCTCTCTTTCATGCTTTTTAGACAACATTTACAGACAATATTTATGAAGCTTTTGCTACATGCTGGGTACTGAGCTAGGAGCTGGTGATGGTGAGAGGGTAGGATCCGTCTCTGCTCTAATGGACTTATGTCTAACTGCTGAGACTGAATTACAGGGTCAGCATGTAACCCAGGTAAAAGCAAGTATCTTGGCTGTGAAGCTGGAGGAATTAGGTAGAGAAGGGAGGGGAGCCTGGACTCCAATTCTGCTGAACTCAGATCCTATTCCAATAATTGATAAAGGATAGATAGGTTAAAATGTAAACAGTTCATTTTAGGCTATTTAACAGTAAACCTTTTGGATATTATTTGAAGGTTAGTGTCTTTGAAATACATTTATATTATTTTTACACTTTTAAATGATGTCTGAAGAATAGAATATTTGCTCCCAAATATTAGATATGCCCTAAATAAACTTTTTTTTTATTATTAAATTTGACCAATTTGCTTTAACTATAATTTGGTTTGTCTGTAAACTCCTTCCTCTTCCCCTAATCTCCATTATCCCAATGATCGGGAATGGACTGTTCCATGCTTGTTTCTTAGTCGACTCACCATGTAGTTAATAACTGACTACATTATGAATGCCTCCCTCATTTACAATTCCATCTCCAAAAGGTGCTTCCCCCGTCTCTTTACTGGATTTTCTTGAACAGTCTTACAGAATTCAAGGGGGGGAAAATGATGGTAGAATGGGTGGATCTGGAACTTTCTTTAGTGTAGCCCTAGAACTGCACAAAGAGAATTTCTTTGGAGAATATACTGTCAACTCAGCTGGGGAAAAGGAGTGAAGACATTTCCAAAACCCACCCAGTGTTCCTTCCACCTGGAACCCACATCATCATTTCGCCTGAGAGCTCAGCCTGTTCCCAATTCCTCTTTTTTAATCTACTGCCAAGCCAAGGTCTACCCAGGCCTAAGTCTGTCACCCCTCATAAGCTGGATAATGTCAGTGTACTGGGATGGATTTTTGCTTTCTCAATGATACTCTGTTCCAAGAAATATAATGCCTTTTTATTAATTTTTGAACAGTAAATGTATATACTGTTCATAGAACATGCCAAAATAGTTTAAAAATGACACTATGGAAAATCATTAGCCAAGTCCTTTGCAACTTTTAAAGATAGAATTTAAATGCAGTTTCAGACACTTTCATAAAGACAATCTTTATCTGTTTCTGACTGTGACTGAATTTGACTCTGCTTGGAAAATCTCAGGGTGGAAATTTCCTGAACTGACGGCAGGTCATGCTAAATTAGAGCCACCACTCTTGGGAGGTGGCAGGAGTTAAAGAATATAACTGGATTTATTTCTCATTAGTTATATATCCATAAAAGCATTGAAGAGTAACTTTCTAATTTCCCAGTTTTAAAAATAGTGGGTCAGTTTTTCCATTCAGCTTCTCATAGCAGGATGGGAACAAAGATACTTAAACAAGGCTTCAGTCCACTTGCAGCAGGTTTTAGAAATGTTTTTTCCCCCAAGAGAAGAAAGTTGTCTTTCTCTTTTAGGTTTTTCCAAGTCCTTATTATCTTTTCCCTGTCATGGGATTGGGATATCAAAAGCAGACATATTGTATTCTATAAATGGATCTCTTATGTTTAAATCTAATTGAGATGCACACAGAATTTCACTGGAAAGGGTGATTCATTTACACTGAGCCACAGACCATCTGTGCCTACCATCCATCCCCCAATTTATCCTATCCAAACTCTTCCTTTGCTTCTAGATATTTTTTATACACTACTCACATTAGTAGACACCATACAAACTGAAATTTCAGTATGGCAAGATGACAATTCATTTAATGCAGTATTTGAGAGGAGGCCAGGTATTGAAGGCAAAAGGGCCTTAGGTTCTTTTAGGTTAGATTTCTATTCTTTTCTCAACTTCTAACAAGAGAAGTTCTCTTGTGCTCCTTTCCTGATATCACCCTTGACTTTGTTTTTTTCTTTTCTCTTCCCTTGATATCAATTTTGTCCCCAAATCAAACGTCGCTATACAAAGTAGCTATGGCTACTAAAATGTTGGGTGACAAATGACTCAAAATTCCAGCACCTTGTAACTACAAGTGTTTATTTTCCCTCTCACAGGTCCGTAGTTTATCTGGGGGGGCTCAGCTGCGGACTGTAGGTTGGCTGGGCTTGGGTCCCAGGCTTCAGGTTGACTGCAAGTGGGCTCTGTATATCTTCATAATACTAGAACCAGGAAGTCCCCAAGCTGTGGTCTCCTCAAGGTGACTTAAAGAAGGCCAACAAGGCAAGCAGAAACGTGTGATGCCTCTGAAGACTTTGGCTCAGAATTCCAGATCCATTGGCCAAAAACTTCGCATGGCCAACCTCAACGTCAATAGAGTGGGAAATATACTCCACCCGTGCACGTGCCCTGCCAGGCACATGGCAGGAGGGAGAACTGAGAAAAATAATCAACTCTATTACAGAGACCAATAGGAAGGGATATGGTTGGGTAAAACATCTCATGGTCTCTTGGCTCCATCTCAGGCTGTACATTAGCCTGATGTAACTTGTCACGGTGTTAGTATGAAAAATGGTACCATTAAAAAAAACTGATGTTTTATTTAAGAAAATTATTTGTATTCATTTTATCAACCCCATATCATAATGCCAATTATGGATAAAAATAGAGGATTTCACAGCCATTCAAACAGATAGTTATACAAACATTTGTCATTCTCTCACATTCATTCAAACATAATTACTCTTCTCAAATCCCAGTATATCCTTGGATATTGCAATGCCTTTCCTTTATTCCATTTACCTTGCTATAGTTTAGGTAAAGCATGGAATCAGACAAGTTAGACAAAAAGACAGTTAAAAATTAGGAAATGAGAAAAGGAAAAATGTATAAGAAAATGTGAGTGCTAGGTGTATAGGGCCTATGTAACTGGTGATACCCAGTGTGAGCCTGTGCAGACTCAATATGCTGCATAGAGTGAACCTTAAAGAACTTCACAATGAAATGGATTTGCACCATCATCTTAAACCTAGAATTTTAAATGGGTAAGCAAAGCTGGTAATGCAAAAGTCCCACTAACGGAGCAAGAGCTAACTCTAGCAAATGAAACAATTTGACCCAATCTGTATCCTGTGCCTGGAACATACATAAGTGCTCATTAGTATTAATCATTATTGTGTGGTTGTTATTGTTATTACTGTATTCTAGGTACTGTGCCAAGTGTTACTATAGACTGTGAGCAAAACAGATAGCGTTGCTCTTGTGTAAATTGTCCAGTAAGCTCCAAATTTGTTTTTAAAATATCAACTGGACCTGTGCACAATAAATTTTATTTCAGAGTGGTTTTTGTGAAAACTACTCAGTGGTTTTCTTTCCCTGGGGCTTCAGTTTGAATCAACAACAGGATGTGGCTTCAAAGGAAAATCGTTTTTACTTATAGGTTAATTAGTAGAGATGGATTTCCCAAAACAAGGGAGGCATTTACCCCACTTTGCTCTTGACCAGTTAGTTAACATATGGAATTGAGGTCACATCCTCAAGTTTTAACATTTTAAGAAAACTATTGCAAAATTGGACTGTGCACAGAAGAGGGCATCCAGAGGGTAACATATCTAGAAATTAGTTCACTTGAAGAAAGGCTGAAGGAACCGGTGGCTTTATCTTAACTAAGAGAAACAATAATTACATCATGTTTCTTAATACACCTTTAAAAGGTTGCTGTGGTCAAGGTATTACCTTTGTTATTATACGGGTTAAAATTTGGAATGAAAATAGAACTGATTGCCTTTAGAACAGGCATAACTATAATTCTTGATGTATTGAAACAAGGGAATAGATACTTACACAGTTTGATATCTCTTTCCTGTAACATTCAGGAAAGGTTAAATGGTATTCAGGATTATTTGCAAATTTAATATTTCAGTATGCAATTCTACGCTCCCAGTTTTCCAAAGGAATATGCTTATATGTTGCCTCACTCATTTATTCATTTACTTACTTTTTCATTCAACAAATATTTCTTTGAGAATCTGCTAAATGTTGCATATTCATCTTGGCGCTAGGAATACAGCAATAAACAAGACACAATCCTTGTCTTTATGAGCCTTACATTCTAGTCAGTGAAACAGATGATAAACTTGTAAAGAAATAATCTCAGATTGTGTTAAATTCTCTGAAGAAAATAAGTGTCTTTAAAATTACTTGTTTCAAGGATGTCAAAATTCATGTTTTGGGGGCCAGCCTAGTGGTGTAGCCGTTAAGTTCACATGCTCCACTTCAGCAGCCCAGGGTTCGCTGGTTTGGATCCTGGGCGTGGACTTACACACTGCTTATTAGGCCGTAACGTGGCAGGTGTCCCACATATAAAATAGAGGAGGATAGGCATAGATGTTAGCTCAGGGTCAATCTTCCTCAGCAAAAAGAAGAGAATTGGCAGTGGATGGTAGCTCAGGGCTAGTCTTGCTAAAAAAAACCCCAAAAAACAAAAAACAAAACATGTTTTGGAGCCAGCCCTGACGGTCTGGTGGTTAAAGTTTGGCACTCTCACTGCTTCAGCAGCCCGGGTTCACTTCCTGGTTGAAGAACCACACCACCCATCTGTCAGTTGTCATGCTGTGGTCGCAGCTCACATAGAAGAGCTAGAAGGACTTACAACTAGGATATACAACTATGTACTGGGGCTTTGGGGAGGAAAATAAAAGGGGAAAGATTGGCAATAGATGTTAGCTCGGGGCGAATCTTTCCCTGCAAAAAAAAAAAAATAATAATGCATGTTTTGTTTGTGCTCTTTCCAACTCTACCAGTTCAGTCTCCTTTCATTTCCACATTCAGATCTATATGTTTAAGTTGTGATATTGTGTAGAAGAGAAAGGAATATAAATATGCACTAGACAGACCTTGCTTTGACCATTTACTAGCTAGCTTAAACAATTTACTTAGCCACTTTGACTCTCACTTTCCCTATTCATAAAATGTGGGAAAATGGAGATAATACGAACAAAAGGATAAAATGAGATGACCCGTGAGATAGTTACCTTTGCTGCTAGTTCTCCATTTGCATCCTCTGCCGCCAATCCCCGTGTACTCCTCCACTGTTCCATTTCTCCCTTCCTCTGCCTAGCTACGTGGCCAGGAGGCTGCCTCCCAAGGACTATATCTTCTAGTGTCCCTTTTTATTTGTCTTCTTAGTTAAGTTCAGGCAGTGGAAGCACTAGCAGAAGACTGGAGGGGACAAGGAGAGAGAAGAAAGAGTATTTCTCCCCTGATGCTTCCATGTCTTGGCAGGTATATTCAGCACTAGCTACATCCCTCCAAGACCAAAGCTTCAGGCTGGTGGCCTCTTTTCCAATTTTAGCTCGCTCTGGGCTCAAGTAACTTCATTTCCTCCTTGACCTTTGGGTTCTGGGAGTGGTATGTTGTCCTGCATGTGTTAGTCTATGAGTGCCTCACTGTCCCTTCACCCTACGCACACATTCATAGGTGGCCCTTCATTAAAATCTCTTCATGTGAACTGTCTGGGGAGAATTCTGGCTCCTGTAGGGATTCTGACTGATACGGTCCTGGAGCAGCCATACAAAATAGACCCTCAATATGATATTCTGGGACCGCTTTGTTAACATATTTGATGAACACATGGTCTTCTTGCAGGACAATGGGAGGGCGGATATTGGCATGTCATAGCATCATAATTACTCATTGCTGTTGTGGGATGGAGAGTCAGATATCAAATGGCTGTTGCATTTGGTTTATATGACAATAATGATAATTGCAAAGGGTATGGGGTGGACTAGATGTTTCTGACTATGCTGGGAGCTTACAAAAACAAAAAAATAAGTATAGGACTTAAATTTCAAACCCAAAGCACTAGTGGAGAACAAAAAAGCTTCTGTGGTAACCTTAAAAGAACCCTTTCTCTCTAGTAACTATGGGGCAGACATGCCTGAGGATTGAGACCAAAATATAATTTCGTAGCTTGTAGAATTGCTGCATTATATAAAGGCACAACATCACCAAGACCCTTAGGATTAGGTTAAAGCATTGTTTGAGAAGTTGGACTCTGAGACTTGGCATGAGGATATTTGGATAGACCCATTTGAGGGTGTGAACTTTGATCCTCCAACTCACCCTGAGATTCTTTTGCTTGAAGGAGTATCATCTCTTCCCCTGTATGAGAAAAATAATCTTTCCATGCATTTTATCACTTGCAATGACATCATCTGGGATTTTGTCTCACAAAGGGATGTCAGCTCTTCTTAATACCCATACTCACCATCTCACATTGCCTCTATACTCGGTACTAGAGCTAGATGCCAGCATCTCTCAGGTGGAGAATTGATAAGCCTATTTTCAGAAGAGGCAGAGTATGCATCATAAGACTTAGAAACTCTTTCTAAATTCTATCAGTAGGAACCTGATGAGCTGTGTGGGGATGATTTCTAAGAATGTTATGCTGAGGCAGACAAAATATAAGTGTGAATTGGGCCAAATTATCAAAAGGCATGTACTTACCTGGCATGTGAATTTAGTGTGCCAGCCAAAGCAGTGTTAAGCACCTCTAATGGTTTCCTTTGTTAACTGCTGAAGCCTAGATTCGAGGAAAACCAACATTTCACGATGTCAAGGTGCCAGAACTTCCTTGCTCTAATGTGGAGGAAGGAATGCAAAGGTTTAAAGAATTGAAACTCTTGAGATAGATTTATTATATACAACCTACACACCTTCCTTCTACGTCCATCAAGAGATTCAAGAGAACACTCTTTCCATCAAGGCAATAAAAAAGTAAGAACATTCACCAAGAAGAGAATGGCATCCTCAAAAACTTCTGTGGTGGCTGTCTTTGGAAAACTGAAAATAAAGATGAAGGATGCTGCTATTGTATTAGGATTTCTCGTTTCTTGGGACCTCTCATTTCAATGGGAATAATGTAATCCTGGAGTGGGACATACCATGTGGTAGTGCTTAATCCTCAGAGAAAAGGTGGTTGCAATTACCATAATCAGCCACAGGGACTGGGTGGCAACCAGTGTTTTGACCTGCAGAATTCTGTGGCTGTGGCTAATTGATGACAATGTTCCCTGGTATAAAGTGGACAGGCAGCCAAACGAGGTATTACTTGATCTATATAATTGGAAAAAGTGGATTTCTGGTAAACAAAAACCTGATTTGAGTCACCAAAGAGGGAATTCATCACTTTTTCTAGTCTCCCACTCAGTTTCCAGACCTAGGAAGTTCTTAAAGAAGGACCCAGGAAATCGGCCAGTGGGAAGATGGTTTTAGAGAATGTTTGGATTGTCAAAAACTTAATCTGACTGTACGTGCTATTTCAGAAGTGATATCTTTACTGGAGAAAGTTAACACAATCTCATTGTAGCTTCTGTTCCAGAAGTGATAACTTTACTGGAGAAAATTAACGTAGTCTCAGCTTCCTAGGCTAGCAACTCTTCACCTGGCAAACATTTTTTTCTCAATCCCTAGGGATGATACATGAAGTCTGTGGCACCGACAGGGCAGACCTATGGAATTTAGGGGCAAAGCAACTTTTTCTCCATTTGAGAAGCTGCTGTTAGGAAAACAGCTAAAATCTATAATTTTTGTTTTTAAACATATAGATGTCTAGCTAGAGACCATATATCTTAGCCTCTCTTGTACCTACATATGGCTAGTCGACTACGTTCTAGACATTGAAATATGAGAATCTGTGGTGTGTGCAATATCAACTGTATTTACATAAAGGAAGTTTCTTGCCCTGGAATTTCTCTCTTTCCTCTTCCCATGAGCTGGAATGTAGATATTCACAACCTGGCTTCCACTATGCAGATGAAGATAATATATTATGTGTAGCAAATGCTATGAACCTGAGCCCCTGAATGACCACATGGAGCTGAGCTGCACCACCAGCCCAGACTAGCCAGAAGGTTTCACGAAGGAGAGAGAATAAAAACTTACATAGTATTTTAGCCACTGTCTTCTGGGGCCTCTATGTCACCAGCTAAGCCTTAACCTTAAGTAATACACTTTGAAAACAATGTTGTGTGTCCCCATTCATCTCTTCCTCGCACTGTAACCAGGATGAGTTCTTCACTGTCCCTTCAACTCAACTAACAATCAAATAGTTACAAACCTAAAGAATATGAGATGTCATTTTTCACCTATTAGTTTGGAAAGCAATAAATATTTAATCAATATTCACTATGAGAAAGGATGTAGAAAACAGAACTCTCACAATTGTTGGTGAAAGGATAAATTGGTACAAGCCCTTGGGAGGGTAAGTTGGCATATCAATCAAACTTTTTTTTTTTTTTTTTTTAAGATTTTATTTTTTTCCTTTTTCTCCCCAAAGCCCCCGGTACATAGTTGTATATTCTTAGTTGTGGGTCCTTCTAGTTGTGGCATGTGGGACGCTGCCTCAGCGTGGTTTGATGAGCAGTGCCATGTCCGCGCCCAGGATCCGAACCAACGAAACACTGGGCCGCCTGCAGCGGAGCGCGCGAACTTAACCGCTCGGCCACGGGGCCAGCCCCTCAATCAAACTTTGAACAGCATGCAGTCTTTGATCCAGCGACACTGCCTCTAGAAAACTGTTCTATCTGTGAGCCAAGCTATGCTTATAAAAGCGTTCATTGCAGTGTTTTTTGTGGTAGCAAAAATGGATAAAAACTTAAAGCTATCAATGGGAAAAGTATTAAATCAAATTAGTGGGTGTCTATATTTTGAAATTCAGTACGACTACTAAAATGAATGAGATAGATCTATACATCCTGATGCAGAATAAAAAAATTTCCATGATATTGAAATTGGGAATATGGAGAAATAGGTGTAATGTTCCAATTCTTGTTAAAAAAAAAACTATATGTTTATGCATATAGATATATAGACAATACATACACACACACAGAGATATAAATTGATTGTTAAACAACGTAATTCTAGAAGGAAGAAACAAGCCTCTTAATGGGGTTGAGGAAATTTTATTCTGAACTTTATGTATGTCAACACTTCTTGAATTTTATGAGTTATATAGTAACAATAATTAAAACAATAAAAATAAACTCAAACTTAGAGAACTTTAAAAGGCTTTTTTGGAACCCTGATTTCTGCTTTGGGAAAAGTTATTCTAAATTTAGTAACTCGTTTTCCTTTTTAACGAGTGTATTTTATAATATAACCCCTGAAATCTGGTGTGCTTTTCAGGCCAAGCTTGTCATTATTATTGGCTATCTTGACTTCAAATTTTCAAGTGTAAATGATGTTTTCTCAAGGCAAGATGTTAATTCATCTGAAAAAAAGAATTTAAGGTTTTGAAATGTAAGAGCAAATTTCATAAACATAATGTCTAATTGATGTGGTTGAATCATTTTGGATAAGCTCTCGGTTCATTTTTAGTTCAATTAACATTAGGAATAGAAAGAATTCAAACTGTCTAGGAGCTTATTGATGTTCACATTAAGTATTCTAAAAGTCACATTAGGAACAGTGGCAACTTTCAAGCTCACTGACTCCCCAAATCCTCCCCTGGATAAACCTTGCCAAGAAAACCTAACTTTATTCCTAAAGGCATTGTTTCAGCCCAAAGAATCAGAAGTACAGACTCCGAATAAAGGAATGATTACTACTAACAAAATTTCTGCATCTGCTTCTTCTTGATTATTTCTTCAGCACTTTTATACTCCTAATGCTTGAGGAAGGTAAGAAAGTCACAAACTGTTCTTTTCTTCTATTCCATAAAGGATTATGCTTACACCTAGAGTACTTCATCTTACCACTCCTATCAAGGAAATAGTTAAGAAATATTTTAATATGGGTACATATCAGATATTTGCTCTTATAATTCATGAGATGGATCCCTATCAGTGGTACTTTTAAGAGCAATGCTCACACGTCTTATGAATCAAGGCTTCTCCTGCGTCAGAAGGTGACTAAGAGGTTTTCCACCCTTCTAACGTTCTCACTTGGATGTGGGGCATTTTCCAGGGAGTGCTCTTACCTTTCGAGTAGCTTTTCCAATCCTGTTTCCTTTTTCTTCTGGGAAGATTCAAAGAACCTGCTTTTCCGGCTTGACTTATTCAAATAAGAAAAATATTTCCTTTGCATTTATTTGAACATCTGGGTTTTTTTTTTATCACTTGGTATTGGCATGACTTGGTTTGTTTGGTTTGTTTTTGGTTTTCTTGCATGTAAACTACTGTATGAAACAGTAGTTTTGAAGTGTGGTCCCTGACCAGCAGCATCTGTAGCTCTTGTTAAAAGTTCACATTCTCAACCCCGTCTCACACTTAACTGAATCACAAAGTCTGGGTATTGGGCCTAGCAATCTGTCTTGGGATGACTCTGATGGATACTGAAGTTTGAGAATCCCTGGCATAAAATAATATGAAAAGTGGCTTAGTATTTGAATATGATGCAAGTAGAACTGAGCAATTAGTACCTGAAAGATAGGACATTGTGTTGAGCTGGCTTCTGAGATACAGTATGGGATCATCAGAAAAAGTGTTCTGAGTCTGAATGCTATTGGGCCCTGGTGGGGAGGGGTGGAGGGGGACAGAAGCGGTCAGTTCCTTACTCTCTTGTTTAAGGTATTGCGTTAGCAGGGAAGTACTTGAGCTTTAGTACTTCAAGTGTGGTCTGAGGACCAGCACCTTCAGAATTACGTGGAACCTTGTTGCAAATTCATCCAAGAGTCTGCACTTTAAGTAAACCACCTGGTGATTCATATTCCCATTGAAATGAGAAGAGCCATTGACTTCCCAGCACCTCGTGGCCTTTAGTTCAGTGTCAAGGTGCTTCTTCCTGCACTTTAGTTTTGGTTAACACTTTTCTGATGACTGGGCTGATTTGCTGGATTCCCAGCCTCTTGCATCTATTGATTTTTCTTACCTGAGATTCATAAATGTGAAATTGTTGGGGCAAAGACTGTCTTTTAAACTTTGGTAGTTACTACAGAATTGTCTTCTATGCATTGTAACACTTTACCCTATCACCAACCGTTTGTGAGCTTTCCAATTTTTTCCAACTCTCTGCCATACTGGATATTTTTTAAAAAAATATTTATTGTTTTTCCCCAAACTGAAGTTGAAAAGTGGCATCTCATTTTTATTCCAATTTTTATAGCTTGAGTATTATATGTTGGGAATATTGTTCCCTTTCTGCTGTTTGTGTTTAACTTTATGTTGTCATTGATTATCTATTATGTGCCATCACCTTGCTAGGTATTTTAAATATATAATAGTCAATGCTTAACAGTAATTTTATAAGGTAGGTTTTATAGTTCACAGTTTAGACATAAAGATATTCAGGCTCAGAGCAATTAAATCATTTGCCCGCTAAGTCAAACATTGCTGATGAATGACATATACACAAACTAAAATTCAAGTTCAACTCAAATATCCACATATTTTATAACTTGTGCTCTCTGTTCAGACAATAAGAACAAGAAAAGTGAGGAACAAAAAAAAAATTGGATTCAAGAGGTTATGAGAAAGAGTGATGAGCTGAAACTAACTATCATGGGTAAAAAACGTCCAAAAAATATTATGAGTTAAAGCACTAGCTGTGTCAAGTGAGAAATACAAATAAAAGGGGACATTCAGTTTACACCTCCACATTGTGGTAACTGGCTGAATGTGAAATAAACAAAAAAATTAATGACTTGATAGTTTCACTTGGACAATATCAAAATAATTTTATATAACTAACTTTAAACCATTTTTTCACTCAATAAAGTAACTTTGGCTGCTTTGATGTAATAATAGTGTTAACATTAATGATATCTATCAGCTTTCCACCATGTTCCAGACAAGACTGAAGATCCTTTAGATATACGAATTGATTTAATCCTCATATCAGTCCTGTGAGGCAAGTACTACTATACCCCTATTCTGCAGAGGAGGAAACTGAGTCTCAGAGAGGTTAATCATTGTGCACAAGGTCACACAACAGTCAGCTGTGGAACAAGGACTCAAATTCAGGTGGTATGGCTCCAGATCCAGCCCTCTTAAACACTATACCATAATATTGCCTCCGTAAAGATAATTTAAATAAGATTCTTGAGTGGTCCTTGTAAGAAACAATAACAACAAAAGAATAAAAAATGGTTACTCTGGAAAATGAGGGTACTCAATATTCAAGATCTGAACATTTACTTTCCCTTATTTGTTTACTCTAGGGGAGAATTCAAGAGGAGAGAAAATTGTTTCCTTTATCACCTTGTTTTCCCTTTGTTACCTCCAGGCAATTATTCTTGGATCAAATGCAAGCTTTTGGGAGATGAAATAGCTAAAAATGTGGACTATCCACGAGGTGAATGAGAAAGAGTGCCAACTGATCCAGTGCTACTCGGCAGTGCCGTGGCTCCAACCGAGGGGATCACAATGAAACCGTGAAGATCACTAGGCCAATTCAAGTTTCAATAATTAAAACATGGCTTAATTGTGACTCGAATGACTAGTCAGATTAATAAAACATATAAGTACAGTCAGACAAATTACCAAGAATATTTATAAAAATTAATTTAAAATAATAAATAATAAAAATAAAAATTTCCAAGAGTAAAAATATTGTCTATTTCATTATTTTAAGTGGAGAAAATACTATATGGTGCTTGATGAACTGCTAGACATTTAAAAATTCTCTTTAACACTATATTAATTCTAGAAAGTTTAATTATATAAGTGTAGAAATGAAATCATAACATACTATGAAAATATATAGGAGAATCATTTTTAAATCTTAGCATAGGAGAAAATTACTTAAGGGGCTGGCCTGGTGGCCTAGTGATTAAGTTCAAGCACTCTGCTTTGGCAGCCTGGGGTTCGCAGGTTCGGATCTCCGGCATGGACCTACACACTACTCATTAAGCCATGCTGTAGTGACATCCCACATACAAAACAGAGGAAGATTGGCACAGATGTTAGCTCAGGGACAATCTACCTCACCAAAAATAAATAAATAAAAATAAAAAATTTAAGCCAATTTCAAAGACTGAAATCGTTTAAAAAATGATTTTTTATACATATATGTATTACATATTAATGTATTATGTAAATACATATACATATTTTAAAATGTGGGAAAAAACTCTACCATTTATCACTTTTCCATATATTTATGAAGTGGGTAAATATTTTTAACAGAAATAACTAGCACAGTTTCTTAATAAATAAATGTATCTCATTTGTCTTCCTTTTAAACTATAAATTGCTTGAGCACAGAGACCTGCTGTCTGACATTGGATAAAACTGCCAATGCTTCCTGAGTGCATAAATTAGTGAGCAAATGTCACAAAATCAATATAAAATCAATTATAGGCAAATAATGAAACATTTTGCAATGTTTCTCTAGCTGAATAGTTTTATTTTTACTTCAGACTGCAAACTGTTGCAAATATTTGTACACGAGATTGAGTATATAATTGTTCAGTGACAGACACATGAAACATTTTTTTAAATGATGCAAACAACCTTTAACAATATCTAAAGAAGGATTGTGGGCTTGGGCCTTGACGGCTCCTTGTTTTACCATTTTCTGAGCTAGATTTCTCACAATTAGATAGCTACATTGAACCCAGTGTCATGAATGGGCATGCCACCTTAGGAAAGCAAATACTTTTCGTAAGCTGAATGTTCTAAATGTTTCCTTACATTTCATTATGTGGAGTTTTTGGATCAAATATAAAAACAGAAAATCATAAAAACAGTGCCACTCACGCTACTTTGGTGGCAAGCCATCTTCTCATCTATGTCATCAACTGTTCTTTTTTATTGCGTTTTAAGTTTAGTCTTTTATCCTCACAAATGTGAACCCACCCAGTGACCTGATCATAAGTTGTTTATATGATTGCACCACATCAATTTGCCATGTAACTTTGAGCGAGAGACTCAATCTCTTGTCATGCCATGTTTTGCCATTCATAAAAGTGCATTTTTAATATTTTTATCCCATACCACACTGGAAGTGTTGATCTAGTCACAGGGTCTTAGAGTCAATACAACGTGGAAAGAGGTCAACAGAGAATTCTTTAAATTATAGCCTTTTCTCCCTAGAAGATACATTTCTACTCACAAAAATGCTCAACTATCTTTATTATCGACTATCTTTATTATCAACACTGGTTACCCATAGGGCATTTAAGGTGCTAGGATTTTGACCATAGACCCTGCTCTCCTGTGTTAAGCAAGTAAGTGGGGAAGTAGCCATATATGTTCTAACTTGCTGCAGCCTTACCAATCCCCTTTCTTCCCACAGATTTTGTTAAAGGTTCTTTGTACAAAGGTTCCCTTCTCCAGTCTGCTGTTGCCTCAGGGTGCTTCAGCATTCACTCTATTTGGCAGAATGTTAATCAGCCCTTTTGGACACGGTACCTGCTGTCCTTCTACTCCCACAGACTTGAAAGTTTCAGAGTTCTAGCTTCCTGAGACTGATGAGCCTAAGAGACGAATTCTGATTCCCTTTGTCCTGCACCTGCATTCATGGGCCAGCCTCTTACTTTCCTGCGTCTGGCTTCAACTCTATGACTCCAGTACTGAGATGGACCCTTGCATTTGTGAGGATAAAAGACTAAACTTAAGACTCAATAAAAAAGAACGGTTGATGACATAACAAGACCCTGCATGATTTGACCTCCTAAATGGTCTCACCGCCTTCACTCTCATGCATTCAAGCACATACAGATTATGTCAGAACCCTGCTAAAAAAACTTCGGTAATTCCCTATTACCTGTAGAATTTGAAGTCTAGCTTCCTTACTTGACCTTAACTCACATTCCCTCCTCATTATTTCCTTTTATATGCTTTGTTTTGTTGATCCACACCCCCCTTGCCTACCCGTTCTCATTTTTTTTCCATGTGTTCCCACTCTCCAACCTCTGCATGTCTAAATCCTTTCTAACAGACCTGAAGTTCCACTTCACCCACGTGTCTTCTTTTAATTCCTCCCATCAAGAAATTAATTTCTTCATTGTCTGTGCTGTCGTAACATTTTACCGTGTCACTTTACCCCTTGCTTCTTTGGGTTGTAGACAGCCGCATCCTTGTCTTGTCTCCCCTTCTCGCCTGAACACTCCTTCACATGTAAAGAAGGAGCACATCTGATTCATCAGTTGTTTCAAAACAACCAGCAGTGTCAGGAACCTTGGTTGGCACTCATTCAATAAATATTTGTGCAATGCATGACTGTCTTCAACCACCAGAAATCAATCTCTCTGAGAATCTACAAAACCAAATTACTACTGACTTCTTTTGTCTACTGCTGCTTAAGTGGAGAGTGCCAAACAGTCCTAGAATAAACGAATTACGTTCCAAAAGATGAAGAAGCACAAAGCAGAGAGAATAAGAGGGAGGTGATCACACCATGTGCTGATTGTTTTGCCCAGAAGACTTCCAGGCCTTTAATTAAACAGTTTAACCATGGGAGGCAAAAGTTGGAATGTGTTCCTAATTAATGCTTTAAACTCATTATGCTTCCAGGCCAGGAAATATAATAAGTGCATAAGAATTTGGAAATTGTTTCCGCAGAGGTCGTGGCAGGTTTTTTTGATAAATCTCAGTCACTGTGCTTCGGAGAAGCCTGCGCTATTAGCAGAATTAATAACATGGACCAAAATGGGGCAGGACTTAAAGACGAGAGTTTGATTTACATGTGTTTAGATGAAAAACATCACCACACTCCAATCTTTTGTTACCCCACTCTGTCTTAAAATCTCATAAAAATAGTGCATGATGTAGTTGCAATATATTTAGTGATTAGATTCTGAAGATATTTATAGGGGGAGGATTGTATATGTCAAAATTAACCTTGAAAGTCCTTTCAATTGTACAGGAAGTAGACGAAACATGTTTGGGTATCATTCCATCTCTAAAGAAGTTCATTACTGTAAATCATTTTTTCCTAGAGGAAGAACAGATTACTGTTTCTTTGAGCATCAGAGGAAGTAATTTGTTTATAGCTAAGGGGCTTGTTTTGTGAAAACCACTTTTCTTCTTTTTTGCCTTAATTTACAAAGTTCAATTTATAAATTTAAATGTACATAGATTGGAATATGACTGTAGGTCTCCAACTTACTCCAAATTCACTTGTTCTTGGGAATTTTAGTATCTTTCCACAAAAATTCAGTTGAACTCCATTATTATAACTGTAAGCAATCTAAGGATTAATACAAATTATTTTCTCTGGTTAAATTACTAATTCTATAATATTTTCTTAAAAGTGATTTTAAATTTAAAATTTGAATTAAAAGAAAATCTTTAATTTTACTGATTTTTCTCCAATTAAGTTATTTAAATGCATTAGACTATTTTTATCCTTTTTGTCCTTTCTCCTTACTTCATCTTTGAAAATTCAGATGGGTAGAGTATTTGAAATTTGGCCACAAATTCCAGAAATCTTATTTTCTTGATTCTACTTTATAATGTTCAAGAGGATTTTGATAAAGCAGAAAATATTAGGCAATTAAAATCTGCCAGTATTATCTCTTATTATGAGTCTTCACAAGGGTAGTGTACCACTTTTAATTCAATGCTGAGATTTCTTCTGTTGATTAGTTAATAAAAGGTACACTAAGAAATATTTTCTATTTTTATGGGCCTACTCATCACATTTCATATGGAAACCTTGCTCCCTACACCAAATGGAATATTTTCAGAGCAATACAATTCAATAAGTACTATTTTTGAGTAGATATTATATAGAAGACAATAATTTGAGTTCCGCAGGGGACAGAGATAATCAATATGTTATTCTTGAGCTTAAGTTTTTACAGTTTTTAAGACAGTTTGGTAGCCTTGTATCAATGATCAGTGATCCTCACCTTCCTGTATTCCCACCTTTGTATTTGTCACTTCCCACATTTGGGACTGGCCAATAGAATACTGTGGAAATGATGATGTGTAGCTTTCTCAGCCAGATCAAAAAGCCATCTCAGCTTCTGTTTTGGCCTGTTGGATCATTTGCTCTGGGGGAAGCCAGCTGCCTGTCAAGAACTATGCATGATCTTAGATTTTACCCTACCTGCAAGGTAGCAAGTTACCCTGCCACAGCTTCATGGATGGTAGTAGAAGACATGAGACTCCTGGATCATGCTCAAAAAACAGTTTATTACTCAAAACAATAGAAGTAGCCAGAGTATCAGCACTGTGCAAGTTCTTTAAGCCCCAATTCCCATAAACCAGTGCAAAGTGGGCCAAATGATGCCTATCCATGCAGTGGGTTGTGTTAAAGGAGATGAACCCCAAGTTTAGGAAACCCAATTTTTTATAATGAGCAATAAATCTGCCTGATCTTTGCCTTAAGGAGACATTACCTTCACAATACAGGAGAAGAAAAATAAACTGCCCTCTGTTCTGGAGGGAGACTATCTCTATCTACCATGGCTGTGTGCTGTACAAACACCCTTGAAAGGATGACTCAGAGCATGAATTTTCTGTTCCTCCGCTCACAAGATGTGAGAGACCATGGAGAATTGTCTCCCAATATTGGAAAGCCACGAGACACTCAGGCAGCCCTATCAAGAGATCCACGTGGTGATGAACTGAGGCCTCTCCCAGCAACCAGCACCACCCCACCAGCCCAGCGACTGAACCACCTGGAAAGAGGATCCTCCCATCCCAGGGGAATCTTCAGATGACTGCTTTCCCAGCTGAAAGATAGAAAATGGAATTTTATGAAAGACCTCAAGCCAGAGCTATCCAGAAAGTTGTTCCCAAATTCCTGATCCACAGAAATTATGAAGGAGAATAATATTGTTGTTGTAATCCATTAAGTTTTGAGGTAATTTGTTACACAGTAACACACAACCAGTACAAATTTTTGTGCTTGACCGTGGTGTGTTATCACAACAAATATCTGAAAATATATCAGTGACTTTGGGATGAGGTAGTAGGAAGAATCTGGAGGCACCCAAGAAAGTGTTAGACGAAAAATAAGAGGCCTTGAAGAACTTTCAGCGAAGACTGCCCACCTTTGAAGAGGCTGTTGGGAGCACTAAAGAAAAGTGAGGGAATCTCGTGGGTTACTGGAAGACAGAGATCTTTGCTATGTAGTGGCAGAAGGTTAACAACACAGTTGTCCATAGTAACATGGAAAGTGGAAAATGTACCTAAGGAACTGGGTGATCTAGCTAAGATTTCCAGGTTGAAGGTTCCATCTGGCTTTCTTCTTGCTGCTTAGAGTAAAATGAGATAGAAAGCCTTTTTGATGATCCTTGAAGGATATATAACATGTTATACTACAGGTAACATAAATTTTATAAATAATTCACCATTTGTGCATCTCACATTTTCAGAGGGTAGATCATTGTTTTCTATTTTAGCATTGTGAACAAATGTCTTCTAAGAAAAATTAAACTAGTTATAGAGAAAGGGAATGTAAGAACTTTTGATTTAGCTGACTTTTATTAAGTGACATTAAAAGTGAACTTAAAAGAAAAATGTAATCAGAAGTAACAGTTTCCTGGGGAGTTAAATTACCCTACGCTATAGCTCTGGAAGTCAATCATTGTGAGACAGAGTAAGAGGGGGAAGTTTCCAGGAAGATAAGCGTTGAGGCATAGCTGCATATTCACCAGAATGCAAGAGAAACATGAGGTATCAAAATGGAACAATCTTCTTAGAGGAACAGTGCTAGAAACTTATTTTCACAGGCAAGTACTTCTCCAGCTTCAGTAATTATTCTTTCTTACTTTGCAAAATTCTAAACAACAAAACCCTTGGTTAGAAAGATTCAATAAGGTCTCAAGATGCCAACTTTCATTTGGCAGCAATGCTAAGCTGGTCTGTGAAAGCTGAACACTTTGGACTGATTCAAATGATGACTAATTTGGAGGCCCATGCAAAACAGTTTCTGAACCCTTTCTGAATCACCTGCTGCTACAGTCAATAATTACCAACCTTTCAAAATCTGCTGAACATGCTCTGCTTTAAATCCTGTAATTTTATTTTGAACAAATAAAGTCAAACAAAGCAGTCATAAAGTAAATCCTGTTTAGAACATAAAAATTACACTTGGAATATTTGATATAATGAACACTTCTAAAATTTTCCTTCTTCACTTATGATTCAAACACTTAAAAATACTCCAACTTAGTTTGTATGCACACACACACACAGAGAAACGAAATCGAAAAAAGAGGTCACTGAAAAAGCCATCACAGCAATTCTCTTTCTTATTTTGGTTTTGTAGGAATATTTGTCTTCAGAAAGATATTGTCAACTTCTAGCAGAGACTCATCAAAATGATAAAATCCCTGGGGAAAATAATTTCATTTCTTTCTAAGGAATTGAGCTTCTGGTTCTGTTCAAAAGAGAGTAGAATATTCCTTTCACTCTATGCTTATTTAAAGTGAGCTGTCAGGTGTTTCTAGGCTCAGAGAAGACACCGCCACTATTTCCTAAGGAAACTTGTTTAGACATTCTACTGTGGTCTCCTCAGCTCCAACAAAGGTACTTCTCTCTTTGAATTCTAGATGTCAGAGACACTGATATGAAATGGAGACAAGTGTATCACCCCAGAAACTATGTGAAATGTGTTGTGATGGAATGTGCATAGGCCTGGGGGTCGGGAAAACTGAGTCTTGACCAGGCTTTGCTCATAACTTACTGTGTAGTGACTTGGTGTCATTGAACTTAAGCTTGCTCATTCATAAAGTAATATAGTTATCTTGAGTTCGAAGGGACTCAAGTTCAAAGGGTTCGAAGTTCCCTTACAACTCAACTCGTCTGTGATTCTGAAAGTTCCTGCCTTTCAGATGGCTATAGCCTAATATCAAATTATGAAGTCTGGCTTTACTGAGCAGTATCGTTTGTAGGCAATTTTTTTCCTCATGATATATTTTCCCTTGAAGTTAATGTCCAATTATTTTGAAAGTTAAACACTGTTTGAAATGCACCATCAGTCATTATAATTTAATGGCATTGTCTGAGAGCAGTTAAAACCTCATGACCTTGATATTGTTGTAAAGGTCTTGGTTGTGAGTTATTTTACATATGCGATGAGTTGTTTGACATCCTTGTCACTAAAATATAAACTTGTACAACTTTACGTGAAGCTATTCTTCAGGATAGTTGATCTCTGTCACTGAACATATGTTCTTTCACCAGATACCTGCTTTAATGGATTCAATCACAAGACATGATAACAGTTGGCATGACAAAGGGTATCTGTTTTGTATTCAGAAGATTATTTCTTTAAATAAAAATGTAAACTATATTTTGTGTCAGATGGTTTTCTGCTCCAAAGACAGCAAGGAGCAAGACAGCCATGAGGCTGGCTTCTGGCCTTTTCTTAAGACCAAACACATTTAGTCACTGGGTAACTTCACAACGCAGTGAGGCAAATGAACACTTCTAGATTCCCTGGGTTAAGTGAGGTTTTAGTTTCAAACATTTCAAGCACATGCAGCATTTTGGGGTGGGGGTGGGGGGTCAAAACTACTGCACATGAAGAAAACTATTTTTATATTGAAGAAAGTTTTATGTGTGTGTGTTTCCATCAAAAGACACGCTTTCTTTTGAAAATTTCAGATTAGCCGTCTTCTCCAACTCCACAGATCCTTTTGTTGGTTGTCTTGCTTTTTAAATAACTTTTTTAAAATGTTTCTCCAAAAGAAAACAAAAGTGAGCAAGTTTTCTGAAGTGGAACATTTCAACAGTTTTATACTACTATTTTTATAGTCTTCTCCTTTTTTATCCTTAACTTACAGAAAAATCATACTTTAAAAAGCCCCACCAAGTAAACAAAATTGCCTAAGAAATCTAAGACATTTGAACAGGAGCCAGACATGTAGGTAAAATTCGTCTTAAACCATTTGATTCACACGTGTTCTTTCTCTGACAGGACAAGACAAGCCAAACAGCATCGAACAGCATTCCTCCATTTTTCCTTTTGTTGTTTGCCAGTTAATTTTTATTCACTGGAAATGCCAATTTTCCACATGCTAGTCAATGTGGTGGGCTTGTTTGAAAAGAAGCAAAGAAAAAGGACTTTCTGAAGATGCCGAGGACTTAACTCATTCCTTTCTTCCATTCCCTCCTCCTCCCTGACAAGTCCGCTTTCTTCCGGGCTTAGTGAGAAACAAAAGCAGACTCATTCAACTTCAAAAACTTGAAGCCCCGCCAGGTGGACTATTTCAGCGAGGCTCATCCCCGCTCAGTCCTGCTGCATAGGTGGGCCTACTTAAGCGGTTTGTGTTGGCTACTTTGTTTATTATGACTTTATAGTCACACCCTCAGTGCCAAAGTGCAGCTCAGCAGAGTGTGTGTGTGGGTGGGGGTATGTGTGTGCTTTGTTTCAGAAGTAGAGCTAAAGAAAGTATGTAGTTTCAGAAATGGGGGAAACTCATTATTTCAGAATACATTTGCTCTTCAATGAACGCTTACTAACATTTGATCTTTACCACATACACCCAAGAGTCAGCAGCTTTACCCTCCCTTGTTTTTTTCCTAATTAGGTAAACTGGGGAAAAGAAAGCGCTCAGTCGCTTGCTTCAGTACAGGTTAGAAAGTCAGGATAAAAAACAGGAGAACGAAACAAAACTTTCATCTTGAATTCTTTCGCCTGCATCACCAGACAAGTCT
Source organism: Equus quagga (assembly GCF_021613505.1). Taxonomy (NCBI): domain Eukaryota; kingdom Metazoa; phylum Chordata; class Mammalia; order Perissodactyla; family Equidae; genus Equus; species Equus quagga. The sequence continues at coordinate 14,380,057 of NC_060277.1, forward strand.
CTGCCTGAGGGAACACGGCAAAGAAATGCAAATACTGCAATCCAAAAATTCTTCCAGGAGGTGCAGCATCTCTCTAGAGTGACTTAACCCACCGGGAAGGATTGGCTTTACTCAGACTTGGCACGGAGTAGGAGCAGTTATCAGAATGCATTAAACAAACACTACTCAGTGCATTTGCTAATGAAAGGAGCCTAAATAAAACTGGAATCCAAACCTTCTTGTAGGTTGGAGATGATTAGTAGCAGATGAAATCCACACATATTGGGATAAAACATGTTCTACAGATTTTTAGTGCTGTTACGTTAATAGCAACAACTTAATGCTTAGTTTTTACCATCATACACTCTGTAGCATTTTAGAACTGGAATAGGTCTTCAAAATCAGCTGGTTCAACTCCCTCATTTTACAGATGAAGAAACTGAGACCCAGCAAGGGGTTGGCCATTGGCTTAGTGGTTAAGTTTTAGGGCTCTACTTCAGCAGACCAGGGGTTCGCAGGTTCAGATCCTGGGTGCAGACCCACACACCGCTTATCAAGCCATGTTGAGGCAGCATCCCACATACAAAATAGAGGAAGATTGGACAGATGTTAGCTCAGGGCCAATCTTCCTCACACACACACAGAAAAAAAAATCACATGGCTAGTTAACAGCAAGAGTGGATTTTAACATGTTTCTCTTGACCGTCAATTCAACTCACTAAACTTTGGGGCCTACCTTTGATATGAAAAGAACTTTTCTTACAGATGCAACAGATGAGAAGATACATAAGTCACAATCCCTACCTTTAAAGACAGAATAATGAAGGAATAACACAAGTATAAAGCTAACTGTAACACGGAGGCAAATGAAGATGTAAACCTCTATGGGTTCAAAGGATGGAAAAGAGAAATTTTCCACAATTTCTTGCTGCTCTACACAGTAATGATTTTTTTTTCACAGATATAATAGAACAGTGACCTGAAAAGAACCCCAGAAAATCCACTGAATTCATCGGGTGGTTATCCAAATTAAGGGTGGCAAACTTATGCCTTAGGATATGTAGCTAGCTTTTCAGAGTATAAAATACACTCTTTGAAGCAAGAGGGTAAAATTGATGTTACAATGAAATAGTATTCCATCTTTTTTTTCTTTTTTTGAGGAAGATTAGCCCTGATCTAACTACTGCCAGTCCTCCTCTTTTTTGCTGAAGAAACCTGGCCCTGAGCTAACATCCGTGCCCATCTTCCTCTACTTTATCTGTGGGACGCCTACCACAGCACGGTGTGCCAAGCGCTGCCGTGTCCGCACCTGGGATCCGAACTGGCGAACCCCGGGCCGCCGAGAAACAGAATGTGAGAACTTAACCGCTGCGCCACCGGGCCAGCCCCAAGTACTCCATCTTAAAGTAATATGTATTTCCTTAAAAATCCCAAATTAGATCAATATAAAGAAATATTACTACTTTCAAAACAAGTAATAAGTTTTTTTCTCTTAGCCATAAAAAATTCTACGTGATATAACTCTGTTGATTCTGCACTCCATTATTTACTATACTGGTCGGCTTTGGACAAAACCTCACGACTTATGACCTTAAAAAATATCTTACATTCTAGAACATAAAAAAATCCATTAGATTCTTATAGGGTCATTTTGTAAAGAATTAAGGCCAGTTTATATCTACCTATTTTTGTTACTTGTGTAAATTTAGAATTCTCTACAAATTTCATAAACAAATTCCAAACTCTATAATTCAAGTCATCAACAGAAATGGCTAATGGAAACCATCTTTATAGGAGAGTATCCTTTCCTATGAAGAACATCATCAATGGATCCCACATAACTTACTTTTGGATAGCTCATCTTTAGACAAGATACTTGGTTTAATCATTTACCCAAATAAAAGGGTCATAGTTAAGAGCACTTTTCCTAACTTGGTTTTAAAAGCATGTCTTACTTACCAATTATAAATTGAATATTCATTGAAGATCTAGCACTCCAAGCACTAGAAAGTATATAGAAAAATTGAGAAGGAAAACACTAATGTTACCCTTGAGAAATTTATCATCTAATGGAGAAGATAATACAACTGATGTATAATTAATATGAGTTGTGTACAAGAGTTGACCCAAACATTGTTAGAAAGTAGACAATACCCGGGAAGAAGTTGATCAGGGTTCACCAGACACATTAAGGACCGTTGAAAGCCAAAGAAACCAGTTTCAAGGGGAAGGAAAAATCTACTCGTATTAACACAAATGTGAAATGAACTTTAATAAGCATCAATAGAAACATTCACAAAATTAATTAGTTGGTAGAGGTATATACTACACAATATTGTACATTAAATAATGCTCATCAGTGGCTTCATCTTTTTGTGTTTAATATTCTTTTTTGGGAAGTGTCATGGCATTGTGAACAACTCGGACTCCTAACAAAAAATGACTTCTCACAAAAGGGGCTTAAAACGCACCTGCCACCACTGAGGTGAGAGAAGCAGACCACCCAAGAGAGAATGCAGCCACCAAAGGGAATGTGTCAAAAGGGCACAGGCGATATTGTGCAAAGCACATTAGAGGGAAGAAATTTCTTCAAGGAATCAAATGACAAAGATGCCATCCTCAAAGATTGTATGTTGAAGAAAAATCTACAAAGAAGTAGGAATTCAGTAATAAATGCCAGAGGCAGAATTTGGACATCTCAGTATGGACTGGTCAATAAATAATATACAGAGCACATTCACAGAATCCATGCTAGACTCTGTGACACTATTTTTGGCCATACTGATACTGGTTAATTAAAACTTTTCATTAAATTCTTAGAAAAGGGGAACAGATATTGAAATTATGGTGCTCACCACATAGTTAATGTAACTAACATAATGAAATTCCAGTTGGCTCATAACGTGTCACATTTTTCTCCAAGACTTAGTATCATTTGACCATGGTGGCCTACTCAGGTGGAAAAAAGTAAAGCATCTCTTTAATATAGCATTAGTTAAGGTTTTTAGAAAAATGTACTGTTAAAAAGAGGCTAGTTCCATTACTTGTGAAATGATTAAGTTTTGAGAATTTGACACATGTGCCTGATGGGAAATTTTCCCACTCCCAGGGTTGAACCCTGGTTGGTGTAAGGGTGGGCATGTGACCTAAAAAGTTGCAGTCTGGGTGAATCTCAGAACTCTTGCTTCAAATGCTGGGGTAGAAGCCCCTTCTCTCCCTCTGGACCTTGTGGTGTATACACAGGAGTCCAAGGACAGTGACATTTATTTTGCCCCCATGGGGCATTTTCATAGCTTGAAATTGGACCCAACACACAGAGGAAGCAAACTTCAGAAAATCACTGGGAGCTCCTGGATTGAGCTAACCCCTAAGCCAACCCTATGCAGACTTACAGTTACAAGCCAGTACATTTCCTTATTTCTAAGCCATTTGCCATGTTCTGATGTTCTGATCCTTATAACCAACAGCATTCTAAATGATATAGCACTATAACTTTCTGTATGAAGTGTCAACTTTGTAGCCTTATTCCTGGCTTTATGATCTGGTTCTTGCCTACTTCTCATGCTTTAAAACTAGTCACCTTCCCATATTCATCCTTTTCTCCAGTAAAAAATACCATTGGTGGTTTTCTGAACACATGATGCTATTTCAAATCTTTGTAGGTATTTGTCCCTCTCTTAGGAATGTTCTTGCCCATTTTCTTGGTCTATCTAATTCCATTTGTTCTAAAACTTTTCTCCTTTGTCACGTCCCTAGGAAGATTTTCTGGACCATCTCCCATCTGACTCAGATGCCTCTCCTATGTGTGTCCACGACTTACTGTTACTTATCTCACATTGTCTCGCATTATTCTTCCCGACTGGACTAGACATTCCCCAAAACGATGATTCACGTATTATTTTTTCTTTTAGTTACCGGTAACTAAACTAACATTTGTTGATGTTCAAGTGTTGGCTGAATTAATGAATGTGTCTGATAATGAAAGAAAAACAACAAACCTAATTCCGCCTTAGGACAATGTTTGGCTTCATTTTTGTTTGGTTTGGTTTAGATTTTTAGGTAAGAGCCAGCAAACCTAATGGATTTTAATTACTTAGAATGTGTTTCTACTCTTTGGGAAGTTTTTTAACCCATTAGTAGATAGGTAACCAGATAGGAAACCTAATGGCAGATGAGTTACCTTCTCTGACTATTCACCATTAGTCCCCAGAGAGAAATAAGCAAGTGAAATTGAATGGATCAGTAAAAGTCTACCATCACTACTTGAAAATTCTCAAAGCACATGATTTACATGATGATGTCATGTTTGTTTAGACCGAGTATACAGACGTAAAATGGGAAGAGGAGGGGTTAGAAAGATAATTATGGTAACTAGTTCTGTATTAGGGGTATGGTAAACGGTTGTGTTTTAGTAGACCTTTTTAAGGCTCCTAGAAGAGATCATTTTCACTAAATGCTTCCAAAGCATTACTCTAGATCCCAGACTTTCCATGACTTGGACATTTAGCATCCTTCATGGAGAATGTCAGTATCATTTCAGAAATGATTGGAGCTTAAAACCTTTGTTCTCTTAGATGTCTTTTTCAGAAAAGATACACACTAGAGGAAAATTCTCAGTGAACTTAATTTTTGTTTTTTACAGTGAAGCTTGCCAAATTTGCCTCTGCATATTCTAAAGTTGATTTTGGCGTGTTTGTTATCAGTCATCTAAGTGTCAGTCAGGGTTCTTCCTCGCAGGAAACAGATGGCCCATTCATATCAAAGTAGCTTAAGGAAGGTTTATTTATGAAGGGGCGAACGACCAAGGTGTGAATGGAGTTTAGGAAACAACTGAATTATGCAGGGACCCAGGACAAATCACAATAGACCTCTTATTGCCCTCTACCACATATCCAGAGAGATAAGAAGGGGACTCACCAGGAAAGAGATGGGAACAGAAGGCCATCTGCGGAGGAGCAGGGGCTTCCCATGGAGGGCACAGCCAGTCCTAGGTAATTTCACCAAAAGGGAAGCAAGGGAGTAAATTCCATGACATCACTCTCTTCCCTACTTCCTACCTTCTGCTAGGCTTCCCCTTGACTTGAAATCAGAGGATATCGAGGGCTTTTTGTTGTAGAAAAAGAAGACTCAGCCTATTTTGCCTTCAGCACCTAATATTTTCTTTGTCCTGATGGAAAGCCTGTGTCTGCAATCAGAGAGAACACAGTCTTGTCAGCCATCATATCATCATGGGGTAACATCAATTCAGTTATATTCCTTCCTGAAGTCTAAAATGTTAGCTATGACTGCTATTTTTCAAATAAGAAACTAATGGTAGAAAGGGAAGAAAAAATAGTGGAGTACCATAAGACACAACTTCTAAATTCTCCCTCTGTAGCCAATCACTAGCATAAATTGAGTATCATAACTGCCTACTTCCACCATCCAATTCTGTATTCCCTTAGCCTCTGCAAGCACTTCTGCTGGATGAGGACTTTTTTAACTGGGGAGGTTACTTGAAACTTTTTTCCTCTTTTTTTGAATAGTCCTTGTACCTTCAGTCCAGGTTATGCTGTGTTCTAACTCTCATTGTGGGCCCACTATTGGATAAGAGTCAATATTTGCTTGTAAAGCAAGGGAATTTGGAAATCTAGAGTTCTTAATTTCATCTATATCAATATGTCCCACCAATGAGCCAGGGTTCCATTGTTTCCTGATAGTTGCCTTTCTCTTAGCATGAGGGATCTGGAAGGCCCTGTTTATAATTAGTGCTGTGACTCTGCAACCCTTACAATCATAATGCGAGCTTGGTTGTCAGCTATATCTTTCAGGTGACTATAGGAGAGAGGGGCTCCTTCAGAGTTACTTAGGAGACCTTGTGATTCTGTGCACATTTGTAATTACATGTTCATAGTTTTAATTCTCTTTTTCCCTGTCTGTATTCTCTAGGAGTGTAAGAAGGTAAGTGAATCTAAAATCTTTTTTTTTTTTTTTTTTTTTTAGGAAGAGTAGCCCTGAGCTAACTACTGCCAATCCTCCTCTTATTGCTGAGGAAGACTGGCCCTGAGCTAACATCTGTGCCCATCTTCCTCCACCTTATACGTGGGACGCCTACCACAGCATAGCTTTTGCCAAGCGGTGGCATGTCCGCACCCAGGGTCGGAACCGGCAAACCCTGGGCCGCCGAGAAGCGGAATGTGCGCACTTAACCGCTGCTCCACTGGGCTGGCCCTGAATCTAAAATCTTAACTGTTGGAGCAGCTAAGTGCCACAGCCACTTGATCTCTGCTAGCTCATCATCCCATGCAACCATAGTGATAACCTGAATATTGATGATGCTATAGTATGCCAACGATTAACGCTATCTGATTCCTCACACCCCCAGCAAAAAGGTCATCCCTGCACTCCTCATGTATACGATGTACCAATCCCAGAATCTCTTTTCAGTGAGTCTGTCTCCTGGGGCCACCACTGGTATCAACTAATACATCAGCCAAAATTCCCACAGAAGAGAGATCATTAGACGAGTATGTATTTACAAAGTGACATATTATAAAAGTTTAAGTGGAGTGGAAGTGCATTACCATAGATAGGGCAGGAATAGGGGCCAGCAACAATGAGGCGTTATCACTCTTAATCCCAAAGGGCAGAGGAAAGGAGGAAACTAGCAGAACTTGGAAGAAATAAAGTCCCCAACTCATTCAGAAGCCAGAGAACATCAGGGTCCTGTTGATGTAGTTGACACAGGCCCATTTTTAAAGCAGAGAGTAGATGAAAAACGAGGGAGTGGCTCTGGAAGGTCACATAGCGGTATGTGACACGTGGTATTTCTTTGCTTCCTCTCTGCCAAATCACCTTCCTATCCTTCTAAACTATGCAATCTCACCTTTTCCTTGAACTATCTGATTTACTTAATCTATTGTCTCCAGTTTCCCATTTATGTGCACATTCCCGTAACAGTGTATTAAAATCTATCCTTATTCTCGTGTTTCCTAAAATGTGCTCTGATATTTACATGTATATTCTAATACTCTTACACAAGTACACACAAAGATACACATTCACTTATTTCTCCCATTTGGATATAACCAGTGACTATGTCTCGCATATCATTTGGATCACATCATAGATGTGCACAATTGATATTGTACAAGTATTAATGGCTTCTTGAGTTTAAAAGGTGAGAATTGATAACTGTACTTGGAATTAAGTATAGGTCTAAGGATTACATCTTTTCCTCCCCCTCACTCCCCTCAGCACAAGCATTCTTTCTTTGACTTAAGACATTGAGTTTTCAATTTACTTCATCATCTAGGAGAAGTGCTGTCTTTGGAAATACAATTTATGAAAATATAGCTTTCAAAAAGTGGAAAGAGATATTTTTAGTTTTATGAGGAGTCCATGCATTTTGTTTTGTTTCAGTGATAAATTCTGATTTTCTCAATAGGAATTAGAGTTGTTTATAAAAATCCCTTTTAATTATCTCAAATTTTTTTTGAAAAAGAGCAGCCTTATCTAAATAATTCTCCAAAGAGAGATCATAACAGACCACAAACAAGTTAGTTGAAAAGCCAGGGATATATATTTACCATTTTAATGTCTAGTTCCAGATAATTTCAACTCTAAACATTTTAAGTGTTACAATAATAAACTAGAAGGCAAACACCATGAAACATCATTTTGAAAAGATCATTTTATATCTGTAAAATGTTACTGATGTACAGACATAGGGAATAAATTCCCAGTAATGGCATTCTAAGTCCATTCTCATTTATAACAACTTAAAACTCAGATGATAATGATATTATCATGGTTTCCAGACTCATAAATCACCATTGGGCATTTCCATCATTGTTTAATGTTTGTTTTCCAAAGATCTCAAGTTGATCCATAGATAGACCATTATTATTTAGGATATAGAGTATCTGTATCATTTTACAATGTGAAAAACAAAATAAAAACACATTCTTGAATTCGAGACAATTTACCTCAAATCATATCCCATGTCTATGAAAAAGAAAGAAATAGAAACTTAGAAATTGTGGTTCTGATTCTCTACTGTGGCCATTTAGGCTCCTGTAGGCTTCTATTTCATGCTTCAGTGGGATAACTTTACTGCTTCTACTCAGCCCTCTTTACCGGTTCAGTGGTTATGGCAGACTTGCCTTTTGTGTACTAGTTAGGTTTTGTGGAGCACGGTTCAAATAATGGCGGTTCCAAATCTACATACGTTTGTAGGATAACAGGCTTCTGCCACTCTCCAGAAGCCAAGATAAAAATCAAGGAATATGTGAAAACTTAAGTTCACTCCTCCTTCCAGTTTTGAGAGACTGAGGGCAGATGAGTAGATTGACTTTATTTTCCCTGATTAAAAAAAGAAAAGGAAAGCAAAACCTTACTGTTAGCATGTCAGGACCTAAATAATCAATGTGGGACCCAACTCTAGAACCAAATATTTTTCTTTCTTGCCAAAAATATGATTGACATGAGCCTCAGTAGACACAAAGATAGTTTTCAAGCTCTCTACATAAAGCTTGGCTTAAGATAATTTTAAATAGTAAGAACATTTCTGATGTTAAAATAGTATTAAATATGAGTCAGAGTTTGTTAGTGACAAAGGGCATTTTAGTGATGGATCTGGATAGGAAATGATCACTTAAAATGTAATCCTGTGTTTCTTGGAGAAGGAGGACAGATTAGCGGTTACCAGATGGGAAGGGTTTAGGGGCGGGGGTAGGGTGAGGGTTAAAAGGGCACATATGTGTGGTGTCTGATAAAAACTAGACTATTGGGGGTGAGCACAATGCAGTCTATGCAGAAACTGGTATATAATAACGTACACCTGAACTTACACAGTGTTATAGGCCAACGTGACCTCAGTAAAATAATTAAATAAAAAATATAATCATGTGTTTCTAATTGTAATGTAGTAATACACTGGATGCTGAAAGGCAATGTGACCAACTAAAGGAGATTGAGAAATAAAGGGATTGAAAAAGAATTAATAACAGACAGGACAGTTTGGAACTTTTTTGAGGACTTTTAGGAGAAAACATTTCTTAATCTGCTTTTGTACTCTTAACATGGAAGAACAGTGATAGAAATTCAGTGAAGGAAAAATGTGGCCGAGATGGTTTCAGAAGTGATAAAGAGTCAGGATACGAGAGGATGGCATTGCCCGCCACGCTGGCCAAAAGGTAGGTCCAGAAAAGAGGCCTCACATTCCTAAGGTCCTCCGTGGACTCCCAGGTTCACGCTTTTCCCAGTGCACCATGCACGTCCAGGAAGGGTTGCCTAAGAAAACATTGAGTAAAAGGCCAATTTGGATTAGAAATTGGTTTGTCTGAATCTAGAGTTCACAGTTTTTACCACATCATTCTCCTGCTCAAGAATCCTTCTGTGGCCTTCCTTTCAAATGTGCTGTGTTAACAAAGTACATCATTCTCTTGGCATTCCGCTTAGACTTGCTGGGTCTTGCCAGTTCCATCTCCCACTGCTTCCCTGCAGGAAGGTTCTGCTGTATCCAAATCAGTCCATCGCTCAGGCTTTGAGCTCTCCTACCTCTACACGTGATGGCTCGGGCTCTTCCTCCATCTGGAACTCCCCCTTCTGCCCTCTGTTTATTTCAATCCTACCCCAAATCCAACGCTGCTGTCAAAAACGCACCTCTTTGTAGCTGTTCTCTGAAGAACCCAGCTGGCCTCTAGTTCTTGTTTCCCTCTCTGAACACCCACAGTACACTCTCTTAAGACCACTTATTTGATCTTTATCAGATTCTCCTTAGTGTGGTCTGCCGCCTTTTCTGGAAAGCCTCGACAATGTTACAAAACCTCAGCTCACACCACAGAGCCTCCATTGTGAGGGATTAAATAAATAAGCTCTCACACGACATTATGCGTACCATATGCACTGTACTGCTGATAGGGGCTTTTCACGTATTTTATCTTCTATCTCACGGCAAAGTTTAAATAAACAAGCTCTCATCCTCTCAGACTACAGTTTGCAGATGGCTTTCACATATAATATGTTATTTCACAACACCCTTGGAGGAAGGCCTGACACATATGATGATCATCTTACAGTTGAGGAAGCTGAACCCGGGACTCATGAGTGATTGCCCGAGCTTGCACTGACTAAAGGGCAGCACCGGGCTTTAGACCCGTCTTTTCTCATTTGCTAAAGCTCATTGGGCTTGATAGTTTTTTTCTCTACCTGATTATTTCAATTTTGTAGTTCCAAACATTGTGATTTAGAGTTTGGATAAATCGTTAAAATGGTAGAGAAAACAATGACTTGATACTAAGAGATCACAGTGATACAAAGCTAATCAATATAATACAGGTATGTGATTAGTGCTTTAAATGACTTGGCAATTGATGTAAAATAGGAAGGAGCACTCTTAATATTGAATTAAATCATGAATACTGAGCAAGTATGGCATAAAGAACAAGGAGACGAAAGTCTAGGAACAATGGTTTTTAACTACGTATATTTGAAGTTTTTTCCTGAATTTTAAATCATTTATTACAAGATAAAAAGGAACATTGTGCAAAATTCACTGAAAAATAGAAAAGAATATATTTACAAGTTGTGGATTCTATCGACCAATAACCTGTTCTAGTGTTGAATTGCTAACTTTTCTTGAATGGAAACCACGATTCAGGCAGAGGCCTGAGTACTTTTCCTCCTTCATTCATTCACTGTCTTTCACAACAGCACTCAGAGGTGTTATTACCCCAACTTTTCAGAGGAGCTGAGATAAAGAACAGGTGTTGACACAGGTGAGATCTTCAATATATGCTGCTTAACTCCTAAACCCTGGCTAAGCTGTGTATAATCACCCTTGTGATCAAGAAAATCTGAATCCAACCTTTCTAGTGCATATTAAGCTAAAGTAAATATGTTTACGCTGCCTTGTTTTTCTTAATAACTGTCCATTTGTTTAAAAAATTTATTAAAACCTCTTGTGCTCTTGCTAGAACTGCATAAAACTTCAACGACTTAACGTTTCCTGAGAGAACTTAAATGTCACGTCTGGGACAGAATTGTCTACAGGACGAGCTCCTCTGAGCTTTGCAGTGTCTGCACATTCGTCTGCCGCCACATATGTAAGAAATAAATCCATGTGGCTCGCCTAGGATTGCCAAATGTCCCCGATTGTAAAAGGTGACATTGGCTTTAGGAGGACGTCTAGGTCTCAGTGGTCTCCAGCCTTGTGGAGTTTAACCATAAATACATAGATTAACAGTTTTCAGGGAACGTAACCCGATTTTTCCCCCTTAAAAAGGTGGTTATTACCCTTGTGGGTGATCCATTTTTCAGGTACGCTTGTGTTTGTGAGCTCCCTTGCAGTATTGACAACAAATCCTAAGAGCTAACAATGGCTGTTGGAATTAGAGAGATCTGGTGCGAATCTCAGTCTTTCCTTTACTGTGTGGTATGGGGTACCAAACTTCTGTGAACTTTAGTTTCTTCATCTGTAAAATATACTACTTAATTCACAGGATTTGGGTGAGGATAAAATATAGTAATAAGTAGAAAATCTAGGGATCATGGCTAACACATGGTCCATAAATATTAACAAATAACTGCCAAGAAAACTCAGAGTACATATATAGAAAACGGATTTTTCTAGACAGATGAATACATCAATATAGTCATAGGAGAATATAAAATCATGAGTTCTTTCTTTTTCCTTTTTTATTCTACTTTTGTGTATCTTCCAGAATTTTCATTAAAAAATAAGATAGGATTTTGCTACAGTCAGTGGCTAAGGAAAGACACCATGTTACTGGCAGTAGCAAGAGATCTCAGCACACAGAAGTTGACATTGGTATCCATCTCACTTCCATCCACTTGGAAGAAATCAGACAGAGTCACTTAAGATTTTATGTTGAACTCATTTTAGCAATCAATTTTGTTTTCTCCAATTACTTTTGGGAACATATTTCCAATGGTCCAACTACTCACAATCTCTTTAGACTCATGTTTCAGGTGTAAAGATGTTGAGTATTTTAGTGAAAAAGAGTAGCTAAGTATAAAGGACACGAGAGGTTAAGTTGGCGTGCTGAAAACACTGAATTTGGAAAAGATGCTTCTAGCACAGTCCAAGGAAATTCTGAGGCTGTGATATTAAACAGGCTGTCCAAGCCCTTTGGCAAGCAGTGGTCTGGCATGAAGAAGATTATTTCACCTGGCAACACCCACGTGCAGGAGTCGTCAGTCTAGCTGGCCACACTTGCTTTCCTTGGAATTGATAATCTTCTTTTGGAGGAATCTGGCTCTTCAGCAGGAAATCCACTCACGACACCTGCCGTAGCACACTGTGAATATACCAGCGATTCCTGGCATGAGTTTCACCGTAATACGATTAAAATAACCCTTACGTAGATGGGTCTTTTCTGAATGGAGGTACCTAGTAATGAACTGGAAAAAATGAACACAAGTACAGTTCCCAGCCAGGTGAGCCGTCTCAGGAAAATAATTATGAAATGGGACACTCTGAACCGTATTTAGGCATTCCCTTTTGCAACCAACCCAGTGCAATTTATCAAACATAAGTGGGTGCTTAAAATTTTTTTCAGTGGTGGAGTCATTGATTCTGGTATAACCCAGGCATATGTGAGTTGTGCTCATGTGAGTCATTTCTTCCCCCTGAATCCTAAAGAGATGACAACTGAAGTTATAGATGTTTAAAACTAAGACTCAAAGAGATAAGAGGCTTAGCAACTGTGCTAAGCTTGCAGTGAATCCGCAAAAAAAGTGCATGCTAGATTGCTCTAAATTGAATGATAAAACATGAGTCATCTGTTTTTTACATTTTTCCCCTTGCCCCTTAGATTCTAAATCTACCACTTACAAACTTTGTGACCCAGCAGAGAGCTTGGAGCTGAAGTTTTGAGATTGATGCTTTCAATGGCAATTCCTGTTAGCAACAGATGCAACTCCAGGCAGCTCTCCTTCTACTGCTGCTCACACTTCGCTCTGCTGTCTGTGATTTTTATGGTTTCCAGTGATTTCTCTCCTGGTAGCAGCTCCTGTGACAGTCATCTCTCACTAGAGCTTTCTGTATGTCTGGTGTCCTCTAAAGTCCTCAGTGTGGCCCAGGGTCCCTCTGAGCCTGGAACGCTCAGTGCGATCATTTCTATGGGATAGTTTATAACACTTTTTATGTTCTCTTGTCATTCATTGAACACCTACAATGTCGTGAGCACTACAGATACAGTAGCGGATATTCCAGATGGATCTCTGTGACAGGAAGCATACAGAGGGGTAAGGAGAGGCACTTCCCCTTGAAGTTCTCTAAGCAACCATATTCAGCACTCCTCCTAGTAGCATCGGGAATTTGATCCGTGCATCATGTTTTCTTCAGAGCCTTTCAAGCAGATTACGTGGCCCTGGACTCCACTTTTCCTTAGCGTGGGCTCCCATGACTACTGATGAGGCCAGAGGCTCAGGCCTCATGATGGCTTACGCAAAGTCACTCATTCTCTGCTAGGTAGCCCCAAACTCAGGTCACCAGAGGAAGTGCTGATTCTTCTTCATGTGCCTCAGGATATGTGATGCATACAGGAAAGAAATGCTGAAGTAGCTTTGCTTTTCCTTTGGTTTCCAAAAACGGTTACGCAAAATGAACTGATGGCCTTTCAAAAATGGTGAGCACTTAACCTATGTTTCAATCTTCTCCTTGAGTCTTACCTAATGGAACCAAAAATAAATTGTGAAAGAGGTAATGTATTAATTTTTTTCTCTATTGCTTGGAAATTAACATTTTGAGTAGACAAAGGCGAACAAAGTGGAGAGGGAATGTTATCCAGCTCCGATTGGTTTACTTCAACTTCAATGGTTTACTGTAGATTCTATCGGTTAACCTGGACTTTTTGGGTCAAAGTAGTGCTATTGCCAGTTGTCTCCATATAAACAAAATTAACACACTATAATTGTGTTGTCAAGCCCTTGTCTTCCTCTAAACCTTTTATAATTTATAAAAGTAATTTGCATATTCAGGAGCAAGCATATAAATTCAAATATAATGTATTTCATAAGAGTTCTTTATAGAGTACCAAAATAATTTCCTTCATACTACGTTGTACATCACTACTTATAACGCTAGTTTTATTTGTTTGCAATATATAACTCTGTTGTTTTACATACATTTCTTATTTTACAGAGGTGATAGATAGATGATAGACAATTTAGATGGATAGATAGACAGATAGATAGAAAGAAAGAAAGAACTATTGGCACACATATCAGGCTACATTCTGCAGAACATTTTTATGTATCACTTTCTAGAGTTATAATTCCAAGAAAAACATCCAGACTAAGTATGGGAGCCTACATTATGCTAACATAAAAAAGCAATAAAATAAAACTTTCCAAAGCTGAAAGCTTTGGAACTCTGAATGCGGTCAACTAAAAATGATTTCCTGTTTCCAAAAAGTTTTTTTTCAGCTAGAAAATCCTCTCTCTGGAAGTATCAGATGTCCTCATAGTTATTTGATATTACTGCCCAGAAGAATCTGGAGAGAAAAAAAGAAGAAAGTGGGAAAGGCCAACAGAGCACAGGAAACCCCTCGTGGAATTTCAAAGGCAGTGACATGTGGAATAAGTTAACTATGCCAAGATATTTTATGTAGAAAGCCTAAAGAACTGAGTAAAGAAAAGAAGCATTCATATGAAGAACCATATAGACATTTTACACGTAGCTTCATATTATGCAAATTAAACTGAAAAAAGAGAAGAGAAAAGAATTAAATCTTCTTACAAGGGATGATTAGGAAACATTTAGCACAAATAAATGGATGAATAATTAAAATGACAGGGAACTATGGAGTAGCCACTCAAACATGTTCCTAAAATGCCACAGCTGTTACTGCTGCTGCTTTTCTTGATTTTTTTTATACCAAAGGTAGTTGTATTAGGGTTTGCCAGAGAAAAAGAAACAAAAGCAGGAGATTTATTATGAGGAACTGGTTCACACGACTACGGAAGAGAGAAGTCGCACAATCTACTATTTGCAAGCTAGAGATGCAGGAAAGCCAGTGATGGAATTCAGTCCAAGTCTAAAGACCTGAGACCCAGAGGAGTCAATGGAGTAAATCCCAGTCAGAGGGCAAGAGAAGATGAGATGAGATGTCCTAGCTCAATGAGTGATGCAGAAAAAAATAAAAGAGAGTGAATTCCTCCTTCTTCCACCTTTGGTTCTATTCAAGCCCTCAATGGACTGGATGATGTCCACACACACTGGGGAAGGCCATCTATTTTACTGACTCCCCTGATTCAAATGCTAATCTGACCCAGACACACTCAGAAATAATGTTTAATGTGGGCCCCTCATGGTCAGTCAAGTTGAAAGATAACCTTAACCACCATAGTAGTTAATGTTGTTAATATTTACCATGTTTTGTGCCAAAAAACAGCAGATAGTTTTAGGGAATGAAATCTTTTATGACATTGCCAATGTGTGTTATCTCTTGTCTTGTCATTCTTCACTGCTGTTATGAAGGAGGATGAGAGGAAACTCCCCAGGCAAATATCTACAGAATCATGACAACCTCATAGCCCATAGCAGAGGAAAGGAAAATGTGCTACCTTATTTTTGGCCCGCAATGGACATTTTGATTAGCACATTTGCAATCTTGCTGAAAATGAAAGATATATTAGAATTCTTTTTCTTTTCAAACTAATAATTAATTATAAGAAAGAGTGGCTAGTGATTTGGAAAGAAAAAATAGTAAATATAGGTAAATTTTAAATAGATACATTATTATTTTCTGGATGCCTTATATTCCAGCTAAGAAGAAAACATGAGTTGAGACGTTGCCTAAGCAAGAAGAGTTAGCCAAAACTAGCACATATGTCAATGCAAAGCACTTTGTAGGGTATGTGGCACATTGTAGTTGCTCAATATGGCTTTTTGGGTTTTAGTAGACTCGGTTTCAACTCTGTCTAAAGACTATTCAACACAGTTTGGTATAGTTGAAAGGTGCTAGGAGAGTGGATCTTAAAAGTTCTCATCACAAAGAAAAAAAATTGTAACTATGTGTGGTAATGGATAGTAAACAAAATTATTGTGCTAATCATTTTGCAATACATACACATATCAAATCATTATGTTGTCCACGTAAGACTCATACAGTGTTATATGTCAATTACATCTCAATAAAACTGGAAAAAAATAAAATCTTTGTGGAATGGGAAAAAAAGACTATTCAATGCTTTACTAAGAGTTTACACATAATTCATATATTTACTTACTATTTTTGAACATATTTGCTTTCCTTAAGAATTTTATTTTGGAAAAGAAATGTGAAAAAGAATAATGAGGGTACCCTTACTGTAGTATACCTTAAAATATACTATAAAATTTTAATATTTTAAAAATTCAGTAACTAGTACTAAAATAGAGATAAATTAATGTAACATTCCAGAAGATCTAGAAACAAGCAAGTATATATGAGTCTAATATATGACAGAGGTACCATTTCAAATGATTAAGAAAAGAAAATTTGTTTAGTCAATAAGCTAGCCAACCACTTGAGAAAAGAATTACATCCCTACCTTATGCCATGCAGCAAAATAAATGAAAAATGTACTAAAATTTAAATGTAAAAAGTTAAAGCCCTGAAATACTAGAAGAAACATAATGGTTGAATAATTTTGAGGTGAGAGATAGTACTTTAAATCATAAGTAATATATTTAAAAAATTAACTGTACTTTCCAAAACAAACACAAATTTAGTGAGAAGAGTAGCATTGTCTTATGTTCTTGCAAATCTCTTTAATATCTGGCTTAATAGAAAACGTCTGAATTCTCATATCTGCTTCTGCATTCATCTGTGGTGATACGATATGTCATGTAGCTTCTGGAAAACTCCACTGTAAACTTATGAAAGAATAAAAGTGAAAAAGGCAGATATATCCTAGTATTATGAAAATAGTTTTGGCTATTTAGGCCTCTGGAAAGGATCTCTGGGACACCAAGGGGACTCCGAATCATACTTTGAGAACCACTTTATGGGGTAATGTTACTCTTTAAGTCAATTCTATCTCTAAGTGACAATTTCATTTCTGTTGCTCTGGAAAAGATTCATCTGCATTACCTGTAGCTTCCTATAAGTTATCAGTTTCCTATCCCTGTGGAGTTGCAAAATAGCCTCAGCAATCAAAGATACACACTCTTAAAGACTTGGATCACCCCCTAAAGGGTCCAAAAGGACACCTATAATCTCTTCTGCGCATTTCTCAATCTACCCTTCCCATAACCACCTTGTATCACTAGGCTCCACCACATTAAAGACATCCATATGCAAAATTCATGATTTGGACAAATTTCTGGACGGTAATAAAATGAGAAGTAAGGAAAATTGGAACTCCTTCTGATGTAGTTAATGTAGTCACTCCTTTATACTACCACACTTAGATCCCCACAAAATTTCCTTCTTCCTAACCTCCCTCTTTTTTCAGAATCGTGTTTCCCTAAAGAAATCCTTCATCTTTCTATTTGAGTTATTTATTCTTTGGGTGGGAAATCTTACCACTTTCCGCGGCAGGCAGAAATTTCTCTTTTTGGTCTATTTTATGTCTGGAAATTTTAATGGCACTTCTGACTTTGGTCAAATGTTTATGAGGATCTCTGCTGTTCAGGAGATGGAGATGTATTCTAATTACGTGATTAAAAGTAAATATAATTGTTTCAATACAGGTTCAGTATGTATTCCAGAAGAAAGCATCATGACTTCTTTTCACACTAGGTCATCGGGTAGGTAATGCTCATCAAGGTGGACACTAAGATTTCAAAACCAAATCTCAAATTCAAAATACATGCATGCACACATAAACACATGTGTGTGTGTGAAAACAAAAGGTTATTTTTTATCTTTTAGCCTTACTTTGGCCTGTTCTTTTCAGATCAATACCCTCTGCCATTAATATTCTAAGAAGCATTTGACCCTTCCATGCCCAACTGAGTCTGATATCATTATAAAAGACATCATACAAAGTACAAGTGCCTTAGCCTTAGTTTCCCTTCTTGAGAAGTTCCAATTGAATTCTTTATGATTTTTCCTTCTAAAAGTCTGTGTTTGAATGTAGGTGGGGAGAGCTCCAGTTTATATATAATATGTGCATGAGAACTTACACCAACAACATGGACACAAATAAGATTGAGCAGCTCAGATATCTGAAAATTTACCAACATTGCACTGCCTTATTTTATCATTTTTCTTATGGCGTGAAGGGCAAGTCAGTGAGTATTTTCTCCTCTCATAATCCTAGGAAGCTATTAGTCCTAAATCTGACCTTGGGACTGTAGCAGCTAGTACTTCCTTGGCAGTACAATATTCACAATACAAAACTAGAGTCATGGAAAGGTCCAAGTGTGATTCTAGAGACAGAAACTGAGCTAAATTTGACCACGAGGAGTAGCCTTTAGTGAGCTATAGCATAAAATACCTTCCTTCTCTCCTTCTGCCTCTTCCTCCTCTTCCTCTCCTTCTTCTTTCTCTTCTTCCTCCTCCTCCTCCTGCCTTCCTTCCTTCTCTTCTTCTCCTTCTCCTTCTTCCTCTTCCTCCTCCTCCTTTTCTTCCCCTCCATCCTTCTTCCCCTCCTCCTTCTCTTCGTGAATAGAGGCAGAAATGGCAGCAATCTAAGGTTTTCAGTCTACATAAGTATTGGCAAAGTCTGACTCATTGATCAAATCTGACTTTCTGCCTGTTTTTGTACAGCCCATGAGCTAAGAATGTTTTTAATGTTTTTAAATGGTTGAGATTAACTAAAAAGAATAATAATGCTTTGTGACACGTTAAAATCATATGAAATTCAAATTTCAGCATTTATAAATGAAATAATTTTGGAACACAGCCCCACTCATTTGTTTATGTGTTATACATCATTGCTTTCATGTGATATGGGCAAAGTTAAGTAGTCACAACAGAGACCATATGGGACACTCTCATCATTTCATCTCCTGCTCAGTACGCTACAAATCACAGTGATGTAATTATAACTCAACAGCTTTTCCAATGTCACGCATATTGCTGCACCACAACATGATCTTTATAAATTACCAGTGCATACCTATCACGTCAACACAAGGAAAGAAGAGAAAATTGGACTTTGAAAGTTGTGCTTTTAAGGCACAGTGGATTATGGGTTATTTTATTATCAAATTAGATGATGAAGGATAGTGTTTACTGTGTAGTGACAACATAGCTATGCTAAAACAATGCAACATACATCTACATTACCAGACTAAGCGTTCTACGCAATACCTCCAACCCAAA
Source organism: Equus quagga (assembly GCF_021613505.1). Lineage (NCBI taxonomy): Eukaryota > Metazoa > Chordata > Mammalia > Perissodactyla > Equidae > Equus > Equus quagga. Next base: position 14,399,301 of record NC_060277.1, read on the forward strand.
GAAAAGCAACGGTCAGAAAAATTAGAAAATTTAATGTGGAATATTTCATCACAGCATAATTTCTTCACAAAAATACAAAGTTGCAACCAAAGTAAGTATCCAGATTGCTCATTTGTTAGCCAAACAAAGAAAGCTATTTACAAATGGTGAATTAATTAGATTGTATTTGATTGCGGCAGTTGAGGAAACCTATGGAGAGAAAATGAATTTGTTTAAGCCTTTTAGTTTTAGAAGGCTTACTACAGCTTTTAGCTATAAGCCTTGTAGTGGGAACATTTGTTCAAACAGTTGAGGAGATAGTGGGCAACTTCAATAGCCAAATAAAAAATGAAATAAATTATTTTTAGTGGTTTTCCTTGGTTCTTGATAAATTAACAGATGTTATCAATACTACTCAACTGTTATTCAACTGAAGAATTAAGGCCGAATTTGACATGACTGAAGAATTAATGTCAATGAACAGCCTATGTGGGAGATTTATAGGAGAGAATATTTTTCCAAAAAGTTGAGGAAGCGTTAATTCAGTACCTTCTGCAGTGGAACCTGCTAAGATGTGTTACAACTAATGGTAGGAATAACCATGTGTGATGCAGAAAATGGCTTGTTGGACAAATTTACTAAGCTTGTGAAATTTTCTTAAACAAGAAGAACTGCCCTCGATCAGCATTACTGAATACTAAATAGTTTTAGAAGTTTGCTTTCACTGCAGCCTTGATAATGTTTCTTAATGAATTAAATCCAAAATTACAAAGCAATAGAGTTTGTATGTGAAACATACTGCCGTAATGTCCTTTTTGACAACTAATGTTTTCTTGAATGACAAATTTAAGCTGCTTTATACACATTATGTGCTGGCAAAAGTTTAAACAAGAGTAAAGATTTCCATCTCCATACAACTTTGCAGCAAGAGTATTTTCTGAGCTCAAACTACGATTTTAGCAGCATTTTTCAAACCTCAGTGCAAGTAGAAAGGAAATTTCATTATTTCAAAATCCACCTAACTGTGCAATTGAGAAGCTTTCACCTAACATTCAAAATGATTAATCTGAAATGCAATGACATGCTAAAAGGCAAATATCTAAAGAAAGATTGAACAGAATTTTGTTAATGCATTTCAAGTTTTAAATATGATTAAAATCATATGCTGGTGGATTGATAGCAGTATTTGGCAGCACTATCTCTATGAAAAGACATTTTCAACAATGAAATACATAAACTCTCATTACAGATAGCATTAACAGATGAATATTTGCAATCAATTTCGATGATAAGAAACATTGAACTCCAATAGACTTGAGACTTTGAACCCGAATTAAGCAAAATGTTACCCCACTCCCCAAAACGAGAATTCCATTCTTCTTCTTAGTAGACCTGTAGTACAAAACATTACTTTGTGGTACTCAAAATAATCTGACTACTGTAGTACTCAATTATTGTTATTATTATATTTGTTTCATCAATTACAAAGTGTATAGAAATTTGTTTTCTGTCTTGGTATATAAGTACCTGCCTAATATCCTTGAGCTTTCCTCTTGGCCCACAAAGCTTCAATAATTATTTCTGGATGTTTACAGAAAAAATTTGCTGACCTCTGATCTAAATGAAGTTAATTTGAATTCTGGTTCCATCAGCCGTACTCAGAGGAAACTGATGGTAGGAAAAAGCTACAGGAGGCGACAGACCACAGACCGCTGGAGTTAGGATAGTCGCTGTTTTGAGGACTACTGGATAGGAGATTGGCTGAAAGGGTCATATCTGAGATTTTCTTCTCCCCAAAGAGAGCAGAGGCTAGCATGAGGGCTGATTCTCCAACAGTCCGAATTAGTCAGGGATTTTTGAGAGTCTTTGGCTAAAAGACCCTTAGGAAAGACTGGACCACAGTTGAGTTCTTTAAATTGCACAAACAAAGAAACAGAACATTATTTTAATTCCCAAAGTTGCTAAAACCAGACCTTGATTATGCATACATGCAAAAAATTCTGAGGGGTGCCTGCCAACATGTTAATATTGGTTCACCCTGGGTCATGGGATTGAAAGTTATTTTACTATTCTTCTTTTCTCTAATCTTTTTTTCTCTGATTTTTTAACATTATTATTTGTTATTTTACTCTTTTACTTATCTTCTTTCCCTCATGTTTCAACAGTGACTAGATTTTATATATTTTGAAATTCCATACTTTAAAAAAATTGTTTAAAGAGTATTTTCTTATTTATTAATGTTTCAAAATCATGGGAGAAGACAAATGTTTCCTATTTATTTTCAGATTACTTATAAGAAAAAAGTTGTAGTTGGGAAGAAAAGAAGATCACTAGGCTAATTATTTTTCATTTCCTGCAAACATTTTATTTCATTTTATTTCTTCAAGAAAATAAGATTTTAAGAAGTTAAAGGAATGTCTACTTAAAGACAAGGAAATAATATTTTAGGTAATTGAATATACCCATATCATTAACCAACACAGAAAACACTATTATTGCTAAAAGAAATATGAGATTGTTTTTTCTTAAAAAATAAAGTATATTTTAAGACAGTGTAGAAAAAAGAAATTAATAGGATTCTTGTTATAACATAAAAGAACCTCTTCTGGGGCTGGCCCCGTGGCCGAGTGGTTAAGTTCGCGCACTCTGCTGCAGGCGGCCTAGTGTTTCGTTGGTTCGAATCCTGGGCGTGGACATGACACTGCTCATCAAACCACGCTGAGGCAGCGTCCCTCATGGCACAACTAGAAGGACCCACAACGAAGAATATACAAGTATGTACTGGGGGGCTTTGGGGAGAAAAAGGAAAAAAAAATAAATAAATAAATAAAAAGAACCACTTCTTTCATAGAATGCAAAATTATTTTTGTGTGCGCCTTTAAAAAATGTCTTATATTTTAAAAGTCTAATCCATTTACATTATCTCAGCACGTTCGCACCTTGAGAGTTAATGAAGTTTATGATTTCATGATGTGTCAAATGCCTTTGACGTGCTAACACAATTATACGTATGTAGCTGTGAGCCTGAGACAGCATCAGCTTCTGAAAGAAATCAGTTGTCCTAGACATCTAGCGGCAGGGCTGGGGTAATCGTGCTGTCACCCCCCAGGATACTGAGACGCTATCATTTCTCCTTCTGATAACTTTCTGTTTGTTTCCATAGAGTTATATATTTACAGAGAGACTGTATATTTGCTCTCAACATATGTTTGTGTTTGTTTACTCGGTTGACATAGAGAATACAGAAATTTTGGATAACATCAGTGTTAAGAGATGACATTGACCAATGTGAATATCATTAAAGCACACTGGACGTGCCAAATAAACAGCATGTATGAAGTCACAAGTTTACTTTTTCTGCAACTAAAGTCAAACTTTTCTTGTCTTCTTATTAGCTTCCAATATTTTCAGAAAGAAAGAAAGAAGACCTAGAGAAAATCAGAACAAGGACTATTAAAATAGTTTTTCACTTCATTTCCCAACATCTTAGAAAAAAGACTTGGCCTTTGTTCAGAGCAGTGTGAAAAGATTATGTTCCGTCTGAACATAACCAGGCCAGGAAAATAACCACTTTGCACTTGTTTGCAAGCTCGTAATCAAAGAGATGATATTTACCATTCCTAAGTTCTTCAAAGATATGGAGGATAAAGAAAGACTTTTAAAATAATCTCTTTAGAAGAAATTTTTCTGTGAAGGAAGCCCAGAATCACCAGCATTTGCGTTCTGCCAGCATATCTCTGGGAGGTGCGTGAGGATTAAACCTCCTCTAATCACCAATTGTTAGCTGTCAAAGGTGGGCTTTGAACTAACGAGTTCAAACACAGAGTTTGCTCATGTATGAGAACAGAAAAAAACGAGATCAAGTCAAATCTAGTCTTTATCACTTGTCTGGCAATCAATCACAGGTCTTGCATGGGAAGCCATTTGTTTTACATACAAAGCCTTTGCTTTGATACAGTTTACACAAATACAAGATGCGCATGGAAAACAGCCTGTCTTCCTTCATTTTCTTGGTTTCCTAATTTTTAAAAAGTAGCTCACTTTTCTTAAAAATGTAACTTCTTTATCACATTTTGTGTCATTATTTTACAAATTAAATCTTTCCTTTCTGTTAAAAGATGCAATAATAAAATCACATCATAGTCACAGAAAGAAGGCTTTCCTGAGGATGAGAAATATGTACCAAATTCCATTTGCTTATTAAATATTGTGCTATGCTTCATAACATATCTAAAGACATTTAGCTTATCCAGTAATTATTTCTCAGGGTAACTTTTGGAATATAGAGATTAAATAGTCATTTGCGCTAAATAGTAAAAAGAAGGTTATAAATCTTAAGTAGGTTTAGCTTCTAATTTAAAATCGTCACTTTTAAAAGACCTTTAAGGTCAAATTTGCCGTCGTGGGAGCAGTCTCCCCAGGTAGCAGGAAAGACGAGCCTGTTAAAGCAGTAAGAGCGGCGGAGGACAGAGGAGAGTAGGCTCAGGACAGAGGAACCCCTTGCCTGGGGTACATTTTGTTCAGTGGAGTCAAGGGGAAGCGGGGTACAAAGTTGATGATCTGGTCCCCTGGTAGTAGAAATTCACTTGGCAAAGTTTTTATAAAACCAGAACTGGTAAAGCCTTCCCCTTTATCTCTCCCTGCATCCAACCAGTTACTAAATCCAGGAGGTTCTATCTTAAAAATTTCTCTTGGACACATTGAACAAATCTATAATATACTAATTAATGCACGGATGAGTGAATGAACGAATGAATGAATAAAGCACAGCAGCAAAATGTCTTTTGACTCACTGCCTCTCAGATGAGATGCTGCCTCCTGATTTCTGGGAGATCTCTGTTCACACACAACAATGTGCCATTCAGCGGGTGGATCTAACAACCAGCCTGCAGTTCTAGAAAGGGAAGATAGTTTGAATGAGGCCCAATAGCAAGGCCTTCATTTAAAGAACAAGTAGGTACTCAGGCAAATTGGGACAGAAGACAATAGCGAAACTCACAAACTAGTTAGTAAACACAGCTTATCCCTGGCACACAAAACGTCACATCTTGCTGGTGACGTGACATGACTTCATGTTAAGTGTCACCCACTGGTGGGCTGAGCTTCCTGGAAAACTTCCTAATCTACCTTGATTATCTCTCTAGGTCTGCATGTGGCCAATAAGGGACAGAGTGGCAGGGGAGGGAAGGAAAAAGCAGAAGATGCAAGACAGAAGCCAATCAAATTAATCTAATTTCAGCCAGTCTTCTAGCTTTTAGAGTATCTTAGGCTAAGTTTTTTAATTATTATGCACTTATTACTATTATTACTATATTTTATAATTTCTTAAGCTTCTATGGAATTTATATTGGCATATAAGTCTTTTCCTTTTTTTTCTTTGGACACACAACTAATTTGTTGAGCATGTGACCACATGAAAACTGCCAAGTGACTATCTTTTTTTTTTTTTTGAGGAAGATTAACCCTGAGCTAACTACTGCCAATCCTCCTCTTTTTGCTGAGGAAGACCGGCCCTGAGCTAACATCCGTGCCCATCTTCCTCTACTTTATATGTGGGACGCCTACCACAGCGTGGCATGCCAAGCCATGCCATGTCCACACCCGGGATCCAAACCGGCAAACCCTGGGCTGCCGAGAAGCAGAACATGCAAACTTAACCGCTGTGCCACCGGGCCGGCCCCCTATCTTTTTTTTAAAGTTCTTGAGATCTTCTATTCAGCTGAAAGTGAGAAGTAGGGAATCTTTCTTCACAAAACTTTCACATGAGTTGCAAGCTCAAGGGGTTTGGATAATTCAGATATACGCCCAAACATATGGGTGCTTGGCAAATTCAAGCCCTGTTTTAGTTTTTCTCTTTAGTTTTTATGGTATCAGTTACAGAAAACTGTCCAACCTCCAGGCAGGGCCTGGATATTTCTCATATTTCTATCAGCTGGAAGTTAGAAAAAGAAACACATTCCATATGAAACACATTTTTGAAAGACAAGAATGCAGAAATATTCTCTCTAATGACATCGATTTTATACAGACAATTTCCCTAAGAAAGGTAAAGTAAGTTTTGTTGTGGGGGAGGGAATGTGGGCCACCTAGTGTGACATGCATGATAATGTTCTTTCTAGTTTATTTCATAACGCTGTGTTTTGGTAAAAAAATGTTTACCTTGATTCCGGGTTTCTCATCTTGTCTGTCTCTTCCTGGCTTGGCTTTAGCTTTTAAAATAAAATAAAAATAAATGAAGGCAGAGAACAATTTTTACAAGCAAGTGTCTATGCAAGAAATAACTGGAGTCTCATAAAGATTTATCTTTTTTTGATTTGTTGCAATTTGAGATGCAATAAAAACGTTTAAGGCAAGGTTTGCATCATTCCATTAGTCTAAATAAGTACAGTACTTTCCTACCTATCTTCATCGATGGAACTTATCCACTTTTAAATATTAGTACGCTAAGAATTTTAAAATCTTAGTGCTGCCAGCATCTGCTAGAAGTCTCCTTATGTGTTTTTCAGAGGGACAGAGACTGCACGGAGAAAACTTGGCATCGCTTCTAATGCTACCAAATTAGATAATGTGTGACAGGATGTCTAATTTCTCAACAAATACCGTTTCAACAAATACCAGATTTGAAGATAATCCCACTGAAATCTGAAGTTCAATATTCCATATCAGATAGAAGATTGCACATAAAGTTTTGATTTCAAAAATCTGTAACGTTTTAGCTTCAAACACATTTTATAGGCTAAGACTTAAACACACTTTGGGTGCTTAAGATTAAGTTATGGAAAGCAGCATGCTGAGTTTTAATTTTTCCAAGTAAACATATACTCAGCAAATACTAACCAAACTACCAAGAACATAGTCTGTTTCCCTGACATGTATTATGTTTTTAAATCAAAGACATTGTAGGCAAAATTATGACAATAGTATTAGAAATCAATTAACATGACAAGCTAATATTTAGTAGTTTTCTGAAAGGTCTATGAAGGGTTTGTTTTACAAACATTTTTATAAGTAGATATTTTAAAACTGAAAAAAATCTCACTTGTATCCTAAGAAGAAGTTGAACGGTCTATGAAACTTGTTAAGTCTTTCGAAACCAGAAGTTTTTTGGCTAAAAAAACCCATGACACTCGAGGCCATTCCTTCCAACTGAGCCACTGACTCAGGGGCAGAGCTTGGCATTTAAATGTCAGTGAAGACATAGCCTTCTAACTGTAATCCTTATTTTCATGATACAGTCTCATATTTTGGATACTCCCATTCTTACGAAATTCAAATCGTGTTTACTTATCAGAATCTGGGAGCTCCTTATGTACAAATAATTTGTAATTCATCTTTGTATCTCCCCAAGGATCGCCAAATGGCAGGGGCTAATCCAATGTTTATTGAGTTGAATTCATCTAAACTGGGCTTTCTTCTCTCCTAAAAATTTTACCCTGCGACTCCATCTTGTCTTCCGTGTGGTGTGTCTCTGTATTAGACCACTGCTTACTGCGTTTTGCATCACTTAACGGGAGCAAGATAGCACTAAAATTGCCTACTTGATTCTGAGCCTTAGGTGAATAAACGGCAAAATTTTGGAGAGCTCCTCAAAGGGGTGGGAAGCAGAAGGAATGCGCTGTCAGGCATTTTTCTGTCGTCTGGGGGATTTGGTGGAGGAGAAGATAACACAGTTTTAGAAGTAAAATGGGCCTGTTTTCAAACTCTTGCTATTTCCTAGGACAAATGACAACTGTTCATTGACCTTTGGTTTATCATATGCAAAATGGGAAGAACAAAGTTTACTCTTAGGGACATTAGGAAGGTAAAGTAAGATGCTATATGTAAAGCATTAAGGATAACTCCAAACACACAAATGGTAGCTATTAAAATTTGAACCAGAAAGATTATGGTGTTACAAAATGAGAAATTTCTTTTTAGGTCACATTCCTAGCTAGAAGTGACTCACTCTGTCAAAAGAATTTAAAGTGCCCCGTTTCTCCTCGCAATATGTGAAGAAAGCTGACCCCATCCAGAGAATTCAGCTAACAAAGAGAAGACTGTCGAGTGCTCCACCATCACATACAGCAGCTCCCTGCCCCTCCCAGGGTTGATGAGCTATGTCAGGGGCTGCATTTCTGAGAAACATGTTAGAAGCAAGCAGCGCCAGTTAGAATCAGTCAGTAAAGATAAAGTCCTTAGAAACCTCTCTGACAAAACACAGAGTCACACGTTGGCTTGTAAAATAAAATCCAACTATAAAACCAGGAGACCAAAAATAAAATGACATAGGATGAACAGAAATAAAAAAAATGGACAGGCACCAGCCCATTGGCATAGTGGTTAAGTTCAGATGTTCGTTTCCGGAGCCCAGGGTTCACAGGTTCCAGTCCCAGACGCAGACCTAGTACCACGTGTCAAGCCATGCTGTGGCAGCATCCCACATAAAGTAGAGGAAGATAGGCACAGATGTTAGCTCAGCAACAATCTACCTCAGTCAAAAAGAGGAAGATTGGCAACATATGTTAACTTAGGGCCACTCTTCCTCACCAAAAAGAAAGATGGACAGACAAAAATTCAGGTGTTGGATACAAAACTAAAGGAAATCTCAAAGTATAATTAAATGTGAAAGGCATCTCCCTTCTAGGAGGTGGGACTTAATCTACCCTCACTCTTTTTTCTAAATGTAGATGCTTTTAATGATTTATTTCCAAATAATAAAATCAGGAAAGGTGGGAGGTGGGGGAGTGACTTTACAGTGGAGAACGCTGGCAAAAACTGCTTCAGCCACATGATGGAGGTCCACATCAGCAGTGATAACTCACGTCAATGGCACGTGCTTGTGATATAATGTAATGAAGAAGGGCCCTTCACCTCTATGACAGTCTTCCCTAAAATGCATAACTCCAGTCTAAATAGGAGAAAGGCGGTCTAGTGGTTAAGATCTAGCACTCTCACAGTTGGCCCGGGTTCATTTCCTGGTCAGGGAACCACATACCCATTTGTCAGTTGTCACACTGTGGTGCCTGCGTGGTGCTGTGACGCTGAATGCTACGCCGCCAGTATTTCAAATACCAGCAGGGTCACCCACAGTGGACAAGTTTCAGCAGAGCTTCCAGAATAAGACAGACTAGGAAGAAGGACCTGGACACCCAATTCTGAAAAAACTGGCCTTGAAAACCTTATGAATAGCAGCGGAGAATTGTCTGATACAGCACCCGATGGTGAGAGGATGGTGCAAAAAGACTGGACAGATTTCCCCTCTGCTGTACCCAGGATCACTAGGACTCAGAATTAGTTCAACTGGCACTAACAACAAAATCATAAGGAAGGCATGAGACATACCCCACTTGAGGGACACTCTACATAATATCTGATCAGTGTTCCTTAAAACTGTCAAGATCACAAAAAACAAAGAAAGACGGGGAAACTGTCATAGACTAGAGAAGATTACAGGAGCACAACAACTAAATATAATCTCTTATGTTGGGTGAGATCTTGGAAGAGAAAAAAAATTAGAGAAAAAACTTGTGAAATCTGGGTAAACTCTAAGATTAAGTTAGTAGTAACATGCCACTGTTGATTTCGTCGTGTGACAAATGTGTCGTGGTAATGTAAAATGTTAATAATAGAAGAAACTGGGTTAGGGGTATCATCTTTATAATGTTTCTATAAATCTAAAACTATCAAATCAAGAGATTATTTCAAGTAACTCTGAGTTTTGGATTTTTTGGGGGATATTTGCCCTGAGCTAACATCTGTCGCCAATCTTCACTTTTTTCTTCTCCCAAACGCCCCCCAGTACATAGTTATGTATCCTAGTTGTAGGGCTTTCTGGTTGTGCTATGTGGGACGCCACCTCAGCATGGCTTGATGAGCAGTGCTAGGTCCATGCCCAGGATCCGAACCGATGAACCCCAGGCCACCAAAGTGGAGTGCACGAACTTAACCACTCAGCCATGGGGCGAGTCCCAAGAGATTACTTTTAAGAAAGGGAAAAGCATTTATCAATAAAGAGTTTTTTCACATGTTGAAAAATACACAATCCACAATGAAATTATAACAATAACAACAAACATGAGTATATAGCATCAAATTAGAAGAAGCCAAAACTTAGAAATACAAGTGGTAGAAGACTTTTAAATCCTTCCTCAGACTTTGATTGCAACCGCAAAAAATTAAAAACTAAGATAATTGCAATAAAATATTTAATACAGTTGAATTAGGGTGTCATATCTGTATTAAAGCTTGCACGAGGATTAATCATATATGAGGCCATAAAGAAAACTATATATTCCCCAAAGTTGAGAGTGAATAGACAAAAGTAGCTGGCTACAATAAAATTAAACCACACACACAAAAATGAATGACAAACTACCAAAATCAAAAAAGAATCCAGTTTTAAAGTATTCTCTGATGAAAATATGGATAAAAATAAATATCAAGATAGTAACACAGTTTATTTTGAAAATTAAAATAACAGAAACCTTGTATATCAAAACTCATAGGATATGTCTAGGGAAGCACTTACATAAGAATTCTATTTTAAATATATACTTTAAAAAATACATAGTGTTTTTAATATTGAAAAGAGACTGAAAGAATGTAAATGCACCCACTACACATTCAACTCCAAAAAGTCAGGGGAAAAATACAAAATAAACCCTAGGAAAGAAAATTTTAGATATTAAACCAGAAATACAGCATTTGAAAAATCAGAAGACAGTAATATTAATAAGAAAACTCAAGACGTGAATCCTTAAAGAAAAACTGTAAACTTTTGTGAGTATAATCCAAAAGTAGGGTGAACATACAAAATCAGAAATGGGAAGAGGGATAAACAAGGAATTTGGAGTGATTACCATGAGGATCTTTGGAGATGTGAATATCTCAATAACACGAAAGATTTTTTACACAATATAGGTTATTTAAATTCACTTAAACAGACATGGTATAACTTGAAAAATCTATAAATGTGACTGAACAGATCAGTAGGTTTCCTATATGTGACTCAACCTTTCCTTCTGGGCTATAACTAAGTCTAAGGTTGTAGGACAAAGTGTCTGACATGAAGATGAGTGGGGCAGGTCCTTCTGTGGTCTTGGACTAAAGAGGATCTGGACCCCAAATAGCTGGTATAGGTGGGCTCTGAAGTATCAAGTCCTTGAGAACAAAAACTGGATCCAAATAAAAGGGTATGCAACATATAAAAGGCAAAATAGAGCTGAGGATTTGCTTGGCCAAGCCTAGAAAGATGGTCAAGGAGAGACCAAGCCATGGGTAGAGTGAGAGCTATTAATAGCTCAAGTCAGTTAGAGGTCAATATCAGTTAGAAGACATTATTACACATGGTTTTAATTAGAGAAAGAATCTCAAAGTAGTAGACAAGAAGTAGATCTTTCTGCAAATGATGTTTCAAGGCATAATTAAATATTTAGAAAAACTATGGGTTGTATCTTCATCTTGCAAACACCGCAATACTTCCAAATGGGTTAAATATGTGTATATGGGTTTGAACACATGTATGCATATACAACAATTAGGAGAGCTTTAAGTGAATAACTGACATGATTATAAGCACCAGAGTGATCAAGGAAATTAACAAAGCAAAAGATCTATATGCTCACTGTATGCATTTTTGTCTTCATTCATATATTCAGTAAGTATTTATGAGTCCTAACTGAATTCCGGGCACTAGAAATACAAAGATTAGCAAAAACAGATAGAACACTTGCCTTCACAGAGTTTACAGTTTTGTGTGTGTATAGGAAAGCTAGGGGGAGGAGAAGTATCAAATATAAATTAAAGGATCATAGAATAAATGTAAGATTAAAAATATGATAGGATATTTCAGGGGAGGTACATGGTGCTATGATAGCCTAAGATTTGTTCTAAATTGTACGCTCAGGAAAGGCCTCCTTGGAGAAGCGATGATTGAGCTGCTATCTGAAGGATGAGGAGGAAAGACGTTGGTGAACTGGGAGTTGTTCATAAGAGTGTCCTCAGCCCTTGACCCTTGCTGTCAGTGTGGCCAACAGTTTTTTTTAAAATTTTTTGTTTGTTTGTTTTCAAAGGATTTATTGTTCATATTTACACCTATTGCAAATAGCGAGGAGGCAGCAAGGGCAGAGCCTCAGGCCTCATCCCTCATCTCTGCTCCGGAGTTTGAGGACCATGGGATGTCTGATTTTAGTGTCCTCTGGGAGATACCTGAGATGCAGAGATTATTCTTCTCACCCATTTTCTCAGGGTCCTGGATCACCACTGTCCCAAGGATTCTGGTCTCAACGGCTGCCTTCTCAGCTCAAGGCACAAACACTGTGGTTGGGGTGGACAGCCAAGGCAGGAGTCACTCCTGGCAGGCACCAGCTGACCCCGTCCATCTTCCCACCCCTGGTCCTTCTCTCCTTCTTTCTCTGCTTGTCCCACACTGGGCAGATCCTGGCTTGGTGGACATTTATGCTCTAGATGTACGCCCTTAACTCCTGGACCACAGCCAGCCGTCCTTAGAGGCTGGAGTCTAAGCACCATCAGTGCCCTGTCCTTAGTCTTTCTATGAAGAATATATAGCCTTTTTGGTGGAGGAAAGGAAGGGAGGTCCATGGTACATTTGAGGAACTAAGAATATTGAAAATATTGAAGCAATTATCCAATATTTGAAAGATAGAAAAAAATAATCCATTAATCAAAGATATTTTTACAGATATAATCATGGAAGCTAGGTAGAAAAGGTGAGGGGGTATTTGGAATGCAGAGATCAAGGGTCAGAGTATGGAACCAGATAAGGCTGGAGAGGTGGGTGATGATCATGCAAGATGTCATAATTCAAGTTAAAAATATTTATTTTACCTTAAGAATAAAAGGGAAACATTAGACTTATGCAGAAGTCGTGGTGAGGAACGGGAGGCAGGAAATATAAGCAGGTTTTTATACTGAAAAGGATGATCTGGCTTCAATGTGCAAAGTGGGAGATCAGCTAGAAGAACACCATAATAATCTAGGCAAGAATGTCTTGTAGTTTGAATGAAGGTTGTTGCAGTGAAGATGGAGAGAAGTTGATGGAAGCAAGAGAAACGTAGAAGGTATAATTGACAAGACTTTTTGATGGATTGGAAAATTGAAATCATCTGTTTGGTTTTAGACATGTTAAGTGTGAAGAGTATTTAATTTACTATTGCTGTGTAACAAATGAGCCTAAAATTTAAGTGACATAAAAAAATTTATATTTTCTTTTGCTCATAGATTTTGTGGGTCAGTAATTCAGACAGGGCACAGCAAAGATGTCTTGCTATTGTTCTGCAATGTCTGGGGCCTCTGCTGGGAAGACTTTGAAGCTGGAGTTGCCTCTGCAGTTGAAGGCTGGAATCTTCTGGAGGTGATTTCCACTCAGTATGTCTCATGGTTATGCTGTCAGTTGGGAGCTCAGCTGGGGCTATTGGGTAGACACCTTACATATTGGTTTTGTCAATTGGCTAAGCTTCCTCACAACATGGTAGCCTCAGTGCAGTCAGACTTCTTACAAGATGACACAGAGCTCCAAAATGAATCTTCTAACGAACAAGGTGGAATCTTTATCACCTTTCTGCCACCTTCTTGGTTATGAGCAAATCACGAGTTCATCCCAATTCAAGGAGAAGAAATATAGTTCCACCTCATAATGGGAAGTGTCAAATAATGTATGGCCCCAAATTATTTACATTCTTCCCACATGGAAAATATATTCACCTCCTTCCAAGACCCTTGATAAGTCTTTTCTCATTGTGGCATCAGGCTTAGTCTCAAAGCCTAAATTCTCTAAATTAGATCTAGATGCAGATGAGGCTTCTCAAGTGTGCTTCCTTGGGTACAACCCCTCACATAGTTCCTCTGTATTGAAGATCTATGAAGTAAAGACACAAATTATATACCCCCTGTAATAGAATTCTCCAGAGAAACAGAACCAAAAGGATGTGCATACATCTTATGTATACGTATGTACATGTTCTGGAGTTCCAAAGACCTCTCTTAATTTTGTACCATCTTCATCTCTTTTAGTTCAAATTGCTGCAAGGTCTTTGAAAACTTCATGGACTTCCTTCTTACCAATTTACTTTCCATTCTGTTAGATAAAAGCTGTACCAACACATATCTTCAACATATCTTCTTGGGCTCCCTGGGCTGGAGATGTAAGTTTGTGAGTTATCAATGTAGTAATAGATAGTAATTAAAGCCACATATGGGGATGAAACTGCTTACAGTGGAAGCATAAATGGAGATTAGAAGAGTGCTTATGACCAAACCTATGCTACCCCCCCAAAATTAATAAAATTAAAAGGTAAAGACAAAATGGGTCATTTGTATTTAGAATAAAAATGATAGGACAAGATCTGATAGCCTTAATACATAAAATATTATGAATAAAATTGAAACAACATATCAGAAGTGGTCAAAAGAATAGATAGATAGAAAGATAGATAGATAGAGATAGGTAGATAGTTAGATAGATAGATCTCTCCAGGCAATGAAATACAAATGTTTTGTAACATGTATCAATGATCTGCAAATACATTTTTTAAAAACCAAACTGAAAAAGACTCTTTTGAAGTTTTAGCTCGAAGCCAGAAAGAGTGCAGTTAGATTGGCACTCCAATGTACTATGGGAGGGCTGTGTTTTGATATTAGAGGGCAATGTTCAAGGCATATATAGAGTAAGCACTTAGAAAGTTTATTTACTTAGTAATTCGATTCCTAGAAAATAAATTTAGAGAAGTAGTTAAATATTTATATGCATAGATGTTCATTGAAGCATCATTTTTTTTTTTTTTTATGATCTTGGGTTTTTTTTTTTTTTTTGAGGAAGATTAGCCCTGAGCTAACTACTGCCAGTCCTCCTCTTTTTTGCTGAGGAAGCCTGGCCCTGAGCTAACATCCGTGCCCATCTTCCTCTACTTTATATGTGGGATGCCTACCACAGCATGGCGTGCCAAGCAGTGCCATGTCCGTACCCGGGATCCAAACCAGCAAACCCCAGGCCAGCGAGAAGCGGAATGTGTGAACTTAACGGCTGCACCACGGGGCGGCCCCAGCATCATTTTTTTTTTTTTTTTAAGATTTTATTTTTTTCCTTTTTCTCCCCAAAGCCCCCCAGTACAAAGTTGTATATTTCTCGTTGTGGGTTCTTCTAGTTGTGGCATGTGGGACGCTGCCTCAGCGTGGTTTGATGAGCAGTGCCATGTCCGCGCCCAGGATTCGAACCAACGAAACACTGGGCCGCCTGCAGCGGAGTGCGCGAACTTAACCACTCGGCCACGGGGCCAGCCCCACCAGCATCATTTTTTTTTTTTTTTTAAAGATTTTATTTTTCCTTTTTCTCCCCAAAGCCCCCTGGTACATAGCTGTGTAATTTTAGTTGTGGGTCCTTCCAGCTGAGGCATGCAGGATGCCGCCCCAGCATGGCCCAATGAGCGGTGCCATATCTGTGCCCAGGATCCAAACCAGCGAAACCCTGGGCCACCAAAGCGGAGTGCACGAACTTAACCACTCAGCCACAGGGCCAGCCCCTGCAGCATCATTTTTGTTCAAGAATGATAGTTGAAGCATCATTTTTAATAAAGGAAATGAGAAATGGTCAACATTTCCAACAATAGAGGAATGGCTAAGTAAATTATGAGACCTATATAGGATTCAGAATTAAAAAGCTAACAATAATGATCCTTTAATGAAATAGAAACATGATCACAATGTGATGCTAACTGAGGAAAACAAGACATAAAACCACACAAAGTACAATTCCAATTTAGTTTAAGATACATACATATTAAAACTCAGAAGGAAATGTCAACATCATTTATCTCTGTGTGATGCAATTATGGATGATTTTCATTTTCTTCTTTATTCTCTCTGGTTTTCTTTTTCATTTTCCTACAATAAGCATGAATTAGGTTAATAAACAGAAAACAATAAAAATAACAAAAATGAGCTTAAAAGATGTGGTACTTAAAGGCTTTTCTTTGAGCAATTGCATAAGCAAAGACTAAGTTCTTAGTAGTAAAGGCCCCAAGGAAAAAGTGGCAATCCCAGCACAGATGGCAGGATAAAAATGCAATATGGGGAGCACAGAGGAAGATTCAGACTGAACCAAAACAGAGACAATTCCCTTAGGAGGGTGGTTTTCTAAAAATTTGGCACAGAAACCACTTACCCCTACTAGATCTTGCCCAGAAGCATTAAAAGAAAAACAAACAGAGTTTCTCTGGCTGAAGACAGAGACAGAGCCTGGAGCTCTGCTGCCTGCCGCCCTTGGTCTGCGCTCTCTGACTTCTCCTGCCCCAGGGGTCCCTGCAGCAGGCCCTGTGAGGTCTAAGAAACACAGTTGGAAAATCAAGAAAATCCTCTTATGTTAAGGTTTATCATCAACCACTCCCTAACAAAGATAAGCTGGAAATGACCAGAATTCACTGAATAATCTTCATTGACTACATACCAATTACAATGTAAGAAAACTTACGCCCTTCTCACGACAGTCAGGGTTGGTTCATGAATTCTCCACAAATTCATTGGTCCTCTCTGTGAGAAACTTCATTAACAATATCATTCTAAGTATTAACTTCTGCAGGCACCCAGCCTGGGAGGATGATAGCTGATCTTCCGAGTTATCCGAGTAAGAAAAACAGAAAAAAACAAATGTGAGTGCTTCTAAAAAGAGCTATGGTGCTGAGATGCTGCATCAGTTTGGCTTGCTCACCCTTGGCCATGTTTAACCCTAAAGGCAAAGAATCCTCCCGTGTGCCTGGGCCACACTGCAGCCTAGACAGGGACACGTAATGATGGATGCAAGGAGAATAGCGTGAGCCCTTCTACACTGTATCAAAACTGAGCTAAACCTGCAACTGCAGTTGTGGTAAGCCGGGCCTGGACACAACCAAAGCATTAGACAGGTCTTACTTATTACATCTCCTTAAAACTCTTCAGAGATTTCAGCAGATTGCCATTTCTCGCTAGGGTGCCAGTGGCTGCAGTGAAAATGAATGGGGACATCTCTTTGGACCATAAGGGAAACTATAGCACAAAAGCACATTCTAGAAATCAACTTCCCAATGTGCCAGCCGTGTATGGCTTTAAGCTCTTAAAATATGGTTAGCCTGAACTGAGACGCATTATAGGTGTAAAGTGCACACCAGATTTCAGAGACTTAGAACAGAAAAAGAATGTAAAATATCTCATTAATAACTTTTCATGTTGATTATACGTTGAAAAGACATACTTTTGGTATTTTAACTTAAAATATATTACTAAAATTATTTCCACCTGGTTCTCTTATCGTTTGTTTAATGTGGCTACTAGAAAATTTAAAATTACTTATTTGGCTCATATTTATGGCTGGCATTAAATTTCCACTGGACAGTACTGTTACAGAACAAACAGAATTGAGACGGAAGTTGTTAGTCCCTCTGGTCTTACTTGGGATTGTTTGTGGGGAGAGGAAAGGATTCCTTGTTCCACAGATGAAGAGAGAGAAAACAGCCCTGTCCTTTTGAGTCCTTGATATGTCAATTGGGGTTTGAATTTCTTTGTGGAAGCAGGAAATACCAGTTACATTCCATAATAAATGAGGGAGATGTGGACTAATCCCAAAATGCACCCAGAATGAGCCTTCTGTTGTCTCCAACATGAAAAGAAGAAAATTATCTAAACTGATTGTTAAATAGGAATGTGGTTATTGACCATCAAAATGAGCTTAAGAATGTTCTATATAATGAGAGCTGGTCTTAACTTTTATTCAGGGGTATGTCCTTTTATATCTAGGTCTAAAACTTTATGCAGAGTACTTTGCTCTGAAATTGAACATTAATCTTCTGAAGCCCATAAAATCTAACATAACATTAAGTTATATATTTCTCCAAGAGCATCTTCATTCATCATTTAAATATATTATGAGAGTCTCAGTAACATAATAGTAGATTCTAAGATGGAGTTTACATTACTCAGTCCCACACTTTCAAGGGCGTTAGTATTTTCATCTATTTATTCAACAGGTATTTATTGAGCACTTCCTATGTGCCAGGAATTCTGCCAGGCACTAGGGATGCAATGGGAATGAAAAATGGAATAAGATCACGGACTTCTCAGAAATTGCAGTCAGTGTGGGAGGTGGACATTTATCAAATAATCACAGGTAAGAATTCTGAGGAGCAAACAGCAGGGAGAATTCAAAGTTAAAGTGGAAGGATGAGCTGTAGACAGAAAGAGGTACAACTCTTCTGAATATAACAGGAGGAGTGATGCCCTGAATCCAAATAGGTACTAAACAAGCCAATGTGTTTGGTATAAAGTGTGTGAAAGGAGAGCAAATGTTGCTGGGATGCTTAATATATCCCAGCCACATTATGTAGACATGATCATCACTCATTATCTAGACATGGCCAATTACTCAAAGCAAGACTTAATTTTAGACAGTGGCCAGGTTTTAGGAATAAACTCCTCCACTAGCACTGAATTTTGGGTTGGTGGAGGGCAGGCCCACCCAATGATAACAGGAGGAGATACTTGGCAGTATAGACACAAGCTTGTTGCCACCATCTAGGAGATCTACGATGTACAAAGACTGGGCTTCTATACTGGCAGAGATCCTTCAGCAGTTCTAAATATCAACACTGTATACCATTGCAAAAAACTGAAACATAGGTTAAGACAGGTCTGATGACGGAGCATGCAGAATGTGGGGGAATGGGGCATAGAAGGGGAGAGGGATGATTAGACCTAAGATAAAAACCCAGCCATAGAAGCTTTGCTATCAGGAATATTCAGGAACAACTTTGACTTGGAGAACATTGTAGAAGTCCAATGGCCAGTATCAGCCACAATCTGGGTTAGATTAGTAAATGTGATCAATGCTGGAGCACATGACCAAGGTCAGTCTATCAAGGAACACTGCTTAGTACCAAGTTCCCCAGTTTGGAAGAGAAAGTAGGGATAGACAATCACTAGTTTTTTCTGCTTTCAGTCAATATTGCCCTCAAGTGACTTTGATACATTTTAAGAAACACTGCTTTACATTCAAATATCTCCTTGATGGATACATTTTGTATGTGCTGTTGGGTGAGGGGCTGTGCTAAGAATACATACCTCAGAGGAGACCCCTCTGAGTGATTTGGAGACGCACCCATCTCTAGGAAGGTACAACTGCTCCGGGAACTGAGGGAAAGAATGATTAGTGATCCTTCCACCATAAAAACCAGGGAAGGCAACAACAGACAAGAATACAAGCCAGGATCATGAGCAAGTTTGTGAGAAGGAGACAGAACTTTCAATAGACTTTGAAAGAGCATCACAATTTGGAAAGTTGGATGTAACAAGAATGGTCAATGCCATATGCAACAAAGGTAGGGTCATTTAAATTCATATAAAATTTGTAATATCTATGAATTTTTATAGTATAAAATATATAATACAGCTTTTACTTATAATATATAAATCAAGACTATAAAAAATTTCTTTTATTCTCTAAATATGTATTGTCTAAACTTGGTATATCTTGCTTACCAAGTGTTCAAATTTATAGTAAAAATCATTGATCAAGATATTCTAATGATTCTAAAATCATTAGTGTAATTTTTGGTTGACAATGTGATAACTAGCTTAAATGATGCTCCTTTCTTAGCAGAGATTTTACATATAAAATTCTCCCCAAAAAAATCTCCATTGAAGTACAGGTCGTAAGGCAACTAAGGATACTATGAGGCACCAGATAGTGGAGATTCAGCCTGCCGCCCCTTCTCAATTTCAACTCTCCCTATCTCTTTCCACCTATCATCCAATAGCAAAAGGCACTGGCTCTTTGTCGTGAGCCTCTTGACAGGAGTATGGAAGTTAAATAGAGAGGCAAAGAGGATGGGTGGGGGGACGGAGTATTCAGCATATTTCTAGCTTCTGTAAACTTGATGCTTTAACATCTGCCCTAGATGCATATGCCAAAAGCACACCTTGCGCCAGGCACACCTTGTTCCAGACAATGTGATGATATGGTTGAGTCACCTTACCTTGACCTGATCACTCCCTTCCCCCTCAGGAAGAATCCTCCTCCCAGGGGCACATTTTTCAAATACAAGCAATCCAGTTCAGAGTCTACACCCACAACAACCTCCCTTATCAGGCTCTCACACTCTGCCACTATGTACCTGCCCTAAGCACCGCAGACCAGATGTGAGAATAGGCACAGCCCCTATGCTGCATAGACTGAAATTATTCCAATTTAGCCAATCCCAAACCTGCTTACCCCGCCTCACCTGTTCTTTCCCCTGGAAACCATGATAAAGACTCTTGCCTACAGTTCTCTTCTCTCCCTCTGTCTCCTGACTGACCCCATGCTTCCCTGTGGCCTCTCATGGTGACACGTACTCCGTCTCTTGTGATCTGTGCATATAATAAACTATATTTTCAATGGCTGTTGTCTCCTGATCTGTTGGCCTTACCATACCTAAATAATAATAAAGTCTATTAAAACAAAGGGGAGGCAGGAATAGGGGACAGGGAGGGTGGTTATTGGCCCGTTCTAGTTACCTGAGTTAAGAATCTGCATATTTTGTCTGCTTTGTTCCACCCAAGAAGGGCAGAATGGTTGCTTCCCTTCAAAGTCCGGTTAGGAAACAACTGGTGCTGATGTGGAGACAACTAGTTGAAGAACAGTTAATAAGCAGGACAGATGCAGGAGGGGAAAGAAGAGAAAAACAGAAACAAATGGCAATTACTGCTAGGCTCAGCAAGTACCCGTGCTTGGAAGAGCTGCAGGAGCAGACGGGGCGGGGGCAGGATATCCTGATGTTTCTCCATTGGGAGAACTGGCCACAGGCAGTGAGGAGTGGTCAGAGAGGAAGCCCTCACTGTCACATCTTGCATTACACATTCTTTGACCTTTAAATAAGATCCCAGGAAGATCCCCTTCTCAGAAACTTCCTCACACTGTGCAGGGATGGTCAGTACCTCCCATGGGAAATTTTTACAATAAAGCAAAGTTTCCAATGGTACCTGAGTGATCACTACCACAACCTGAAAGTGAAGCCCCGCTTGTGCTGCCTGCGCCCCAAGCTTCTCCCAAACTCCTCATCCATTACCAAGTTTCTCCTCAGTGCGGGTGCATGTGTTTCCCTTCTTCCTGCCGAGGACATTTTAACCCAAAAGAAATTCCTAAACACCTAAAATGGATAACAGGATCTGTTCAGCAGGGCTCCCAGTTCTGTGCTCTAGTGCCCAAACTGAAAAAATCTTGGAATCACAGTGGTGGAATTCATTAATTAATTTTAGTGCTTATCACACTTTCTATTAGACCATATCCCAACCAGTAGAAAAATATTTCAATACATAATAAGTGGTGTGGTTGCATTAATCTTTGCCCCTTCAATATAAGCCCTGGTTTCTCCTATTTAAGAGAAACAGACTCAGTACTCCACAGCAGAACAATCTTCCAGAAACACAACCAAAGAGGTTTAAATAAAGGATTCATACATACACATATAGACACACAAGCAAATTGTATATACACATACCACACACACTAAACTGACACTATTTTAGATGTGTCCAGTATTTCTGAACATAGAAGTCTCTTTCTTTTCAGAGCTTAGCAGTCCACTGGTGGAGGTTCTCCATGCCAGCAGGAATACTCTCCCTCGCAGCATGAAAGGCTCTTTCTTGCTGTGTTCTTGTGCTAGTTTTCCATTCAATATGTTGCAGAATACTACGGTTATTCTCTATCACAAATAAAAGAAAAGCAACCGTGCTTCAGAAAATTGGTAGAATTGGTAGAAAGGGAGAAGAGAAGTTTTAGTAATCAGCACACTACAGTAGTATGGATTCCTTTATTTATAGAGAATTCAAGGTCGTGTCTTCCAAAATAAAGATGGTCTCTGTGAATGTTCATAATGTACTTTGAGATCTTCTACCTACAATTAAGTGCAGTCCCACAATTCCTTGAGGACCTGGAAAAGGCTCCAGAGTGTGTGAGTACTGGGGCCTCCAGCAGGGTAGGAGACATCAGTTCCCACTCCCCAGCACACTTTATTTGGTAGCAGTGCCATGATGTGACTTTGGGGAACCTCTCTACTCTTGCTGTCAGTCCATGCAGTTTAGGCGGGGCTAACCTTGCACCCTAGCTCTGGAAGTGGGGTCCTGACTCCAAGCCAAATGAATAACATGCAATCTCAGGACAATAACTGGAACTTTTGTAAAGGAGACTCTTCCTTTAAGGATACCCAGCTGCTAAAACAGAAATCTGAATCTTCAGGTGAACACTCTTGCCATAACTTTGGAAAATCTTCAAAATAAAGCCAGCAAATAGGGAGAAAAAGCATAGTCAACGATGGTGAAGTAGACATGGAGATGTGCCACCTAGGTTTCTTTTCAAGGAAGGACTGACTGCCCAGCTACAGAGAGTCTGGTCAGCAGATGGCCTCCAGCTGTCAGCTTCTTCAGATTCTGCTTCATCTATGGAGAGCTGCCTCACCTGAGCTCATGCCCTTGCTGGCTCAGCCTACAGTAGTGACTGAGCAAGGTCAAGTATAAAACCTGGCCATTTTGGCTTATCTTGGGAAAGACCTCAGGGTCAACACTTAATACAGAACCCTCCAAGGGGTAGGCCAAGGTTTTTCAGGGCCTGCATCATGGTTCTGCTTATCCCTCTGCCTTTCCCTTCACAAGTGTTAATCCTTAATAAACAGCTTGCGTGCTGTGCTCCATCTCAGCACCTGCTTCTGGAGAAGTTTGTGATAGGTGAAAAAAAAGCAGATAACTGGTAAATTATTTGAGAAATCAGCTATGGCTGAAATAAATTCTTTCTCTGGACTTCCAGGAGATTGAGCCAATAAAGTCTTTGGCAACTGAAAGTTTCTTGACAAAAATAGGCTCTATACACTGAAGCACACAATGGGAAATTATGATATATATTTGGTTATACTTGGAGGTGTCCTGTTTTTGAAATTCTACTCTCCTCAAACTATTCTGATAATCCATCTTAATCTTCTTAGGTTTACGAGAAATGAGATCTTGCCACCCAAAATACTGAAGACTACATAAATCATTAATGGAAGAAGGACTTGAGTCTAGAAATTTCTTATTCCAAAGCCTATTGTGATCAGCAAGGAAAAGACTTATTTAAGAAAGGGGAGTGAGTTTGTGTTAAGGTAAGGAAACCAATATACCCAGCCCTAGGGAGCCAGGAAAGACAGAGATGGAGGAAATGAGATGATGAGCTAGCAATCACCTGTAATTTATATTTACTTCTACCCATAGCTTTTGTCCATGTCCTTCCACTCTGTCCTATAGGCCCCATTCTATTAAGTGCAGACTTTATAGCTCCCCAAAACATTTTCTCACCTCTTACTCTGTTAAAAATCTGTTTGCATAATGATAACACATTCTATCCTCTGCCATTTCCAATATAGTCCTCACCTCAGTACCACTCTTAGACCCTGGCAGGAGGAACCCCTACTCTGAGCACTAACCATTAGAGGACCCCATTGGGCTCTCTTTCAGCTACCCTTCTCCCAAGGGGATGGGGTATCTATAGGGTCAAGCAATATGTTTGTGTTTTCCCTTCCAGAGCACACTCCAAGTTCCAGGGACCACAGCATTTCATGTTCCCGGCATAGGCCACTTCCTCTGGCCATACTCCAAAAGTGCTAACCATGCAGCTGATGTGTTCAACTTTAGGCTCAAGGGGGTGGCTAGGCAGTAGTTGTTTGTGTAAAGTGAGAGCAGAGATTCCAAAAGTGGGCTGAGATTGGGAAGAAAAAAGGAACATGCTGTGTACCAGAAGCCAGCATGGAATTCCAAGGAAATACAGAATTCTAAACAAGAAAGGGCCAAGAGGTGAATGATGAATTTTTTTACTATTCCCATTATTCTTTGTTGCTTCTTTTAAATCATTGAATGCCCTGCTCTTTACATCTTTAATCATTTAATGTCTCAGAATTATAGAAAGTTAGCCTTGTAAATTCTCCTGAAAAAAAATCATAGGTCTAAGGGACCCTTATTCTATATAAATCCATGACATTAATTTGAGTGTACCCTTCCTACTAACTAGAACTGTTCATTGCTTTCCTGTCTCCTAAGCAAACTCAACAGAGTGACTCCTGAGTACCACCTACCTCACTGAGCATCTATTATGCTAGACGTTAAGAATTCAAATGATTAGGATCTGTTTTCTGCTCTTGAGGAGTTTATAATCTAGTGTTTGTGGTATGTTTTTGTAGTGTAGTGTTTGTATATGTGTGAGAGAGCCTGAAAAACCATGATTATAATGATATGTAACTATAAATGCCTGATGACTAATTAACCACGATTTATAACAACTGCCATTGGGAAAGATAGGTGGGAAGGGCTGGCGGGGGGATGAATGGGTCTCAGATGGTTTCAGAGCAAAGGTAGCAGTGTTTAAACAACATGCTGTGTTCGGGGAACACCAAGTAGCTCTATATTGCTAGATCTTCAACTTTAAGGAGTTGAGAAAGGCATGATAAAAACTAGCCAAAAAAGGCAAATCAAGTCATGAAGGACCTTGGACGCTCTTGTAAAATAAGGCATTAAGACTAAGGATTGAGAAAAGAACTTCAAGAGTTTTATACAAGAAAGGGATATGATGATATTTAAATTGTAGGAAGATCGTTTGGGGACAGAAGTGGATTCAGGGCAAGACTGATTCAGGGTAGGGTGACGGATAATTGTTGTCAAATTGGCACACTTTGAGACCGAAAAAGGAGCACTATGATCATCCCACTCAGAAAATAGGCATAAACTGGGACTGTCCCTGCAAAACTACAATGTGTGCTTGCCATAATTTGAAGGGATTTAAGGCCACAGGAATGACTTACAATGTTTCTAAAACGATCTAAGTTGGAGACAAAAAAGCCTGAAGGAACGCAATAGCCGTGGGAATAAAAAGGAGGGATGAATTCAAGAGATAGTTAGGAGATAAAACCAGCAATCTTTGATTTATTGATTGTGAAGGATTAAGAAGAGGAGAAGACTTCTGTTTTCAGCTCTGACATGTTTAAAATTTTGAATCTGTTCTTACAACCAAAAAACTGAACAAACTGAAAATCAATGACTTTTCTTGAACCCATCAGAGAATTGAAGTAACAAGGCAAACTGCCCCCCCCCCCGCCCCCCCCCTGCAAGTCTGGTAAAACAGGAGAATCCAGAAAGTCACAGCTAAGATACGTTTACCTGGGGAGGAAGCCCCTGGAACCAAAAACTAATAGGAACACTTGAATGGTAGTTTTGGTGAATTACTGGAGACTGAGTGTGGCTAGCATGAGAGTGAAAAACTTTAGGGGCACAGTCTTGGGGACATCACCCACATCTTTCATGGGTTCTACTTCCAGAAATCCCACCAGTTTCTTTCTGTAAAAAGTCAAGAAAATCCCCTTGTGGCTCTGGCAGGGGGTGGAGAAAGGCATCGGTTTGAAATAGGTGCAGAGCTCCAAAGTGTTCTCCATAACAAAGGCCTACTTCCAAAGGAAAGACTTTACTAGAACCTTATCCAAACTGTGGAAAGGCCATTTTCCCTAACTCCTATTCCGTCTAACCTTCCTGTCTCATATAAGAAGATAAAAAAGGTGAAGAAGCACTTATGAAGATCACATCCCAGGGAGTCAGGCCCACTAAACGACTGAGGATTATTCGTAAGATTATAGAATGCTTTCCCTCCCCACATATTGCCACCACACAAACAAGGCTCCCATGTAATAGCAGTGGATTACAGGATAAAGAGCTGAAAGACGCAGACTCTATCTAAGGAGAAGTTCTTAGGGAAGCCCAAAGTCAACAAGAGAGACAAAGTCAAGAACGCTAGAAGAGTTTGAAGTCCCTGGCATCTATGGTTACAGCAAACATTAAACGTGGCCCAAACTAACTCCTAGCAGATAAAATCTCATACTAACAGACTGTTTACTTCAATTCTTGTTATCCAATGCATTATAGCTTCCCCCCCAAAAATTACAAGATGTGCTAAAAGGCAAGGGAAAATAGTTTAAAGAGACAAGGATGCATCTGACCCAGATGCAGATATGTCATAGACTTTGGAATTATCAGAGAGGGAATTTAAAATAACTCTGGTTAACATGTTAAAAAGCTTTCATGGAAAAAGCAGGTAGCATGCAAAAACAGCTTGGTAACATAAGCAGAAAGATGGAAACTCTAAGAAAAAAAATTGAAAGAAAATTCTAAAAATCATAAACACTGTAATAGGAATAAAGAATGTCTTTGATGGACCCATCAATATACCAGGACGTAGTTGAGAAAAGAATCAGTGAGCTGGAATCAGTCCCATGGCGTAGTGGTTGGGTTTGGTGTGCTCCGCTTCAGTGGTCCGGGTTCACGAGATTGGATCCTGGGTACGGACCTACACCACTCATCAGTCATGATGTGGTGGCTTATAAAGTGGAGGAGGATTGGCAACAGATGTTAGCTCAGGGCTAATCGTCCTCAGCAAAAAAGAAAAAAAAAAGAAAGAATCAATGAACTTAAAGATAAGTCAATAGAAACATCCCAAATTGAAATGCACAGAGAAAAGGAAAGAAAAAAATACAAGACAGCAATGAAGAACAGTATGGCAATTTCAAAAAAATGCAATGTATATGTAATTTGAACACTAGAGAAGAGACCAAAAGAAATATTTGAAGAAATAATAGAGAATTTTCCAAAATTAATGACAGACACCAAAGCGGAGATCCAAGAAGCTCAGAGAACACCAAGCAGGATGAATACAAAAAAGTTATACTTAGGCATATCATGTTCAAACTGCAGAAAACCAAAAACAAAGAGAAAAGTCTTGAAAGAAGAGGGAGAGTGAAGGATTAAGCCTCTGCCAGCACTCAAGCCAAGACCCCTCCACTGTAGACCCAGATTCTTACACCAGTGTTTAGATACCACCCGGAATTCATTTTCTCCCTTCCCTTCTATTTTCCAGCTTGAGTACTATTTCATACCATTTTTAAAATAATATTACTCCTAGATTCAACTTTTTTCCAACATCACTGATAGTTTACTCTCTTGGGTATTTAAAACATTTTAAAATAATAACATAATGTGGTTTCATTGCAGAATGCTAAGAAAGTTGAAAACAGTATAAGGAAAATAAAAGCATCCATAATCTCAGACCAAATTTGACTGCTGTTAAAAAATCATGTAGTTTTCCAGTGTTTTTCAAATCATGTAGCTTCCCAGTATTTTTCTCTAGCTAAACAATCATACTGCTCCTGCATCTGAGCCTGTACACTTACTGTTTTATATGCTTATAATTCCTTCTCCCATTTATGTGCTTTCAGGAACAGTAGCTGAGCACAGCGATATGAACCAAAAAGAGCTATAACATTGGCACACAATGCTGGGTATCTCTATGGCCTGCTACGCGTGTATATCAGCAAGAATACTCACCAACAGTACACAAGCACTGCCCAGCAAGCTGCGCAGGCTGAGTCCTTACCTTATGTGCCAGGGAGAAGCAATGGCAGGAGGGGGCTAATCCGGCACAGTTCTCTCTTGGCTTGGTGTTGGAATCAGGACAAATCCTCATATTCACTTCCTTTGGAATAAGTGAGTTCCTAGGATTCTTGGATAATCCTATTTTTCAGAGGGAGAGGGTTTAAAGAGAGATACTCTTGTTGCCGTTGTTGTTTCTAAAAAGAAGTGTAGGGGACTAAGCGATTGACTGAGGGAGGGAGTAGAGAAGAAACTATTATAACCAAATCTCTATCCCGAACTCTGAAACACGTCGTGCTAGTACTTAGTCTATGCCTGCCCATCACTCTGTTGAAGCTCCAGTGGAGCAGGAACTCTCTCATCTCTGTGGGATCCATTCCCAAAAGTCAAATGACTACTCCCCCAAAATTTAAGCCAAGTGCATTATTGTCTTGTTCTACCTTTAAAAGCAAAAAGAATTAGTTACTAATTCCCAATGCAAGCACCAGCTTGTAAATTACTGAAAATTGAGCAATTTTCTCTTTTTCTTCAAATGCTTATTCATTCATTCATCTGGACTAAATTTTTTGTGACTTTTGGAATTACAAAAGAAAATACATAGCCCTTCATTAAACACACTCATCAAAGAGCATTTCAATTAAGAACAAAGCCAGTATTATGGCAAACAAGTCACGATACACAATGCAGCCCAATTAACTCCAATAGGAGCCATTATAAAAGATCTCTTTCATGACATTGGTTGATAAATGTTTGAAGGCATTTACCTGCCTTGCAAATGGACAATTTTCTAGTCAAAGGCTACAAAAAAAAAAAAAAAAATTAAATATCCTGTAACTGTCAGCATAGGAGAAAAAAGCCACAGGATGTTAGAACTCAATGGAGCCTATTATTTTTGATTGAATTTTCACAACTGTATTGCCTTTTTTGTAAGCTGTCACAGTATAACTTCTCTCACCCCTGAGGCTATCACAGTAAAAAGGAGACTTCTTTCTCATGAAAAAGTTTCACATAGCTATGCTTTTTATGGTGTATCTAGTTATACATTGAAAAAAACCATGCTCTTAATTAACTACCATTCTGTACAAGGAAAGCAACTACTGTGATTACTCAGGGAACAGAAAAGCCTCTCCGTGTTCCTTGTAAATAGCAACAGTGCATAAGATAAAACGAAGAAAGCATCTATTTTATTGTGAAGTAAGCATGGAAAGAGCTTGCCTGATGGGACGGTGCAAACTCCGGTTGGGCTGAGAGTTACTTAAGCTGGAAGTGCCACTGCAAGGGAGGGAATGGAAAGTAGGCAGTCCTTTTAGGAGACTGCAGGGCAACGTCGTGAGTTTCACAGGTTGCGTTCAAATCCTTGGCTGGGACAAAGGCAGGGCCAGATCTACACTCTTAAGTGGATGCAGAATGAATTAAAAAAAAATGTCTGGTATTTAAGAACCAACCCTAAACCGGGCTTCAAGATTGCCCTTTTTGGTTTTCAGGGGTAGAGGAATCCACAAATATTTGAGAAAATATGTATATTTCTATTGGGAGCAAAATGTGGCTGGATCCGTCTTTGCTTATCCAGTCTCCAGTCTCCAATCTCTGCAACTGGAAAGGAAAAAAGTGCATAAAGTTAGAGAAAGAGATCACCATGAGGCAGCTTTTCCCTCTCTCTCTTTTTTTTTTTTTTTTAAATTTGGGTTGTAATAGAGGTCACACTGGGCTTGGACCTTGAAAGTAGAACAGCAGAAAAAGTCTCTGTGGAAAGAAACAGTGATAGATGTGCTCCTGATTTTGTTTACACTGTCGCTCACAAACAACCTCTTGTTCTAAGTTCTGCCCAAGTCAATCTCTTCCTCTGAGACTTTCTCAGACATCCTCAGCCCACAGTGATGTTCTAAATTCATAGCCTTTGCAGGTGATAATGCTCATTTGGCACTAAATACTTACAGCCTTGAATTATCATTTGAGTGGGTTGAATTTGAAGTGACTTAAACTTTCTGGGGAAGAATTTTAGCAGAAAAATGAAAGCATGAATGTGTTACTCAAAGAAAAGTCCAGTGTAGAGACATAAAGGTGGCAATCTTCAGAAAATAGGTGGCTTGAAACCAGAAGAATCAATGGGAGTACATAAAGTAAAGCAAAAATAGATGAGGGGTTGAAAAGAATTCTGAAGAAAATCATTACCTAAGAAGAATACAGTAGGGGCTGGGCCGGTAGCACAGTGGTTATATTTCCATGTTCTGCTTCAGCAGCCTGGTTTGCCAGTTCGGATCCCGGGGGCGGACATATGCACCACTTATCAAGCCATGCTATGGCAGGTGTCCCACATATAAAGTAGAGGAAGATGGGCACAGATGTTAGCTCAGGGCCAGTCTTCCTCAGCAAAAAGAGGAGGATTGGCAGCAGATGTTAGCTCAGGGATAATCTTCCTCCAAAAAAAAAAAAAAAGAAGAATATAGTAGAAAAATTAGTGAAAGAGAATTTCAAGATGTCAGAAAGGCACAAAGAACATTACTTTCTGTGTATTTTTAGTTTTCCCAAGAGAAAAGCGTTATGTTATTGGTGATTTCAGTATTCTCCAGAACACCTATCAGAATTCTTTGCATATAGTGTGCCCTAAATATTTATTTAGAGCACAAGACATGAGGAAGAAATTCATATAAATATTGCTGTTATTTTCCTTTTGATTATTATTTTCTTAGCAATAACCCCAGTGCCACTCCTGTTTCTGCATATTGATCTGGTCTTCTCTGAGAAGACAGGGATGGCCGCAGCGGGCCTGTTAGTAGCAGACTCTCACCTCTAGGGGGAGCTCTAAGAGAGGAGTACTGAATAAAGGTCATGTCTAAGACCTTAATAGGTCATGGAGGTGGACTGAGTTTTTGGTGAATTAGGACGGAATTAGAAGGAATTAGCCTCCACAGGTCTGAATCTTTAATTCATTTGAAATCACATCTTTTTAAAAATTTCACATGACAAGAAGCAGATCCAGGCCTGACTCTTACTTAGAAAAATTATTCTAACTTGGACAAACTAAACCAAAGACCAGGGTAGAATTCATGGGTTAAAAATAATGGCCGGAGTCAGCAAAACAGACACATAGATCAATGGAACAGAACTGAGAGCCCAGAAATAAAACCACACATCTATGGACAGCTAATCTTTCACGAAGTTGCCAAGAACATACACTGGAGAAAGGAAAATTTCTTCAATAAATGATGTTGGGAAAACTGGACAGCTATGTGCAAAGGAATGAAAGGAGACCATTATCTTATACTACACAAAAAAATTAACTCAAAATGGGTTAAAGACTTGAATGGAAGACCTGAAACCATAAAAATCCTTGAAGAAAACACAGGCAGTGTGCTCTTTGACATGTCTTAGCAGCATTTTTTGAATACTATGTCTTCTCAAGCAAAAGAAACAAAAGAAAAAGTAAACAAATGGGACTACATCAGACTAAAAAGCTTCTGCACAGCAAAGGAAACCATGAACAAAATGAAAAGACAATCCAACAACTGGGAGAAAATATTTGTAAATCATATATCCAACAAGTGATTAATTTCCAAAATATATAAAGAACTCATACAACTCAACATCAAAAAGAGGAACAATGCAATTCAAAAATGGGCAGAGGATATGAACAGACATTTTTCCAAAGAAGATATACAGATGGCCAACAGGCACAGGAAAAGATGTTCAATACAGCTAGTTGTTAGAGAAATGCAAATCAAAACTACCATGAGATATCTCCTCACATCCATCAGAATGGTTATTATTAAAAAGACAAGAAATAAGAAGCGTTGGAGAGGATGTGGAGAAAAGAAAATCCTCCTACCCTGCTGGTGAGAATGTAAACTGGTGCAGCCACTATAGAGATTTCTCAAAAAATTAAAAATAGAGATACCATATGATCCAGCTATTTCACTTCTGGGTATTTATCCAAAGAACATGAAATCACTAATTCAAAAAGATGTATTCACCGCTATGTTCATTGCAGCATTATTCACAATAGCCAAGACTTGGAAGCAACCCAAGTGCCCATGAACAGATGAATGGATAAAGAAGATGTGGTGTGTATATACAAGGGAATACTACTGAGCCACAAAAAACGATGAAATCATGCCATTTGTGACAACATGGATGGACCTCAAGAGTGTTATGCTAAGCAAAATAAGTCAGACAGAGAAAGACCAATACCATATGATTTCTCTAATATATGGAAGAAAAACAAACAAACACATAGATTGGTGGTTACCAGAGGAGAAGGGAGTTGGGGGCAAAAATGGGGTGTAGGGGCACATATGTATGGTAATAGATAAAAACTAGATTATTGATGGTGAACCTGAGGCAGTCTCTACAGAAGCTGAAATATAATAACGTACACCTGAAATTTACACAATATTACCAACCAAAATGACTTCAATAAAAAAATTATTGAAAAATAATGGCCGAAGGGCTACATATAGGCACTGACATGTTAAGCTCAAGGTGTGTAACTCTGTGAGTATCTGTTTATGTAGATGTGCATGTGTGTGAGTATGTGTGTCTGTTTTCAAGAATTAGAACAACTTTGAAATATGCACAAATTTACCCCTCCCTCACAGTCTCTGCCTCACCATTTGGCCCACTTCACAGATTTTTGATATCTTTTTAGTTGCTCTAGGCATTTGAGTTTGGAAATGTTGTTTAAATTTGTAAAAGTATATTTT
This sequence comes from Equus quagga, assembly GCF_021613505.1. Lineage (NCBI taxonomy): Eukaryota > Metazoa > Chordata > Mammalia > Perissodactyla > Equidae > Equus > Equus quagga. Next base: position 14,431,409 of record NC_060277.1, read on the forward strand.
TACAGTTTCCATTCTCAGAGCCCTCATGGTTAAAATTTAAGTGTTCAATATGTCATAAACTCCTGCATTTCTCTTCAGGAAAAAAACAATTTCAATTCCTTCCTCTGAAGATATGTTTTGCTCCATGGAGGGGAGCTTAGCAGAATAGACAGATGATCTTGTGCACAGGCCACAGAATTCACCAGAGTCTGTCCTAACTCTCTTGCTTTTGGGTTCACTGTGTCCACTTATTGTGTCCATCTTAGCCGAGTTGAAATCATGGGAACATCCCTCTTAAAGGGAACAAGGATGAATCGTTCTTATGGATTGTGAGTTATTTTATTATCGTCACCAAAAAATTCAATAGAAAAGACAAGTAAGATCTGAAAACCAAGTATCCAGCACTGCGTGTTAGTCTAACCTTGTTTTTCTTACACTTGAAAAGAAAATAAAGGGTACTGAAGCAAAAGCCCTTCTCTGTAGTTCTGTGATCACAGCCAAGCCAGCAGATTTCACTTTGCAGAACAAATGAGCATTCCAAGCAGGAGGGATTAAACAACCTCCAAAAGCAGGCACGCTGCCATTGGGCTGGATTTCTCGGTGTCAAAAGCCCTTCTTCTGTCCTAAAAGGACAAACATTTCAGGTCTCATCATGGGTAACTGGGAAAATAGGGTAGAAAGGGGTCTTCCAAATGGTAAACCACCTATTTGTGTGAAACCTCAGTAGACAAAACTGCTGTTGAATTCATCCATCCAATCAAGAAAACATCAATTAAGTGTCTACCATGTAGCAGGCTCTGCACCTGTTTGGAGGTATAAGACAAGGTCCTGCCCTAAAAAAGCTCACAGCCTACCACTGCTGGCAAGTGAAAATGGATTTTCTGTTTCCACCGTGGTCCATAGGAATATTTGAAGCCAGTTACTTGAGAGTATTGTGAACCCATCGGTCATAATCTCTATAGTAAGAACAAGTACCTACTATTAGGTCCCAGGTATGAGGCATTCCAGACATATTTTTAAATGGCGATTTTCAGGGTCCCTGGCAAAGATATTAAATGGATTTGATCAAAAGTCAAAAGGAGCCCTTTCACATGCTCTCACTGAGAGACTTGGCATTAAGACTGTACCTAATTGAAAGACTTTGCTGGCTGAAGTGTATTGGCTTCAAGCCCAATCACAGGACCCCTTGGAACAATGAGTAAGGCCATTAGTTTGCATGCCTAATCCCAAGTGACCTTGTCTGAGTCTCCCTCTTTCTTGGGATTTGCAGGTCTCATGGTCTGGTAGCATGGGAGAGTGACACGTTAATCCTGCTCCTTTTTCTCTCTCATCTTTACAGATTGCTACAAGCCACTGACTACCCCAGACACGAAGCCTGAGTCATTTTCTTTAACAACTTGACTGTGAAGCTTACTTCAGAGTTTAACATTATATGTGCTATTAACTTTGAACATCAACCTCTGACTATAATTTTTTCTTTTGGCCATGGCAATAACTCCCCTCCTTTTTTAAAGACAGCTTTATAAAACATACCCCAACTGTAGCTGGTTTCAGTATTATCAATTAATTTTACATTTTTTCCTTAATTATTATTCCTTCTTTTTAGAGTCTTATTATATATCGGATTTGTGCTTTTAGTATCTACAGAGTGACTAACCAAATGCAGTAATTAGCTGTCTTAAACACACCTGGAGTATTAATCCCTCAGATTCCCTCTATATTTTTGTCTTTAAAAGAACAAAAGTAAAACAAAACAAAAAAAGTAATATTTTTCTTTTCCTTTGGGTAAAAATAAAACCTGGTCAAATGTAAATTATCTAAACTCCTTTCCTCCATTATCATGGACTGACTTGGACAATTCCCTCTTGCCAAATTGTTTGTTCCTGGTTGTATGGAAGATATTTCCAGAAAATAAATTAGAAGAAGCAAGGGAAACAGTTCTCCAAATAAAATAAATGCCTCGGCTGTATAAGATCATTAGCGGATGGCTCATGGTCAATTTGAAGTTTCAAAGTGATGGAAGCAGACTTTAAAATAGGGCTTCCCAAGGGTTTTCTTGGTGAGAAAGTCCTCTCTTCCTGAAGCCTGACTGGGGTTGGAGACGTTTGACTGTCGGGCACTCTTCCTCCTGAGGAATGATTCCCAGTGAGCTGAGTGAGACCATTCAAGAGTGACCAATGGCACAGAGATTCACCACCGTTAACTTTAAGATCTTACCGCGAACTGTCGTGAATTAGACCGTTTAAAAATTGTAATGAAGAGGCTCCAATTTAGGATTAAGTGGGAAGCATGGGTTTGTTAAAGAAGAAAACAAAGTGAAAACTGTTTTGAGATTTTTTTAAGCCGAATTAACATTACTAGTTTCAATAAACAACTATATGTCTTTTTTAAAAAGTGTATCTAAAATATTGTTTAACCTGAAACAAAAGCAGTAATGGCAAATATTTTCTTGCAACAAATAGCTACAGTTTTGCCTGTGATGCTCAAAAGCCATTGTTTGTGCAAGAGCTATAGACTTTCTTCACCCACACACCCAGCGCCCCTCTCCCCCATAAATCACAGCCCAGCTTGTTCACCCACTCTCTGCCCCACCTTCCCTCACCCGCAGCGGGGTAAACATGGACCAAATACAGGTCATGAAGCTATGTTCATCATTTGAATAACTAGATTCTAAAGCCTAGTTCTGTAGCCAAGTTTCTATGGCCTATATGAATCAATCTTTCGCTGTTTGTGATCAAAATTAAGTTTTGCTCTTTTTTTAGTGCTAAATTTTAAAACACATACAACTTGATAGAAAAAAATTGCACTAAAATTAATCAAGAAAATTGAGCTTCCTTATTGAAAGATACATCAACAAACTCATTACATGCTTACTGAAGGTCAAAATCAGAAAAGCTAAATAATAGTACAAAAGTTTTATCCTTGTGGGATCTTAGATATAATTAGGAGGAAATGAGTAAGAAAAGGCTGTTATAGAAGTGGAATATTTGCTGATGGTTGTTGCATATTAAATCATCAGATCTTACAGATATGGTGAAAACTAGGACATTGTTCAAATAACCAAATGATTTAATGTGTAAAAAAAATTGGCTGCTTTTAGTGTAATGTTTTGCATTTTTTTCTTTTTCTTTTCTACTCATAACAATCTGTAAACTACCCTTCCAAGAGTGAAAACATTCCGCCAGAAAATAATAATAATAGTAATAATGAGACTCAGGTGTAGTATTTATTTACGAATAGAGCATCTAATTACAAGAAATTCCTCTGGGCCGGCCCCGTGGCCCAGTGGTTAAGTTTGCGCACTCCGCTTCCGCGGCCCAGGGTTTCCCCGGTTCGGATCCTGGGCGCGGACATGGCACTGCTCCTTAGGCCACATTGAGGCGACATCCCACATGCCACAACTAGAAGGACCCACAACTAAAATATACAACTATGTACTTGGGAGATTTGGGGAGAAAAAGCAGGAAAAAAAAAAAAAGATTGGCAATAGTTGTTAGCTCAGGGGCCAATCTTTAAAAGAAAAAAAAAAGAAAAAGAAATTTCTCTATAAAGATTGTGTCTTGAGTTTTTCCCAAGTCTAATATAGCTTCAGTCACAGATGGGTACTCCCTCTGGAGAAAAACCAGGCAACCTGTTTCTGAGCGCCTCTTATCGGTTCTGACACATCGTTGCTCCTGTTTCTTCAGAAGTAGCAGAGGATGTAAACGAACAGCGCCCCACCTCACTATAATTAGTGTCTTTATCGCAGAAAGGTGCCAGGGTTCCGCATTGTGCTCTGAGCTCACAGCCTATTTACTGAGGGAGAGAGAGGTACTGTCATCAGGTCCTGCTTAGTGATCGCTGCCACCCTGTACTATTTTAGAGATTTTGACTCACTCATAAGTCAAGGTGACAAAAATGGAAACCACTACTTTGGATTTTGAGTTCCGACAAGTGAGAAATGCCATTAAATATATAAGAAATTATAAGAACCTCTGAAATGGTAAATTTTTTCCACGGAGGTGACAAAAAGTAAACCAGAAAAAACAGAAAAGTCACTCAGCCTTTGGCAAAGTCTAAATACATAAACTTTTTGATAACCTATCTGGAGAAGCTGTATTTTGTTTTCTTGTACCATAGTAACACAACTACCAGTTCTGGATTTCCCATTTCCTTGTCAGGATTATTACTGTCACTCTTCACCATAAAGTTTCTTCCTATCTTTTACTCTCATCAATATTTTCAACTTCTCTGATTCATTTTAGTTTCACCCACAGGTTGTGAAATACAGTCTCCCTAAATCCTTCAAACTTGAACTTCTGGACACATGCTGTCTTACCCCAGTGATAACTTTTCCCTTCCTTCCTCTCTGTAGATGTTAGACTTGTGCTGTCCACAACAGTAGCCACTATCTGCGTGTGACTATGGAGCCCTAGAAATGTGACTACTCTATATTGAAATGTGCTGTATTCCATTGGAGTCCAAGCAATTATTATGAAAAAGGAATGTAAAATATCTTAATTATTTTAATATCAGTTACACATTGAAATGAAAATATTGGCTTAAATGGGTTATCTTAGTAAAATTACTGTTACCTGTTTCTTTTCATTTTCTAATATGGCTACTAGAAAGTTTAAAATAATCTACTCAGGTCCCGTTATGTCTCTGTAGGGCAGCATGGGAATAGAATATGAATCTCTGGACACTGCACCCCTGTGATTTCAAATATTCCTTCCTTCTTCTGAATCCTTTGGATACAGCTCCCTTTTCATGTGAATTTCTCATCTACACAATCCACCATTTCACATGTCCACGCTATAAGCTCTGAGAGCCTCTTTAAGCTTATATTCTTGTATTCAATAAGTATGTATGGAATGACTATTTGGTGCCAGGTGTTCTATCAAGCACTATAGGCAAATTTGGGGCTGGAATATGTTCTGGGAACTGCAGGTACATTTGTGAGTCTAGGGTTGAAGGTGCAAGGAGGAACATGATGAGAGACAAGGCACGAAAGGCAGAGGAGCCCCATCATGAAATGACTTGTGTGCCATAGGATGGAGTCCAACTTGCGTACAGAGGGCAACGGGTGGTCAGTGTGGACCTTTGAATAATGGAGCAACAATAATCAGATTTACTTTTCTAAAACAATTAGGTTATAGCAGGATAAGAAAAGAATTAAACAGCTGTCATACAATTAAAAAATATTTCAAGGCTTGCACTGAAGCAGTGGCAATGAGGACAGTTGAATTCAGATTTGAGAGTCACACAGGATGTAGAATCTGCAGAACATGGTAACTGCTTAGGTATGTAGAACAAGGGAATGAGACAGATCAAGGATGAGAACTCGCCCCAAAATTCTAGTTTGGTAGGTAACAGTGCCATTTACCAAAACTCAGAATGTGGAGATTGTAGGAACTGATAAATTTCAAGTCTGATCCATTGAATCCGGGCTTCCTAGAAAATACCCAAGTGAAGTTACGTGGTGGCAAAGGACGGAGGAGGATGGTTCACAGGATTAAAATCTGGGTTAGAGATATAAGTGGTATCGAAACATGGAAGTTGAAGAAAATTGCCGTGAGTTAGAATGGAGATTAATAACACGAACTCTGGAAAACATTTTCTGTGAAAAACTAAAAATAAAGTACTTAAGATTCTACCTCTAAATACAAAAATACAATATTTAAGGGTCTACATTCAAATATATTTACACAAGGAAAAATCCATATGCTGAAATGTTAAGTGATTACTTTTGAGATATGGTTATGAATGATTTTTCCTTTATTTTTGGGGCTTGGTATCATTTTCTACATTGTTTATAATGGACATGTATTACTTATGATGGTTTCCAAGTGTTTTGTTTTAATGACAAAAGAAATGATTAGTATATTCAAGTGAGGCATCTTCAAACAATACAGAAATGCATACAGCAAAAAGAAAATATTTTCCTTCAACCACCTCCAATGCCACATCCATCACAGAATCAGTGTTACAAGTTAAACTTGTGTTCTTCATGAACTTTTCCAGTGCATTTACAAATAGATGAGAGAAAGATGGCTAGAGAAACATTTTTTCTTTATTTGTTGTGTTTTGTTTTAGGTTTTGCTTCGTCGTAAATAGACTCCAACCCCTCTCCTCTCCTTTATTTATGTTCTCTAGATGATTGTTCCTTGTCTACTGGTTTTAAACGTCTCTGTAAGGCTGGTGACACCTGATTTTATATGCCCAAGCCATGACCTTCATCCAGAGCTCCACACACACTCATACTACTTGTCCATTTGATATCAACACTCAGCTATGAACTAAACACCTTGAACTAAATATGTCCAAAGCAGAACTTTGATGCCTGCCCTTTCCTGTGGCCACAACCCCAAATGGTTCTTCCTGATCCCAGTAAAGTGTATTTGCTTTCATTCATCCAGGCTAGGGCCAACAATCAAGAAATTGTCCTCGATTTCTCAACTTTACATACAATACATCAGCAGAAACTGTTGGCTCCACTTCAAAATATATTCTATGTCTATCCACATTTTTCCATCTCCACTGCCATTGTCCTAGTCCAAACTATCAGGTTCACTTGTCTAGATTGCCTCATAGTCTACTTCTCTTCCAGTTATGTCCCCTTACAACTCATTTTCCTTGCAAAGAAGTGACTTGTAAAAATGTATGTCAGATCACCTTACTCCTTGATTTAAAACATCCCGTGGTTTCTCATTCCTTTTAGAATAAAACCCAGACTCCCTATCATACCCTATAAATCTTTCCATGACATGTGTCTTGATCTCCATCATTCTGGCCACGTTGGCTTTCCCTCCATTCCTAAAACAACAGCAATTCATTCTGGCCTCGGGACCTTTGCATTGCTGTTCCATCTGAAAAGCTCTTCCTCCAAATATAAGTAAGCCTGACCCTTTCTTAACTTCAAGTTTAAACCCCAATGTTGCCTTCTCAAGGAGTTCTTCCCTGGTCCTGTTGTTCTCTTATTAAACATGACTTTATACATGTAAAGTATAAATACTTTAAATTAAGCCACGTATGTAATCAATTTAGAACAATGCTGGGATACTTACTATACAGTCATTATACCTGACTTTACCCACTTGGGGTTTTGTTACAAATCATTAGTACCAGAAAACGTTCATTTGTTTACCTGAGGCCCAGAGCCAGATATTTACCTACACTATAATTTATAAAGGCAAAAAAGAAAAATAGTCTCTTTTCTTAGTCTATTAACTAATCTAGTCTTCCCCATGAGCCTGTCCCTGATTCCACCAACTAGCAGCAAGGAAAAATGAAAAAGAAATTATTTGAATTATATTCCACTTTAAAATATATTCGATCCAATTGGTTAGATATCACTTTAGATTCGGTTTGGTATAATTATGCCATCTTTTACATGTATCTCCTCAACTCCTTGATTTCCCTGAGTAGAAGGGAGAGAGATTTCTCTCACCCCAAAACAATATGGAAAGGGGAATCTCTGGCTTCATGCTCGTTCTTGGGTAACTCAATCATTTTTAATAAATATTGTAATCTCAGCATGGTTCTAAGCGGCTTATAAGCATTGCTTAACTTAATCCTTGCAACAGTGTTATAAGGTAAATACTTTTATTACCGTAGTTTCACAATTAGAGAAACTGAGGCAAAGGAAGGCAATGTTATTTGTGCAAAATTACTACACTGTGAATAGCAGAGCCAGGAGTTGTACCCAGGCAGTCTGCTCTATAACTCGTGCCTTTAGCCACCATCCTATGCTGCTTTGTTAGCATCCTGGCTGGATCAGTGAGCTGTGGTTAGCTCAGTCCCATCCTTGTGCTTTCTGCTGGAGTCTACTGCTGACATCTATACCTAATGAGCTTGTGGTTGAGTCTGCTTGGCTTGGCCAGCGACTAGGCTGCCAACTCAGCATTTACGTTACATAGGACCTGGGAGAGGCTCAGGAAAAAAAGGAAAATTCTGCTTCAGCCCGTCTATGCCACTCCACCCACTTACCCAGTGTGGGCCATTCCACATTTTTGTGTGGCCACTCTGTTCATTGGGCTTTTCCTAGAGACCTAATGGGGAGTGGGGCCAAAGCCCTCATGCCCTCCTCCCTTAAAAGCCCGTGGCTGATTATCTCATTCCCCTATTACTGTCTCATCGTTTCTTGCTCTTTTTCTGCCCATAAGCTATTGGGCCATGGCGATAGGCTGGCTGCCTACTTCGTAACACAGACTTTCACGACCTCGTGTCTTGTTTCTTTCTGAAGTGGTATTTGTCAGCACCCTTTTTCCATGGGCCACACCAACAGACTCACTGATCAAACATGGTTTATGGGGGAGAGGGATAAAAACACTTTGGTTTAATACTTGTCAAATATTATCCATACCTCTCTTGTACCCATCCCTCTCTTTTTGTTCTCTTCTAGTAGAACATAGGTTAATGACAGCAGAGGCCTTGCCTGCTCTTGTCTGTAGACCAGCTTGCTGACTTCTAAATCTCAGCTATTTCCTTCCTTAAAACATATGGTGTATTTGTCATGGATATGACCCAATAAGGGCCTGTGCAATGCTTAGAAGAATAAAATACATTGTAAAACCTTTCATCCATCAAATGTCTGTCATACTGCCAGGCCAGGTGGAGTAGTAATTGTGCTTGCATGTATCAGCAAAGAACAGGGCTAATAGATGAAACTACTTCAAGTAATTAACTTAGTCATAGCTTTTTATTTTATTTTTTTTGACAGAAAGTGAGTAGAAAGACTGAAGTCATGAACAGCAGGAAAGAATGAGGCACGTAGAAAAGGCCACCATAGCATCACGCTGTCTATTCAAATACTGAAAAGACAAAGTCAGCATGACTACACACACGCACAGCCAATTACCAGAAAACAACTGTAGTTGCTGGATGAGTAAAGTGAATGAGTGAGTAAACTTGGTATATACACTTCTGTAAAAGAAGCCAATTCAATGTATACTGTACAGTTATAACTTGCCCATTGTGTTAATTTCCTGCGGCTGCTGCAAGATATTACCACAACCTTGGTGACTTAAACCAACAGAAATGTATTGTCTCACAGTTCTAGAGGTCAGAAGTTCAAAATCAAAGACGGGGCAGGATCATGCTCCTTCCAGAGGCTCTGGGGAAAATCCATTCCTTGAGTCTTCCAGCTTCTAGTGACGTCCAGCATGCCTTGACATTCTTTGGTTTATGGCTACAACCCTTCAATCTCTGCTTCTGTCTTCACATCATCTTCTCTGTGTGTCAAATCTCCCTCTCCTCTCTCTTAGAAGGATACATGTGATGGCATTTAGAGCCCACCCAGATCATCTAAAATAACCTCCCAGGCCAGGAAAGGAGAGTGCATGGATAAGGAAAAGAGAAATATCCGATTTTCTGGCGATATATCCACCAGGCTCAAATGTAATGGCCCTTAGAATTTTCTAGATTTCCATGGCTAAGGAAATTCCAGCCTTCATTATTCCAGCTCCCTCATAAATGTGCTTACTACTACCCTTTCCCTATATCTCTCAAATTACCTACACATTTCATCGTTTTTATGTTCCCTTAAAGTTAATCTCTTGGTAATTTTGACTGTCATAAATTTTACCAAAATATGCAGTGATATGAGTACCTACTATCTCAATGCAAATGAGGCATAACAAATACATATCCAAAGAGAGGAGAGTGGGAACTGAAAATTCATTTTCATCTGTCCTCTAATTCTGCCTCACATCAATCCACATCCCACCTCACCCCCCTCTCCAAGTAAAATGAAGATGGGTGAAGAGAAAAATAACTCTGCATGTATGACTTTGATGTTGCAGATTCCAGGGGATGTTTGGAACTACTTTTGAAAAACTAAAAAACACATAAGCTCTCCAAATGACCACATGGTTTAATAATAAAGTTGAATTAATTATATTAGATTCTTTTTGTAAAATGTATCTTCATTTAATTTACATTAGTTATCATATAAGTTTGGTGCTGGGATAGAAAGAGACACCAATTGAGTCTTGGGTTGCATGGTAGCTCCATGAGCATCAAAAACAAAGGCGCCTTCTATTTCATTGCTCTAATGTTCACAACATGTGGCTTCCATCTTGTATTCAATTGATGGCCCAACCCCCTCCTTCCCATAACTGGAAAAGGCAAAGGGAGTAAGGAGAGGACATCCCGTTAAGGGAAAATTCTGGAAACACACACTATTTCTGCTCTAAAAGCCAGAAGTGAATCACATAACCACAACCAGACTCAAGAGAAGCTAGAAAATGTACTCTTTATTTTGGATGACCTTGTAAGAGGTAAAATTCGATTCCCACGGATGAAGAGAACACGTATTGGGGATCAATTAACCATCTCTCCCACAGTCCACCCTTTTGTCTAACCAAATATCAGTGGCACATTTCTTACACATGGAGCACATTCAAGCCCTCTCCAAGACTCATTCAGCATCTGGTAACCTATAAAATAAAAGACAAGTTATATGTCCTCCCCACACACACCGACGTACCAAATTTATTATGGTGGAATATGACTAGGATGACTGTCATAAAGTCTGTAATTTAAAACAAGGAAAAAAGGGAAAGACTAAGCAGTCATCTGTCCATAGAGATTATCAAGAGTCTCTTGGGTAAGAACTGCAAAGATTCCCTGCCTTAGAGTAAGTTCCTTGTATAGTCAGTCTGATTGCCTCTGATTCTTCTCTCTGTAAGGAGCTCATGGCTTTGTCTTCTGTGTCTGTGGCACCTCTGAAGTATATTTGAGGGCTGCCCAGCTTTTGCAGTCTGATTTCTTCTGGTACAGAATGATCTGATTTACAGCTTGAACAAGAAGTCTTTGTAAACTTAGCTCGTAGATACCTTGACAACGCAATGTCATCAAAACCTCAATACGTTGCCAATGTTTTTGCTCCTACTCAATTCCATTTGGGAGTAACCAAGCCAAAGTTTTGGACATAATTTTAAAACCTGAAATTACTGTTTTTTAATTTACTAGTTTCTGTGTTCTACTCTCCCATCCCACCTTCTCAGTATAATGGATACTTCCTAGAAGCTGTTTGAAACATTTGCCTTGGATGAGAAACAAACGCTCTTAATCTGACCTTTGCCACCTGGCTGGCTTCCAATATTTAGCAGATACTGTGAGGCCCCAAATCACCAGCAAAAATAATACCCATCCAGGAGGGGGCTGGCCCCGTGGCTGAGTGGTTAAGTTCGCGGGCTCTGCTGCAGGCGGCCCAGTGTTTCGTCGGTTCGAGTCCTGGGCTCGGACATGGCACTGCTCATTGAACCACGCTGAGGCGGCGTCCCACCTGCCACAACTAGAAGGACCCACAACTAAGAATATACAACTATGTACCGGGGGGCTTTGGGGAGAAAAAGGAAAAAATAAAAAATCTTAAAAAAAAGAAATAATACCCATCCAGGAGGGTGGAGATCTTGAGGGGTAGTCAGGAAGGCATTGTAAAGAAGGGATGCTTTGAAAGGTGAGCAAAAGTTAGATGAAGATATGAGAGAAGGATGATTCGGTTAGAGGAAACAGCAGAAATAAGGGCATGAAGGCAAGAGAAATGTGGTGGTTGAACAAACTGAGACTGGAAATAGGAGTGAAAATGTAGCAGAGTCCAGATGATGGAAAGTTTATATACAAGTCAAATAGGTCTATTTTATGGTTTGAATAGCGTGGTAGAAAATTGATTTTTGATAGTCCATTCTGATAACAGTATGAAGGATAGATTTAGAGAACAAAAATTTTGAGACAGGGAGACTGGCTAGAAGATTATTATAGTAATCCAGGTAAGAGATGATGAGAGAGTAAAAACAACATCGAGAAATATTTACATCGAGAACTATATAAAGTCTGTAGGAGTTGGTGGTGGTTTGGTTGTAATAGCGTGGATGAGAGAGAGAAGGGATAGCCAAGGAAATCACACGAGGAGCAGAGAAAGGAGACAGCTTCATTTGGGAGATATTGAGATGAAAGATCCTGTATGAGTTCCAGGTGTAAATATCCAGAAGAGGTAAATATAAGATACTTTTTCTCGGGAGAAGATTATACCGGAGAAATCGATTAGAGGACTCTTTAGTGAAAAGCTTTTAAGATTAAAGTCTTAAAATTGATGTCTCTCAGATAAAGTTTACATTGTAAGAAGAAAATCTGAGGCTCATCAAAATTTTAGAGGAAGGCGGAGGAAAAGAAGCCTCTGCTGAAACCAAGAAGGAAAGTCAGAGAAGTAAATGAGAAACAACGGAGTGGTGTAAGAGAATTGCTCCAAGTGGCGGGAACGAGGCCAGATTGCAGTAGCTTGAAGAGGGAATGGGGAAGTGATGAGAAGAGTAAGCGAATATTGCTCTGATATTTGCAGCGGAAGGAAAGAAGAAAGACAGGGCAATAACTAGAGGAGGAAATAGGGTCAAGATTGGGCTTTTTTAAGGTTAGGAGAGATTTGTTGACAATATAGGCCAACGGCAAAGGTGAAGAGAAGGGGATTGAAGGTGTTGGGGGTGCTAACCAATGGAGTAAGGTCCCATTCCAAAAAGAGAGAAAATCATAAGCATAGTGGAGAGATTGACCTTGAACATGAGGTCACCATGACGTTGATCACACCTACTGGTGGGTGGGCATGCAAGTCAATGTATCAGAATTAGGAAAAAGTAAGTTGAGGGATTTTTACACCATGGACTCAGTTTTGCAGCTGAGTGTAAAGAAGTTGTGAGTGGGCAAGATTTGGGATCTGCTGCTATCTTTGCCTTCTCTGCACTTACACAAGATTTAGATCAAGCCCAAAGAAATGGGGGTTAAATGTCTGGCAAGAAGGCAGGATACAAGTGAGGAAGCAAGGTAACAACTTAGAAGTTGAGCCCAGCAGGCCCTGCTGTGGGGTTAGGTTGCTGTCATTTCCTTCTCTTCTAGGAGGTGCAAACTGGAGAAAGCACAGTCTGAGGCTGCCTCCTTACCCTCCCTTGGCATCGGCCATTACTTCCTGCTCTTGCAGAGTGGAGGTCCCTGAGTTCCCATTCAGTCCATATCAGTCCAAAATGTTCAGGAGGGGCAATCTGGACATAGTTATTTTTGAAAATTGGACTTTAAAAACCAACAGGATTTGACCAAATTTGTGCTAATTTTTAAATAACACTTCTTTTATAGTTGATCAAACATCTAGCACATTTGAACCGACATTCCAAATAACCATTCCATGGTTGTAATGTTTAAACCATTTTCTCATACTAAGTTTTTCTGAGCTTAGTCAAATATAAGCCAGTAGTAGTATGGTTTGAAAACCATAAAAAAAGGGAAAAGAGAGAGAGTGAGAAAAAGAGAGAGACAGACAGAGATAGAGAAAAAAGGAATGTTATGAAAATTAAAATTAACACATGAGCTGAACTTGCAGAATCCAAACTATTTCACCTGAGAAAGAAAGACTCTCTCTGAGTAGCTGTCCGTGATTGCGTGTGTGGGCAGCAGTTTCAGAGTTTAAACCAAGGCTTTTTGGAACCCATCCCTAAATTTTCTCTTCTTCCTCCTTCTTCTTTTAAAACTACTTTACCATCTGATTCTTTTGAGGTCTATAACAAGAAGGGGAACACATCAAAGGGTTTTAGGAGATTCTGGCACACAGATAGTTTGTGAAAATAAATGCGAAGACACTACAGAATTTCATTTCTTATTAGAAACACCTGCAGCTACTTCTTTACCTTGCACATTCTAAGGCTGCAGCACTGAGCTGCGCTCATACAGGTCCCTAAAGAAAGTACGGCATCTTTATTTGAAAGCTCAAGGTGTACTTTTTTGAATTTAGTTGTTTGTCTGATAATTTATAGCCCATATAATCATATTCATTCTTGGTCTTATTCCTTCCCTCCAGAAAATTTATCAAGATACTGTTAATAAATGCTGTGCTTAGAAAATTTGTATAGAGTTAAATATGTCACTGTCCTCTCATATCACTCTCTTCACTTTAATCTTTCTTACCCTTGTCACCAACATAACATCGGTTCAAACTTCAGATCAATGCAGAGAAATCCAATTATATCTTTCTCATGTTTTGTCTCTGTTCTCTTCGCCAAGGAATAATTTCTGCTCTATACAAAGGCAGGATGAGTACATAAGCACATATATAAGTACCCCACACACAGACACACACACACAAACACAAATGCCAGACTCCTACAGAAGGCAGCTTGAGACAAACGAACTACTGTGACAAATTTCCCAAAGTGAACCAAAAATAGCCCTTCTGCGCAAAAACCACCAATTCATTGCAAAAACCTTACCATCTGGTTACTGTCAGGTCAGCAAGTGCCTAAAAGAAGACTCTGTTTTTATACTTTGATTTATTTTTCTTTCACCAAACATGCTGGGTTTCATCCCCAGTGTGTATTGTGTCTAGAAATATTTGGTCCTGCTTCTCCAGATAGCCTTAGCAGAACTATATTGAAGCACTATCATTAGTTTGTCTTGTTAATCCCAAATGTGATAAACTACAGTCACTGTTTTAAATGGTAGAGTCTCAGATTCTGACAAGGTCCAGTTCTGAAATAGCCTTTCTGTTTTTACGCAAATTAAGGCCATAGTAACTTTACCTAGCTTTAGCATGCATTCCCATACAAAACTTTGATACCAGAAAAACTAACTCCAGAAAGGACTGAGGCCCTGAACAATGCCCAGGAACCATCCCCAGTGACCTTGTTTGAAGATGTACATGATGTAAATCCTGGTCTACACTGCCAGGTTTTCCGACTCCCAGAGTGTGAAGGCCTCTCTAAGAACCTCCCTCGCACACCAGCCCAGCACAGCTGCTTCTAGTTCCCTAATAATGCAAATAGCAGAAACACATCTGTTTTCATGCTTCACTGTTGACAATTCACCAAAAAATGTGCATTCAATAGTTTTTATCCAAATAGACAGAGACGTGTTGGGTCCAAAACACAGAGAGGTTATACGACATTTTGGTTTCAAGTTTGTGCAGGAAATTCAGTTTTTACATTTTATGTCACGCCTAGAACAAATCCCTCTCAAAATCTGACAATATTCTTAGTGAGGTTCCAAACTATTTCCTAGAGTGTCACTGCAGTATATACAAAGCTCATTTCTACTTTTTATAAAGTATATTTTGAGATAGTTATTTGACAGGAATGAATTATGCAAAGTATATCAGTCTTCAAAGCAGACTCTGGTAAAGAAAGAAATACATGTGCAACGCACATACGATGTAACAGAAGGATGTGAACGAAGAGATAATCGTTTCTTTATTATTACTCAGCATATCTGTATTGAATCTTCTTTTAGATTTTTTCCCCCAAAAAAACTCAGCTTCAAAAAAAGCGTTCTTTTTCTTTGATAAAAACTTGTATATGAAGAATGTTCAGTTTAGCAGATGAATATTTTTCACAGTGTTGGGATAACAAAACATGCTGTCTGATTTTACCGCTCATGAAGCAGAGAGAGGAAAAGGGGCATGAGATAGACAGTGAAATTTCATTTCCCTCAGAGAAAAGCCATTTTCAAACGTGTCTTTTCAGGACACCCAGTGAAGGTGCATGTCAGGTGAGCAGCTGTGATCAGTGGAGAAGGTTTTGGAAGGAGAGCAAAGAAATGGAAGGCTGTTGGCTTTCATCTTAGAGTTTGTTTCAACCACATCAAATAGACATTAAAATATATAACTATACACTATGTAATAATAATAATTATGTCATTACCATTAACATTTCAAATTATTAGAATCAACATATTTTAAACACACACCTAGCTTTTTTACCTATGCTATTAAAATTCAATTTCAGAACTAAATCTTCTGAGTTATATCTTTTTTTGTTATTATTAATTTGAGATTCTTTCACCTAATAGTAATAGTTAATTGATTTTTGAGATGAAGAAGGAATATATTCTTTTGTTTCAGATGGAGAAACTAAAGAACTTAAAGGGAATTTCACAATTATCCATATATGTCACAAAAGCTTATACTGCGGAAGAACTACTTATCCTGAACAGACTATTGAGAAGAATCGAGTTGCTTTTCTAACACGTGAACAAATAACATCTTTTCAAGGCATTGGATCACTTTGAAGTAAGGGTCTCACACTTTCACTGCCAGAAAGACCAATGCACACACAAAGATCTAATGCTCTTATAGCAGAAGTATGCAGAATTGTTCAACAGAGTTTCAGGTTAATGCTTTTTAAAGATTTCCTTCAAGAGAAACAGGAGGAGTTGAGTTTCATTGTTGGCACATGCTTTAGTCTATGTCTACGCTCCTTTTTGTCAAGTCAGCCAGAATCTATGACCAATGTGAGTTTCCAAACCCACGTGCACCCACTTGAACGTGTTGAGACTCAGCTTCAGGTATGATGGTTATATTCTTTGGCCAGGAATTTATTAGCTAATGAACCAACAGTAAGTAGTCATTGTCCTTTGATAATTGCTTGTTGTTTTTTTTCTTAAAAAAAGCCAAATCACCTTGTGAAAATGTTTGTTACATATTCACCCAACGTACTGTATCCTGTACAGAATGCGCGGATGATCCTATCCCTGCTTGTCAGATGCTTAAGATCTAAATGTTTTTTTTTAAAAAATCCAAAGTCAATCTATAAGGTTAAAACGAATAGAAGTATAAAAAGAAAGATGTAATAAAAGGACTAACTTCCCCAGTTGTAAAGTAGATGTGAATGAGAGACCAGCAGTTTAATTTTTTTCTTAATCTTAGAAAAATTGGCATTTTCCAGGAAAGGGAAAGACTGGAAATGGGAGAAGAAAGGCTTAAGCAATATTCTCTTTTCAGTTTTTGAATTTCCCAGCTTGCTTCTTCCTCACCGTTTTGCCTTTAAGCATTCCTTCCTGTGCAGAATGCTGTTCCCTGCAGCTTCTCCCTGTAGTCTTGCTCATACCAAGAGTCCAAAATTTTGTTCTGCTAAGCATCGTTCTCTGCAATGATTCATCATTTATAGAGAAGGGATCTGTTAGAAAGATTCTGCACTAAGAAATGAGGGACCTGAATTCTAATCCTAATTCCTCCATTAATCGGGAATTCATTTTGGCCAAATATCCTAAACTTCTCTATGACTCATTTTAACTCATTGATAAAATGAGTAGAATAATGTTTGTGTCGTCTTACAAAAATGTTGAAAATAGAGAGTGTTTTGAACATGACATGTGTTCTAGATTATTATTGTTAGTAGACTTGCCAAAAATTAATTCTAAATTTAAAACTAAAAGCCACAAATGAATTTTTCATTAACTCAGTCATACGGAACCTTGAAGCATAATTAAAAGATCTCTAAGTGGCCCTTGGAAATAAGTGGTAAAACAAATCAACTCTGCCAAATACTGGGAATTGTAAAAACTTCACTGTGCCCCCAGCCATACTGATCTTTTTGCAGTTCCCACTCATAGCTTTTTATCTAGTCAATGCATTTGCTTATTTAAATACAGGTCTAGGAACAAGGTAGTCAGTAGCTATTTTATGCTTCTTGCTTCCCTCTCCAATCATATCACAGCATTTCTCCAGCCACAAAGGGCTCCTTTTATACTAAGCCTTTGCTGTGATGTCCGGACTTTCCTCCTTGGACTGTTCACCCTTGCCCCATGTCTTCATCTGGCCAACTCATTCTCATGCATCAGATCTCTGCTCAGACACTAGCTTCCCAAGAGCACTCCATGACCATACTCTCTCCATAGAAAGATTTCTCCTATTACTCCCTATCACATCATTTTCACAGCACTTACCACTTCATTTGTCTCATGTATTTGTCTATTATATGCTCAAATGAAAACGGGGTCATCCTTGATTTCTGTCTTTCCCTCACTCCTGTGGCCAGTCTACCAGCCAATCACCCCTAACTACAAACTGTGTTCAGTAAATATTCATGGATTTTCATGTCTGCTCTTATTATGCTGTCTAGTTACCAACATCTCTACAATAGACTACTGTGATAGCCCCCTAATTGGAGGACCTGCTTCCACATCCATCCTCACATATTCAACTTTTTCATAATAGTCGTAATGATCTTTTTGAAGAACTTACATCAGATTCTTCATGTACTTACTTAAAATTCTCCAGTGGTTTCCCAGCACTTAGAAGGAGATCCAAACTCCTTACCATGGCCTGCCCACTTCTCTAACCTCCCCATCTACCTTCCCTCCTCCCTCTGCCTAGCTATGCTTCTGTTGGCTTCTTCCTGTTCCCCTCAGGGCATTCACTCGTTGCCTATGCTTGAACACATATTCCTCTGGCCTTTATGAGACTGGTGTGCTCTCATCATTCAGGTCTTATTTCAAATGCCACCTGCTTAGACATGCCCTTCTTGATCATCGTCCACCCCTTGTCACTTTCCACCTCATTACTGTGTGTTATTTTCACCATAGCATTTGTCACTATCTAAATGATCCTATTCTTTCATTTGCTCACTTATAAGTTTTCCATCTCTTCCACTAATACGTTGGATCTTTGAAAGTGGGCACATTCTTTGTTTTATTCTTTGTGACTTCTTCAGTACTTAGAGTAAAATCTATCAAAATAGTAGATGCTTAATACAAATATTAACTAAATGAATTAATAAGTGGTTCATTGCCTGTCTTCCTCACAAAAATGTAATTTCCATGAGGGAAGGAACTTGCATGTCAGATATACTGCTGTATTCCCATCACCCATCCTGCTTGATGAGTGCTCATTAGTTATTTTTTAGATATTTATTGAATGCAAGATAAATGACAGAGTCTGAAGAAGATAATAGATGTAAACATTTCTAGGCTACAAATAAAAATTTATTTGCAATAGCTATTGTGGTAGCAGAAGTTAGAAACTCTTTCTAGTATCTTTTGCCAGCCTATACGAAAGGCAGGTAGCCAGGAATTTACTTTGAAAGATGTGATTGAGTCGCTAAGTATAGATTCTCATTCCAGATCAAAGTGCTCAATCCCTTTGCTGCTAGGATCATTGCCCACTGATGGCTCACAGCTGAGTCCCTCCCCAGGAATCGCCCTCTTCTTCACCCAAGGTGATGTTGCTCACATCCAGTGATTGTTGGATACTGGGGTACAAGGGCGCAAACCCACTTGCCTCAACTAGGGATCATCTGAGAGCCCCCGTAGACACTGCATCGCATATTGCGTATCCCTCTTCCCACTCTTGTTTCTCTTTCCTTGAGAGTTGTTTTTCCTGCACTTAAACCTCTATCAGAGCCTATTGCCTGGAAAACTCATCTAAGAGAGTTGGCTGTAGGAGTCTGTTCTAAAACGGGATTTTGGAGCGGAATCAACTTCCACCCAGCAGCAATGAGGATCTATCACCGATATTAGGTGGAGTTCAGAGTGTCTCTGGAGTGCTGCCACAGTGCAACTGGGATGGGATGCAAGAAGCTGATAATGGAAATATCTCAGATGTTTGAGAGGTTCAGAAAAAGTAGTAATTATACAGCTGGTAGAATTAGATGGTTGTTGCCAGAAGGGACTGAGACGTTAGGAAAAACATAATAAAATGTCCAGGGCAATTAATTAAAAATGCAAGTGAAGTGTGAAAACCAGAAGGCCTTGGAAGCATATAAAGAGACTCATTTCTGTAGTCAGAGGCACAAAAAGCTGAGGATCAGGTCCAGGCCTTATATAAGGGTGTTGCAGAGAACGGATGAGTTCTCAACATTCCTGCAGGGACTTAACTAGGAAGGAACAGGACCCTGAAACTTGTGATGGGACATTAGAGTCAATGTACTTAAAAATCTTGTAACCCCAGATTCCCTTAAACCCTGTGGGCCAGCAGAGGAAACCTACTGTTCCCTCTTGAAAGTGAATGCTTAAAAACGATGGTGAGCACTATGCCTTGCAACACAGCAAGAAAAAGCTGTTCCAAGATGGAGTGAACTTATTTACAAAACAAAATGGATCTGCGCAGTGCAGGGTACACTACAATGAAGGTCCTGGCGCACTTCCTTTGCCTCATTAAGGGCCAAGGCTCTCATTCCCACAGCTGCTGGTCGTGGTGTCATCTGCTGATGGCTGTCAGCTAAGTCTTCTCAAGGACGCTTTCTGCTGAAAGGAGATGCGCCCAAGGTTTTGCCTCCTTCCAAAGAAAGCCTGCATCCAATGACTAGTTGATGCAGGAGTACAAAGGCCCAGCCCTCCTGCCTTTGGAACATCTCTGAAGTGCAGAGTTCTCTGTGGGGTTGGCCGAGGTCTCTGTTGCAATTGCATTGCAGTTCAGCTTCTCTCGGTGCCGAATCCTGCTTCTCTTATCTTTCAAAGCGTTGTCACAAAGAGGACTCACCAAAAAACCATCCACAGGCCAATTTTCATCTAAGAATCTGTTTTCAAGAGATACTGGCCTGTGCAATTACTAAACTAAGGTTAATTTATGACATATAGCTTGAGTTAATGAATGATTCTGACTCCAATTCCAGCATGCAGGTTTTTTCTCACCACCACCAAACAATTCTCTGACACCAGCTGGGTGTCCTATAATTTAACTAAATTCTGACTTTATCTACCTGGAGATAGCATCAGGTCCCACAAGGTAAGCACTCGATCCCACAAGACTACCCCCGACCCCCTTCAGATGGCAGTTGCAGGCACAGGTTATCACCTGTGCTTTTGACCAAGTGGCTATAGATTGGAGTTTCCAATGACCCCCTTCTTGGGTTCAATTCATTTGCTAGAGTGGCTCACAGAACTCTGAGAGACATTTTACTTACTATATCACCAGTTTATTATAAAAGGGTAAAACTCAGGAACAGTCAGATGAGAAGAGACGCGTAGGGCAACTTATGGGGAAAGGACCCTGAGTTTCCACACCCTCTCCAGGCATGCCACTCTCCCCGTATCTACAGTATTCACTAATCTGAAAGCTCTGTGAAGCCTGTCCTTTTGAGTTTTTATGGAGACTTCAGTTTTAGGCATAATTGATTAAATCATTGGCCACTGGCAATCAATTCAACCTCCAGCCCCTCTTCCCTCCCAGGAGATCAGGAGAATGGAGCTGCAAGTTCCACCCCTCCACTCACATGGTTGGTTCCCCTAGCAACAAGTCCCCATCCTTAGGTATGGTGCAAAATTCCCTTATGAACATAATGAAAGACAGCCTTGTTGCTTGAGTCACTCAGGGAATTCCAAGGATTTTAGTAGCTCTGTGCCAGAAACAGGGACCACCAAATATATAATTCTTATTACAAATCACAACATCACAGTTATCATGATTGTCATTGCTTTTTGTAGAAGAACATCATAAATTAAACATTGATGTCATACAGGAATAAGCAAAACACAAGGGACCATTCTGAGGTGCTCACCCTGTTTCACTTTATGGTGCAATATAGCTAAAGAGTATGACTAGATAAGTAGAAGATACATAAAATAATAGACCATCAAATGGATAACATAGGCACTACATTTACATCATATGCAGACCTCATCACCGGGTACTTCACAGAAAGGATGCTCTCCTAAGGACAAAGATCTGAATTCAAGCAAGAAGGCCTCTAAGAAGACACAAAGTGTCATGAAATCCAAGTGTTAAAATTGTAAATTATACTTGAAGAAAAACTTTTCAGTCAAAGCTTTTTCCTTGTTTGAACCCTAATTCTAACAGCCTTGATGTTCTGGTTTGGGTCCAGATATGCATTAAAAGTTCTAAATTGGGAGTATGTTTGTGGGCATGGCATTGTTAGAGCACTGGGAGATGGATGAGACAGGAACGTTGTGAGAGGAGACAGAGCCATAGAGTCACGGGCAGATTAGTGGTCTCTACAAAGTGGGAAAAGTGGGGTTCAAGTATGACTTTTCCACCTTCTTTGTGCAAATTATTTCAGTCTGTGTCTTTATTTTTTAAAAATCTGGGTCATTGTGGTTGGCAGAATAAGGAACGCCAAAGATGTCTATGTCCTAATACAGTTATTGGAAAGATCACATCAGATAATGCTTGCAAAATACTTAGTACAATTTCTGCCACATAGAATCTTAGTCATGTAGCATAGAATAGTAGCGTGGGCACTTTCAGTATGGGAGCAAAACTGCACTATTCACTTCAATGGCACTCAAAGTCACAGTATTTGGAGTTTATCAGTATGACCTAGTTATCAAAAAGAAGTTAAAGCTTGCATGTTGTTCTTACTTTAAGAGGGCAAGGAAAGGTGAATATTCTTTTGCTAAAAATTCTTAATTTAAAAAATCCTAGATTTTATTTGCCTGTAAAATGCTCTTAGGAAGAACATGTCATTTCTCAAAATGTCAGATAGATTATTTATATAGCTATACATAGGGAACAAATCATGGTGTTCCCAAGGTCAAACACAACATTTACAGAAGAGAATCTCACCAGCTCTTCTTGAATGTATTCCCTGCACTTCATACACTCTGATAATGACCTGATAAAGAAGGTCTCACACAGTGGAGAGCTAGTATCATCTCACACATACAAACACAACTACTGAGAGAAGTAAGAGAAATGACTTATTATAAATCTTTAGGTTTATCTATAGAACTATAAATGTGCCTTTACATAAAAATGTAGGTAAAAGTATCTATGTTGGAAAATGGATTGCAAATAGATGAAAACAAAAAATAAACCAACATGGAAGTGATCAATAAATGTGCAATTTTAGAATTATAGGCTCCACCTGACGTTGAAGGCTGTGAGTGGGAGGGAGAGGAAATCTTGGAGATCATTTTCACTGGTCATTCCAAAACATTGCTATGAATGTTTTATAAGTCTATGTAGAAATGAGATAAATAGGGACAATGTAGGTTTTTTTTCTTTAATCTAGGTTTATTCCATTTAAAAGACTGATTATTCTAAGATCATGTTGTTCTGACTTTATGGTATCCAAATTCTACTTTGATAAAGTGATGAGGATAGTAGATTGCAGAAGTCTGTATTTTTATGATGCCCTTATTTAGCAAAAAGAAAACAGAAAAAAAGGTTGGCAGCCCAATGTCGATTTCTTTTGTTTTTAATTTTAGTTACCCAAGAATCCCACAAGTATGGGAGCTGATGCTGTCAACCTACTTCTCCATTTTGCAGGGGAAGAAATGGAGGCCCAGAGAGATGAAATATCTTCCTCAAGATCTCCTAACTAATCAGTGGCAGCGCCAGGCCTGGAACCAGCCATTTTCAGTCTTTTATCAGTGGTCATTAATATAACTTTTTTGAAGATTATAAATGGCCTCATTTCCCATGCAGAATTTTGAACGTTTTTCCTAAAATGGATTGTTTTAAAAGTTGCAATACTTGTTGGCTTATCAAAACTGTATTATGCAGGTGGCCGGCCCTGTGGCTGAGTGGTTAAGTTCACACATTCCAATTCGACGGCCCAGGGTTTTGCCAGTTCGGATCCTGGGGGTGGACATGGCACCACTCGTCAGGCCACATTGAGGCGGCATCCCACATGCCACAACTAGGAGGACCCACAACTAAAAAAAAAAAATACACAACTATGTGCTGGGTGGATTTGGGGAGAAAAAAAAGCAGAAAAAAAAAGAAGATTGGCAACAGTTGTTAGCTCAGGTGCCAATCTTTAAAAAAAAAAAAAATGTGTTATGCATATCTAAATTACTTACATTTGAGGAGAGAACCCAATATAAAAATATTGCCTTTCCACTTGTATTTACTTTTATTATTGGTTCATCCTTTCAGAAATACCTAATCCATTAGGCAATTCTGTCCTAATAAATGAGAGAAGCTAAGTGACCACACATCAGCCTAGCAAGTGACAAACATTCACATCCCAGGAGGGCAAGGGCTTAGAATTCTCAGTTGGATTTTAAATGGTTTGGAAATGTTAGCGGAAGTTAGAAACTCTTTCTAGTATCTCTTGGCAGCCTATTGGAAGAACAGGTAGCCAAGAATTTTACTTTGAAAAATGTAATTAGGTCAGTAACTCTGAGTAATATTTGTTGTTAATGCTGCTAATGGAAAAGATAAGCAACATTTATTTGGAGATAGAGTAAACATCTCTGCTCCTAGATAAGCAATTTGCATATCTGGAGAGATGACAAAAGGCAGACTCCCCAGGGACCGACACTGGCTTTTCCAGGCCTTGAGAATTGACAGAGTTGTTTCCTTAGCTGGCGGGAAGCATTATATTAGGCAGATTCTTAAATAAAACACAAGGATATAATTTGAATCTGTAGGCATGCTAGATTGGCACACTTAGGCAAACTTAGATTGGTTTACTCCTGTTGTCTCAAAATGGAAGATTTTATAATTGTGTACATAACGTCTTTGAACTCTGAGCATCTGCCTGAAACAGCTGTTTCCGATTAAAATTAAACCAAAGCTTTTCACCAGTGGAGAATCTACAGCAGATAAAAAGAAAAAAATGTGGGTGTCACATGACTGTGCAGATCTCCACTTTCTTCTTCCCACTCAGATGATGTGCTAGAGGCCCTTGGTCATTTTGTTTTGAGAAACAGAAGTTTAATGTTAAAAGTTGGAAATCTAAGACACAGGACCTCTTTTTAGACACGGTGCTAAGACAAACCAGTTCACTAAAAAAAAAATTATTTAAATTCAGCAACAGCAAAAATCAATTTATAGTTGACTTCTTTGAATGTTTTTAGAAGCATTTGGTCACCAACATAAACTCGTTTAGGAAATTTCTAATTCCTACAGTTGATGGGAACTGCATGCCTGATTCTAAATTCATACTTTCCATGATGGTTTTATGTGTCAGCTTGGCTAGGCTATGGTACCCAGTTATTCAATCAAACACTAAACTAGGTATTGTTGTGAAGGTATTTTGTGGATGTGGTTAGGGCCTACAGTCAGCTGACTTTAAGTAAAGGAGATTATTCTCCATAATGTGAGTGGGCCTGTCCAATCAGTTGAAAGGCCTTAAAAGCAAACACTGAGGTTTCTGCGAGGAAGAAGAAATTACTTACAGACTGAGCATCAGCTCCTGATGTCTCCAGCCTACAGACCTGTCTCACAGATTAAAAACTTGCTAGCCCCCATGAGAGCATGAGCCAATTCCTGGAAATAAGCTTCTTTATATACTTGCATTTGTATGTTTTCTACTTGTTCTCCTTCTTTGAAGAACACTGGCTGATATACCTTCTAAATAATACAACCTTTCTACATGGATGAAAACAGCCCTCGGATTTGCAAAATGGTTGTCACTGTTCATTATAAGCCAGCAATGGCTGTAAATTAAAACTCCCTAATTCGTCTTTTGTTCAATCAACCTGATTTCTATTCTATACTTCAATTCCTCATTGGTTACTCCACCTTTGGACATAGTGTGATTGATTAGGTCAAATGACAAGTCAAAGATAAAAAACTGAGGCAATTCTCTAAAATTTTCATTCAGAAGAAGAGATTATTCCTACTTTAAATAGGGGAAAAAAGGCATATATGCAATAAATTCTTAAAACTATTACTCATCAATAATAAAAATATTCAAAGGAATTTCCTCTTCTCCATCCTCAGCTAGTTATTTGAAAAAGGAAGGAGGGGAGGAGAGAGAAAGAGGGGGAGAGAGAGAAATTGAAAATAATTTTACACAGTTTACTAAAACTTCAGTAGACTATTACCTAATGTGGGGACTTGGGACAAAGAAAAAAGTGAACATTTTTCTGGCTACCAAAGAAGTATTCCACCATTGAGAATTTGTCATAGGAAAAAAAAGATTGGATTATGGTACCTGCTCATCTAGTTTAGATTACAGAATATAAAAACGAGTAAACTGTGGTCCCTTCCATCAATAAGTTTACAGAGAAAAACCCTATGACAGCAAATCACAGTGGCAAGGTCACCCTTTCTCTATTACATTTGTCTTTAATCTTGTATCTCTATTCTGCTGCTTCTCCTATGCCTGAAGGATTGTGCAAAAAAGGAAATAAATGGCAAATTTTATGACCTCAAGTAGCTTAAATATTAGAACACCATTGATCATTATACTAGTTATTTATAGTGCATAACACAATACTGCAAAACTTAGTAGCTTAAAACAATATACATTTATTATCTTAAAGTTGCTGCAGGAAAACGAGAGCAGCTTAACTGGGTGGTTCTAGCTCAGGATCTCACATGAGTTGCAATCAGGATGTTATCTTGTACTACAATCATCTGAAGGCTTGACTGGGGCTAGAAGATGCTCTTCCGAGATGTCTTTCTTACAAGGATGTTGGCAGGAAGCCCTAATTCCTCACGATAGGAATCTCTTCATAGATCTTCTTGAGTGTCCTCACGACATGGCAGATGGTTTCTCCCAGATTCTGTGATGCAACAGAGCAAGGGGGAAGTTTCTATGTTTTCTATGATCTAGCTTCAGAAGTCACGGCCTGTCATTTTCACAATATCCAATTGGTTATCCACTTGAGCCCTATTCACTGTGGCAGGGTACTGCTAAGGTCAAGAATATCAAGAGGGGCAATGTTTGTGTCCATTCTGGAGGCTGGCTATCACAGTAATTAAATAAAGTGGACAAAAAGCACATTTAAAATCAAAAAATGCATATTAATAGAGTTAAAAATAAATGTAGTTCTGAAATAATAGCATAGTCAGAATCAGACAGAATTCATCATGCAGAGTTTTCTGAGGAGGTAAGGAACTCTTAGATGAATTTTGAAAGAGGTGAGGGACTGATTTTTTATGGACAGAGAACATTTAAAGTGAGTGGACCTTCCAGGTAAATGTACATGACTATCTTAGGAGGCTACTAGAGGTCAGTACAGAGAGTCTGAACACCTAGCACTAAATCAGTGTTCAGAGCAACATTCTAACAGTGGGTAAAACAGATCTCAAAGTAATCTTCTGCTGTTAAGGTAGGAATCTGAAGTATTACCACTACACATATCCAAATGTTTCTTTAAAATGGATGTTTTCTTAACATAGATGTAAAGAGTCAAAAGCCGTTGCAAGGAATAACCTAAATTTGAGGAAATGTGCTTAGTTACATGCACAGTCATTTTTATTTTATAGATATAAAAGTGTATGTTAACTATTAATATCACATACACAATACATTTTCAAAAAGTTTCTCTGTGCCTTGGCTTCTCATTATGCAAGTGAACTAAAATTTGTGAATAAGCTTGAGTTAAAAATCATGTTATCAGTAGACTGCCAACGCTAACAATTTAAACCTGTCTAATTTGCCTCATGCTGATTGAATCATTCTGAGCAGTCTCTCAATTATAATTTGGCATCTCTTCTGTTTGCTGTTCAGTAAACACAAATACGCTGTGTGCTTGGTAGTTATAGTTTTCACTGCATGTCAGTCACTGGACTTTCTTTATAAATCAGTTTCTAGTAAGTTTATTGTGTGTCAGTTTCATAAGACAATTCATCATCTCAAAGTATACTGATAAAAAATTCTAAGGATCTAGAAAGCTGGCGAATCAATCTCTGGAATGCAATGCTCACTTTAAAGCTTCTTTCTTGCCAAAGCCCTGTCTGAGTAACCAGTTGGCCTCTCACTACAAAAATGGTAGCATGAGTCCTCTTAATTCTTTGCTTAAACATTGAAAAAATCAAAACTATATCCAGTAAGGAGTGAAATTGCAGAAGGGAAAAAACAGCTACTAAACTGGTAAAAGAAAAAGACCTTTGCTCTTCCATTGATAAGACTTGCTATTATATTTTCTTTTAAAGATCATTACCACATCTGAATTTTTATATTTTGCATGGCACATCGGGACAAGTAGATGAAGAATTATCTGACGTGGATCAAGTGTTCACTCTGCCACTATTTAACACGTGGTATTAGGACATCACCTCAATCTTTTACATCTCAGCTGCCTCAAATCTAAGAACTCGTGCTTTAGTTAGATTATCTCTAAAATTCCTTTCAGTGAGAAACTTCTTTCATTTTTCTACAGGCCACTAATTGCAAATCCTTCAGGAAAATAGGATAGTGTAAATAAACCCTAGAAGAAAGAGACCCTAGAAGAAAGAGAGCTCAAAACAACAATGAGATATTATTTCCAAAAGAAAGAAAAAAATCAAAACTTCAGCTATTGTTGCAAATTTAATTAGTGTGCTTCAAAGTATTCCATAATTTTATTAACCACCCTAATTTATACCATCCGCATAGGGATTACAGAGAACAGAACAAAATTGAGGCCAAAATTCCAGTAGCCGAGATATTATAGGCCAAGAGTCTAAAATGTTGCTAGATTGGGAGAGCACACGTGCAGGAAAATGGGCCAGTCAGCCTTAGTTTTTAAAGTACACCTTACCCACTGCTGTTAACAGATTCAAAACTCCGGAGTGGGTCTCAGACATTTGTAGAGAAAAAAAGGTTTCTACAAAATCAGGGTCACCCTAACCCTTTAAAAAAAGGCACTACGTGCTTCTTCCTTATCTGAAAAATCTTAGGTATGCTTTCAAGATCACTTTCTGGTAGTTTTATAAGAAAATTCCTCCCTTCATCCCACTGCCTACTGCCTGAGCCTATGTGTGTGATAAGCATTTTGAAATGTTCTGACCTCTTTATAAACAAACTGGTCTGGCCTCCGCCCCAGATAACAATGTGTGCTTTTCATTTGTGAATGATCACTAACTGACTTTTAGAAATTGGGAAATTTGCAAAGAAACTTGCAGGAAAAATGTCCGCAGCTTTTAAATATTCCTCTTTTGGGAAGAATAATCTTTCCACTGTGTAATTTCTTTGATTTTAGTAATTAAAATTACATTTTTTGTTTTGCAAATATTTCTATCCTCTTGGAATGGAACTTAAATTGCTCTTTTATGGAAAACACATGATGCCTGATTTTTTCCCTGAATCAGAAGTATTTGTTAAGCTCTCCCAAATATATTTTATTTCCTTAAAAGGCAGCTTGGGGGACAGACGAGAAGGACAAAGCCCTTTAAAATAATCAAAGATATTGACTTCCTGTACAAATTTTTTCTGTCAGGTTCCTATCAGCATTTCTACCAAAGAACTGAGCTGCTAGACCTTTTGTTTTTATTTTTTTGATGAAGACTTTTCCAAATTGATGTTTTGCATAGTATGATAATAGAAGTATCTACAATAATGTGTAAAAACCAAACTGAGAAACTTTCTACTAGAGGTAACATAATGACATAATGCAAATTTGCTATTTCAATGGCAGCCAGTAAAAGAAACAAAAAAAATCCTCCAAACTTTAGTGGAAAAGTCATTGACCTCAGGTTTGGGCTCCCATGGATTTGCTGCTGGCTTGCGTTGGAAAGATTTTTATTCACTCATCTGTAAAACAGACAAGTGGAATCCAATTTCCCTTCAGGTTTAAAAAGCAAAGATTATACTTTTAATTTATCGTGTATGTTATGAGCTGAACTGTGTTCCCCCTCCACGCCCCCACCAAATTCATATGTTGAAGCTGGAACACAGAGAACCTCAGAATGTGACTGTATTTGGAGATAGGACCTTTAAAGAGGTGATGAAGTTAAAATAAGTCTATTAAATGTGCCCTAATCCAATCTGACTGGTGTCCTTTTAAGAAGAAGAAATTTGGACACACAGAGTCACCAGCGATTCTTGTGCAGAGGAAAGACCATGAGAGGGAGGCCACAGCAAGACAGCAGCCATCTGCAAGCCAAGCAGTGAGGCCTGAGGAGAAACCTAACCTGCCAGCACTCTGATCTTAGACTTCCAGCCTCCAGAACAGGGAGAAAATACAATTCTGTTGTTTAAGCGACTCGGTCTGTAGTATATTTTATGGCAGCTCTAGGAGACTAATACAATGTACAATAGTATTAATCAGTTTTACTCCTTCTTAGTTTTTATTTTTTTTTATTAAAGATTTTTATTTTTTCCTTTTTCTCCCCAAAGCCCCCAGGTACATA
Source organism: Equus quagga (assembly GCF_021613505.1). Classification (NCBI taxonomy): domain Eukaryota; kingdom Metazoa; phylum Chordata; class Mammalia; order Perissodactyla; family Equidae; genus Equus; species Equus quagga. Next base: position 14,461,095 of record NC_060277.1, read on the forward strand.
GTTATGTATTCTTCGTTGTGGGTTCTTCTAGTTGTGGCATGTGGGACGCTGCCTCAGCGTGGTCTGATGAGCAGTGCCATGTCCGCGCCCAGGATTCGAACTAACGAAACACTGGGCCGCCTGCAGCAGAGCGCGCGAACCTAACCACTCGGCCACGGGGCCAGCCCCTCCTTCTTAGTTTTTAACCAAGTAAAAGAGAAGAATAACTTTCAATTTTAAATATTCAAAACCTGAAAAACATCTCATGGATAAATAAAAATTTACATTTACCAAACAAAAATACTGTACTCTAAACTCCAAGTAGTCACATAGAACATAAATGGTTTGGTAAATGTTTTCTATGAAGGGCCAGGTAATAAATATTCTAGGCTTTGCAGGCCATATGATCTCCATTGTGACTACTCAGTTTTGCTGTTGTAGCAATGCGTAAACCAATGAATGGGGCTATGTTCTAATAAAACTTTATTTATAGACATTGAATGTGAATTTCATACACTTTTCACATGTTATGAAATATTATTCTCCCTTTGAATTTTTTTCAAATATTAAAAAATGCAAAAATCATTCTTAGCTTGCCTACAGAAGCCATAGTTTGCCAACTCTGACATAGTATAATAAAATTAAACTGACGCAGCTTCTGTTCCTTCTCTTTTCACCACTGTGATCATTCTTTATTTTAAATCTATGTCTAGATGCACAAATATACATAGTACTACAGGGGTTTGAGACTGGAACCAGGCAGAAGCAAACTCAGCAGATTGCTTACTATTGGGGCTGGCCCAGTGTTGTAGCAGTTAAGTTCCTGCACTCCACTTTGTCCGCCCAGGGTTCGTGGGTTCGGATCCCAGGTGCGGACATACACATTGCTTAACAAGCCATGCTGTGGCAGTGTCCCACATATAAAGTATAGGAAGATGTGCACTGATGTTAGCTCAGGGCCAATCTTCCTCCAGAGAAAAGAGGAGGATTGGCAGCAGATGTTAGCTCAGGGCTAACCTTCCTCAAAAAAAAAACGATTCCTCACTGTTAAGAATTTACTCTAGGGGACCAGCCCCATGGCCGAGTGGTTTAAGTTGATGGCTCCGCTTTGGAAGCCCAGGGTTTTGCCAGTTCAGATCCTGGGTGTGGACAAGGAGCCACTCATCAGGCCATGTCAAGGTGGCATACCACATGCCACACTAGAAGGACCCACAACTAAAAATATACAACTATGTACTGGGGGATTTGGGGAGAAGAAGAAAAAAATGAAGATTGGCAACAGGTGTTAGCTCAGGTGCCAATCTTTAAAAAAAAAAAAGAATTTACTCTAGAAATTAAACCCTGTAGTTGAGTCTATGTTGGAGCCTCTGTATAACTGGGAGTTCTCTGAATTAATCTGCACATAGACTACAACGTTTACTGGAAGATAAGTTAAAAAAATGCTAATTTTACATATATGATTAAAACTCATCAGTAAACACAGCAATTATTTAGAATGTAGACCAACTCATCAATAAACACAACCATTATTTAGAATTTAGACCAAAAACTAGGGCCTGCAGGCCAAATCCTGCCTGCTGCCTGTTTGTGTAAATAAAGTTTTATTGGAACACAGCCACTCCCATTCATTTATGTACTGTCCATTGCTGCTTTCTCTCTACTATGGCAAGGTCGAAAAATTGCAACGGAGATTTTATGTCCCCCAAAGCCTAAAAAAGCTACCTTCTGGCCCTCTACAGAAAAGGTTTGCTGACAACTTCAGACCACTAAAATATTTTTTTCTGGGAAGAGTATTTTAACTCTGATATTGTTTAGAATTCCTGTTGTTTGGTGATAATAAAAAGCAAAACAACCATAGAGAAGGTGTACACTTACTGCTTGTACCCCTTGTAGCCACGGCCCCGTCCTTGGTGTACCACAGGTGTACAAGAGGTTTTTGACTGAGTAGGGACCTACGGCTAAGAATCTGTAGATGTTTGGAGTTGTACAACTCTTCATGCAACATATTGATTGGGCCTTAGGCACTACCTGGCTGACCCCACAGAGCTATTTGAATACATAAATATGGATGAGGTAGAAGAACCTTCTAGGAGAAAAGGATTTGGAAGGTATCATGCCTTCTTTTTGAGGATAAAAATGATTAAAACAGATGGTGAACTGTTTCTGTTTTATCTACCATTGCTTGAGCAGTGCCTTGGACGTAGAAAGCACTCAATACATATTTACAATGAGACAAGGGAAGCGCCAACCAAGGAGAGATGTCAGGAAAGGATGATGGAGATGAGAATGTGAGTGGAGAATGTCGATTCTGGACAAGTTGGGCTCACACCACTAGATTTGTAAGCTTTGGGGCCCGAGTTAATGTGCCTGTGTGTTGGGAATTCTTGACTGAAGAAAGTAGCATCCTCCCTTTTCTCGGAGGATCCACCTAAACTAATGGAAGCTAGTGACTCAGTCACGGCCAAACTTTTGTTTTAGCAGACTCAAAGACCCAAGCTTCAGTGGCAGTGAGCCTGAAGATGGACATGAAACCTACCAGAAGTCTATGACATTATCAAGACCTGGCACTTAAACTATCACCCCAAGGAAGGCAGTGGCCATGGAAACCTCAGGAACTCTCAGTGGCTCCAGAATACAGTGGATTGGGAACCTCCAGAATTCAGAAGGACTGAGCAGTCGGCTCTTTGGGAGGAAGTGGTATAGACTGGGTCAAATGAATTCCTATTCAGCGGGCAAAAAAAAAGAGAGGGAGAGAGAATTGATTCCTGAGCACTGAGAGACTTCAAGATATTTGGGCTAGGGAGCACTGAAGAAGACTGGAATTTCTATAAGGGAAGTGGGTAGACACTCCAGTGCATGGCAATTGGGATTCTAATGTAACATGACATGATTTTTTAGTCACTGAGTACTGAGTTAAAAATATTTAGGTTACAGAGTTAAGGATAATATTCAGCCAGAAATACCTAAGTAATTATTAACTGTTCCTTAACAACATCTAATTCCATCATTCCTCTCTTCAGATTTACTGAAACTTGATTTAAAGGAGGAACCATAGTCTGGCACATTTTGTTCTTGGAGGTTAATGTGAATCTTTTCTGGCTGCAGATGGCAAAAATGAATGATGTAAGCTCAAAGCAATCAGTAAAGGAATCTTTCTTACTAATATGTTACCTAAAATGGCTATGTGTGTTGTGTTTTTGACACTGTCAATAGAACACGTTAATTATTCATTGTCTATTTTTTTTACTTTTGGTTATATTCTTGTCTGGTAATAGACTGGGCTTGCTTTGTACATTTGCCATGACATGGCTCAAAAGTCAAAGCTTTCCTTTTTTATTTTTTGCTTTGTTTACTTTGTAGCTTTCATTTCTAACCTCCTTTTATCCTGATGGAAATGCTGTAATTACCAGACTGTGCCAATGTCCATTGGTAGAGATAGTTATTTTTTATTGCAGATTCAGAACAGTAGCTCACAGCTTTTCTTTTTGGATAGGATTCTCCCGTGATCACCGAACCTTGCCAGGTGATAGAGAATGATTGGTTAAAATAAATTAAGGGTGCTTCTGTCTCTTCAAAAATATAGGGTCCTGGGGCCGGCCCCATGGCTGGGTGGTTAAGTTTGCACACCCCTCTTTGGTGTCCCAGGGTTTTGCTGGTTCGGACCCTGGGTGGGGACATGGCACCGCTCATCAAGTCATGCTGAGGTGGCATCCCACATGCCACAGCTAGAAAGGACCCACAATGAAAAAAAATATATATATATATATATAATATATATACAACTATGTACTCAGGGGGCTTTGGAAAAAAAAAGAAAAAGAAAATCTTTAAAAAGAAATATATATATGGTGCTTTACATTAAAAACAGACCCCCAATTAGAAAAATCTCAATTTTTGAAATACTACTATTCAGCAACAATCATTAACACTGAGGCAATGTGATCATTGGATTTGTATTTATTACTTAATTGAATTCTCACAACAACCCAAGGATAAAAACCCATGTATTGTTATCCCCATTTTACAGCTGAGGACATTAAAGCTTAGAAAGATAAAGTGACTTGCCCAAAGTGACAAGAACGTATGGTCTCACGTATTTAACAGAGGATTCCTTTAAATCTGAGTTTCCACTAGTATAAATAAACTACTATTCCAGCTCCATGAGTGAGAGTGCATCTTGAAAGAAAATACACTTTAAAAATGCACATAGAAATAAGCAAAGAGGGAACTGGAAAATAAATTTTCATCTAAGGTGAAAATAAGACAGGTCCCAATATAATATTAAAATCTCTGAGAATATTTATCATATGTAACATAATTTGGGCCAAATTGAACTGGACACTGGAAGCTGACATATAATCCCCTAGTTTGTGAGCACAGGACAGTGCTACAAGGAGAGGATGGAAGAAATGCCCAATGGTTCACACCACACTTGGAAAGGCACAGGCTGGAAGTGTGAGTGGATTGCAAGAAGGTCAAGAAATAGCAGACAGGAGGTCCATTTTCCCTTTGCAAAGTGGGAAGGGAAGTGGGGCTAGAGGAGAATTTGTTCAATAAAGATGTAAGCCCCCTATTCCCTTTTTTTTCTCATCAGACTAATCAAGAAGAGTGAGATATGGAGCATGATAGCCTTATGACAGCAGACCAGAATTAAAGACATGGAGAAAAATACACGTTGGTTAATAAGGCATATGGCCTGTAAGCTGAGGGAAAAAACTATAAATTCAATTCTTAGAAAAATTGTTAGCTCACCCTAAAGGTGGAAAGCTAAGTGATGTTAAAGGATAACTCTCACAGTGACAGGAAAATCCCCAGCCCAGTGGAGTCAGGTGAAGAGTTACAAAAAAATTTAAGGAGACATTGCACAAAGCTTTCACATTGACCACAATTTTGGCTTTCTGTCACTCTCGTGCAACCAGATAATTAAACATAGAACAAATATCTTCAACAAAAACAATCTCCAGAAAAGCAGAAAAGACTATCAAGGAGATTCCATTCATTCTATTTTAGACAACTAACAGACCCATGTAAATTAAAATCAGCCAAAAAGATGAAATTGAGAAGGCAGAAGCAAATGTTTGTGGTATGAGCAAAAATTTTACAGAACAAGAAGAAAATGAATACCAATTGGAAAATATAGATATGAGCAGTATTTTAGAAGACATAGTCCGTGTAGCAGAAGAAAACTACAGAGTATAACTTCTTCATATTTTTAAGGAAACTTACCAATAAGTAGACTTTATAAAAAAGAAATGGAGGAAGTAAGAAAAGAAATCAAGGGCAATGACGCTGAAAGACATAAAATCTAATTAGAAACTGATCTAAACAGACACTACAGAAAAACAAATCAATGATATGAAGATTTTTCTTGAGAAAATGCTGCAAAAAGCAGAAATGAGGAAATTGGAGAAAATATGATAGCTACGATGGAAAAATAGTGATGATAAAATATTCAGAGAACTAGTATGCATGAAAATACCGTAGGATGGCTGAAAACTACCAGAAACATTTGAAGATATAATAGACAAGTTCACAAGAAATTGACAGAAATTTAAATTGACTAAAAACTTCTAGAAATAACTGAATTACAGAAAAATAAATTGATGAACTTATGGCACCGCATTTTTGAGGATAGAATGAAGATAGGAATGTTGTCAATCATAGTTGCTGGAGAGTTTGGATTTAGCATCCACGTGGAGGAAGGAGAAGTTAGTACAGAAACACACCTTATCCATAAAACTGAAATAAATACAGTGAAAAACAGACTATAGCAAATTCACTCATTGGCAGCTAGTGAAAACAAAAAACTCTTCTGTGTCTTCCTGCCCTCACGGGAACTGATAAACATAGACCTGCCCTCATAGGGGATTGCGGTTCAAATTTATACCACGTATATGGCCCAAGTACCATCACATTGAGGAATAAAAATAAAAATGTAAAGTCAGATAAATGATAGTCCTGAGATACTCAGCAGAAAAAGATGCAAAACCTCTTTCACCACAAATTTAACATATTTCCCTAGATAAAGCCACACTGAACATGACTTTTTTTTTTTGATTTTTGAAGCTGGATTTTTTAATTTAAAGATTGGCACCTGAACTAACATCTGTAGGCAATTTTCCATTTTCTTTTTTTTCTTCTTCTCCTCTAAACCCCCCAGTACACAGTTATATATTCTAGTTGTAGGACCTTCTGGCTCTGCTATGTGGGACACCACCTCAGCATGGCCTGATGAGCAGTGCTAGGTCCATGCCCAGGATCTGAACCGGCAAAACCTGGGGCTGCTGAAGCAGAGCACACAAACTTAACCACTCGACCACAGGGCCAGCCCCCTGAATTTTTAAAATACAATGAAAACAGAGCCAGCTCTGATAGCCTAGTGATTAAAGTTCAGCACTCTCACCACTTCAGCAACCTGGGTTCGGCTCCTAGTCACAGAAACACACCACTTGTCTGTCAGTTGCCATGCTATGGTGGAGGCTCATGTAGAAGAACTAGAAGGACTTACAACTATGATATACGACCACACACTGGGGCTTTGGAGAGGGAAGACATAGAGGAAGACTGGCAACAGATGTTAGCTCAGGACAAATATTTCCCTGCAAAAAAAAATGATAATAACACAAAAGGGGATGGCTCCATAGCCGAGTGGTTAAGCTCAGGCGCTCTGCTTCAGTGGCCCAGGGTTTTGCCGGTTTGGATCCTGAACGTGGACATAGCACCACTCATCAAGCCATGCTGTGCCAGCATCCCACATATAAAATAGAGGAAGGTTGGCAACAGATGTTAGCTCAGGGACAATCTTCCTTACAAGGAAAAAGAAATCTAATGCCACATTTATAGTTCTTAAAGCAGAACATATATAGTGCAAAAAGATAATATTAATTTGATGAGATACAAACTGAAACAAAAATTTCAGAAAACAAAAAGTAAGAATTGAGTAAGGAAAAGTTGATAGCAAAAGGCAACTACTTTTCCTGATTTCTCAAAGGATCATCAGTGTATTTCACTTGTGAAATTATAGAAAATAAGAGACATAGTTTAAATATATTATTTAAAATTGTGCAATCCTTAGTAGAACTAAAAATAGGCAATATATTTTAAATTTGGCTGAATGGACAAAAGATAGTACAAACTATATAACTAAAGATTAAAATTTAATAAAAAGAAATAGCAAGAGAAGATTAAGAGTTGATAACATAGAAGATGGCAGAAGAGCACATCTGACGCAACTGTTTAAAAAATAGGATAAAATGCTCTATTAAAAGAAAAAACTTTTCATTTGCAACCACAAAAATTTTTTTAGCTATATGTTAAATAGGAGCTAAATCTGTGAAAAATAATTTTAAAATATTTAAACTAAAAACGGGCAAACATACCAGACATAGGAAACTTAGAGTTATGGTTCTGATAACAGTATTTAACAGTGTGAAGTTAATAGTTATTAAAAGTCCAAAGACTGTCTTTATATAACATTCATGAGTACAATCTACAAGCATAAAACTACTGTGAACACTGATGAACCAAAGAACACAGTATCAATATATAGAAAACAAAAACTGAAGGGAACACAAAGAAATCACTAAAATTTGAATGGTGGTGGATGACTTTAAATGCATCTTTCTTAGCCTGTGGGCACACTGAGTAGATGAGTAGACAAAACATCAGTAAGGATCTCAAGTTCTGAAGAACATAACTAGCAGGGGTACAGAGTGCCCCTCTGCAGTATGTTAGCTTAATGCACGCACCGAGGTATAGGACAACCCGAAACAAGGAGATTAGGTCATGCAGCCTCTGGCATCACGTATAGAACAGGAGAGCAGAAGCAAAGTGGGCCTCCCTCTTGAGGGGTGAGCCAAGCCTGGAGAGAAGCAGGATGTGTTCTTTACCACACTCCTGTCTGGGAGAGAAGAGAGATCCTCTCCTCTTCTGTCCAGGAGGGACCTGGAGACAGCAGTGAACATGTTTCCTCTAACTCCAAACATAAAGGTCAATTAAATATACTCAGAAATCCAAGAAAACAGCTTTTGTAGGTTGCACGGAACATTAAAAATATTTGCATCCAGAGAAACTCCCATTCACTCCAACTGTCTCTGAAATTTCTGAAAAAGTTGTGGTCCATGTAGACTCTTTCATTTGGCATTTCCTAAAGGATACCTTCCCTGTCCTCATGCTTCAGGGCTTCTCCTCTATAATTTTCCAGGGCCCATTTGGGATCTAATTAGCATAATTACCATGGGTTAGGAAAGAAGGAAGGAGAGAGAGAGAAGGGAAGGGTGGGAGGAAGGACGGTAGGAAGGAAGACAGAAAGAAAGTAGGAGGATTGGGGTTCAACAAGAAGATGATGCAGGGTAACAATTAAATGAGATATCAGATTACACTGCTCAATAGATGTCAGCTCCCTTCCTCTTTCTTAATTCTGGAAGTGCTGCATTGCTGACCCAGTTTCTCCTGAAGGACAGCACTTGTCTGTCAATTCGTACATATTTATTTCACTCTTTCTGAATGCTCAAAACTGTAACAACTAGCCAGGGATACTTAACGAAAATAGTTGATACGAACGTCTTCTGTTCTTTCAGACTGTCAAATTAACATAGGACATTCCCATTGTTTTAAAGCCATAAACCACTACTTATTTTGAAAATACCGTAGCAGGAATAATATGCACAGGGACAGCTACAAATCAGGGTTCATGCCTTAGTCAGCTCAGGCTGCTATAACAGAATACCATAGACTGGGTGGTTATAAACAACAGAAATTTATTTCTCATAGTTCTGGAAGCTGGAAGGCCAAGATCAAGGTGCCGGCAGATTTGATATCTGGGGTGGATCCACTTTCTGGTTCATAGATGGCTGTCTTTTTGCTGTAACCTCACATAGTGGAAGGGATGAGGGGGTCCTCTAGGGTCTTTTTTATAAGGGCACTAGTCTCACTTAGGAGGGCTCCACAGTCATGACCGAATCATCTCCTGAAGGCCCCGCCTCCAAATACCCTCATTTTGGGGATTCAGTTTCAACATAGGAATTTGGTGGGGTCACAAACAGTCTATAGCAGCTTGTCTGGTTAAAACCAACTTTCCAAAGACTAAAAATAAAAATGCAGGAGGAGAAAAAGGAAGAGAAGCTATCTTGGAGAGACTGAAGGGACCTTTTGGTACAGAGAGGTAGTACAGGCCACCTTGAGAGGGACTGGAATAAAAATAGGCCAGCTGCCTACAACCAGGGCAAGCTGTCACTCTGACTTTCCTCCCTGGGCCTCTGATGTCTGCTTGACTCTCTGAGTCTAGCTCATCTCCCGGTGGTCTGCAGCCTGACTGCTGTCCTGACCTCCCCTTGCATACTGCTCGCCTACACTTGCTCCTCAGGGCTTTCCATTTAAAGTGTCTGTGGGGACATTGAGGGCTGGGCCCTGCCATCAAACGCTCACAGGAGAAAACTGAGGTAGTAGGAAGAGGAAAGCTGGGAAAAGATCATGGACGGAAGAGTTAGAGCGACTGGAAAACAGAAATCTAAGTAATAAATTAGAAACCCAGGAAGAGATTTCCAACAGTGATACATAATGTTATGAGGACATTTGTCATTAAAAATCAAGAACAAAAACTATTGGATTTTTTTATTAAGGCATAAGTTAACTTAGAATTACATGTTGTTTATATGCTTTTCATTTCTATAAAAATAGTTCAAATTTGCTTAAATTTATTGATATAAGAAGATATTTTCACCATCCCGCTCCTCCTCCCTCTCATTCCCCTTCTTTTTTAAGTTTTTGCCCAATAGAGTTGGGAACTTATAGCTAGCTACCTCCTCTAACAAGAATAAGTATTTCCAAGCCAACTTGTAAATTATGATGTAAAATCTATCCAGAGCAGTATTTTATGCTTTATCATCTTTATTGGCTTTACTCTTCCAATTCTAAGGTAAAAAATACAAGCTGGGCAACTCCTTAGTTTTGTAACAAAAATGTGCTGCATCCATGTCCGTATAATTAAGTATCAAACTGCATGATGATCCGAGGGAGATTTTCTATCCTATCCCAGCTTGAAATATGCTGCTCTATCTTAGTTCTCCGTCTCAAGCAGGAAATCTTAAATTTGTTTTTGCTGTTGTTTTGATGTTACTATTTCTGTTCTGTTTTTTAGAACAAAGCTATGTCGAAGAAAAACCAAAACTTTCTGTGTCCATGATGCACATCCTTCCTTTTTTTTTGATCTTAATGTGTCAATGGCTTGAGAAAATTGGTGTTCCATGAGCACGAGTGAAGTGGGTGGTGCAATGAAAGTAGGCCTTGGGTTATGTTGTAAGAAACTGGATTTTAAAAAACTGCGGATGAACTCAGGCCCTTAAGAGCTCCGAGTCAATCTCCTGTGGAGTCAATCCGTTCTCAGGCACCCTTGGCTAAGTTTGTTATTTAGCACTTCACTGAGTCTCTTTTTGAACTTTACAAAGAAACAGACTCGGGGTCACAGGGTCCAAGAGCTTTGCCTTGTTCTCAGTGGGAATGTGGACCATCCTCGGACACACAGCTCTGACCCTTTAACACATGGTCACTGCTTTTCGCCCTTGATCACTGGGTAGGAATTATCCATGCGTAGAGAACTGCTTTTGTTAACTTTGGTCATACCGTACATTCCTGGTAAAAACTACAGAAGGATTACTGGAGAGAGAAGATGGAAGAGAAAATTGAATTAGCTAGTTTTTTTTGTTTTAAATGCTTTTTCTATGTGGGGCATATATTTTGTCTCACAAATGTCACAGAATCATTTTGTTTTCTTTCCAAAATTTTGAATTTTCTAGTCATTAATGGTTGACTTTTTTTTTCTTTTATAATCATATGTATTCATGATAGTAAAAAACTTTTCTTTAACTAATTACGGCTGGAACATAGTAAGTGTGCTGGAAGAAATCTTCTGGGTCATCTGGCCCAATCTCTTTATCTTCTGGATGATATGTGCGGAGAAACCCAGGGAGGCAGGAATCTCTCCCAGAGTCGTGCAGTGAGTTAACAGCCAAGCTGAAACTTGAACTGGAGTCCCTGCACTCATGGCAAACGCTCTTTTCACAGAAGAGTGAGATGATTGGTCTTTTTCTGTGAGGGACTTCTCTGAAGTTTTATTTAATGCACTTCAAGCTTTTACAGTCAAGGATATTGTTGATGAAAATACGGAGATGATTTCATCATGCTTCCTTTCTGGTACGTTCTGAACTGCTGAGGACTGATTCACTGCAGAACTCTGGAAAGTTCCTTTCACACTGTCATGACAAGTCTGTTGAGTGGCCTCCAAGAGCCGCGTGAGAGGATTATCGCACTGGCTATGTGCTTTCCTAAGTTCAGAAGCTTTTGATTTGTTTTGTCTTATGAAGCAGCCCTTCACTTCAGAAACAGTCCTCTTTTCAGAAGAAGTTGCTGTAGAAAAATAGTAAAAAATAAGTTACTATGAAATTTTACTCTCTAGAGAATTTTCAATATTACATTTTTACATAGTATGAAAATGTCTAAAATATTTAATCTACCTTTTTTCTTTCTGTCTCACTAAAAATGGGGACATAATAGGTATGCCTTCCAATAGTAGTCTGCTTTAATATTCCACTAAAAATTCTGTTAAATTTAGTAAATCTTGAAATTTGCAAAACATTGATAGCTTCCTGTTTTTCAAATTATGCAGAAACATTTTGATCTCAAATTTTTTTCTTTATATTCAGTTGTGTTCAGAAAAAACACTTCCTATATGTAATATGTAATATGATTTCATCTCACTACAGTTCCCAAATTAAGCTTAGTGATATCTAAGGGAAGAAACCAAATAATTTAAAATATCTGAATGTATTTAAATGTCTCTTAGGAATGAGACTAATTAATTCCCAAAAGATAAGGTTATTTAAATTTTTTAGTAGAATGATGATACATAATTCCAAAGGTATTATTGACAAAATATTTTGTATTTTTATCAACATTAATGTTGATAAAGGACATTTAATGTTTCAATGTAGGAAAACTTTGGTGAAGATTTAATTTTATATCAATTGATCAATTTATAGCCCAATTTACAATAAGTTCTCTGGTTGTATTATATAAACCAATCAAAAACATTTCAGGGTTAATAGCCAATGTTAAGTACCTTGACTTTTAAAATATTCAGTAATGGCATTTTTTCCTCAACTCTGAGTTCTCTGTAACAATACAGGATGTAGTTGGTAAGATTCTTCTTGGTAGTCTTTAGACTGCATTACCTTGCCAAAGTGTAACAAGTATATCTGCTTCCAAAAGTCTGTATTTGTAGAGTTCTGTATTTCCTGGGAATAATTTCTCTTCACAGGAAGCTAGAATTATATTAGGAGCAGGACACTCATCCAGGACCTTTTACCCACTGTCCTTTCCCTTTGTTTTTATACTTATTACTATTGAAAATGCTTTGTATTGGTGACAGTAGTTACAGATTCAAGTATTAGAGGACAGCATGTCTTTCCCTAGGAAGTTTCAGCCCTGCCATTGGTTGCTTCTTAGCTGGGGCCCTTATGCAAGCACGTAGCCTGAAGGCTGCTGTGTCCAGCAGTAGGGCAGGGATGAACGGCCCATAAAAAACACTTGACTCCTGATCTCTCTGGGAGCTGCCTGATTTCCTGAGTCACTGAATGGATTCAAAAGACCAACATGTTGAAACCAGGAAGGATAGGCCCTAGGCAGAATTGCGAAGGAAGAACAATTAGACTCTTTCAACATTGCAGTCAGCTTCCATGTACTTCCTTCCCTCCTTCCCCGCAACTCCTACTTTGTGATAACCACCCTGTCATCTTCCTTTCTTAGCAGGCAACTAGGTCCTGCTCAGGCAAGGCTGATATCAATGTACAGTGTTGAATCAACATCTCATGTTTTCTGTTTCTTGATGCAGAATTCACTTAAATGCCACTTTCTGGATTCCTTCCGTCCAACACACACACACACGTGTAAAGGAGAGATATTTTAGGATTGAAGGACTGCTCTCTGCTCTACAAATTGCACTATATGTAATCTGTGCAGCTTTCATCCTATCGTGTGGCCCACATAGGAAGCCCTTTCTCTTGTATTGCCACATAACCCCTGCCTGATTCATCTGGTGCTTTCCTTCTTTTGAATGAAATCATAGGGAAAATTGTGTGTACATAAGGAAATACAACTTCATTTTCATGACGTTGAAGTTTTAATAGATAAATTTTGCATTGTAATCTTATGTTTTTAAAAATAAAGGTCAGCCAAGGGTTTCTTATTTTCGTAGGCTTCAACATACTTTGAAAGCTAGAAGACAACAAAAGTATGAAATTATTCTTAAGATCAAAGGTGAAAACAACAACAACAAAAATCAACATACAAGTGAGGAGGAATTTGGTTTTCTTTGACTGTTATTACAATAGGGAGAACACTCTAGCTCCAAAGGTCAGAGAGTGTCTTGGTAGGGTGGTTTTCTCCTAGACTTTTATAGGGAGGATGAGACAAGTCAGAGGTGGGTGATTTTACAGTGGGACTGGTTTTCTCATTAGAAGGGTCTTAGTCAGTCTGGTGAACACAAAATGTTTGTCCCTGCTTCTAAATAGGTTTTTGTGGTGGGGAGAGGAAACCCAGCTAATTCTTTAGGAGACAAAGAATGGGAAGTTAGAGAGTCTGTGTTTAGCATTGTCAAAGGTGAACAAGGGAGTTGTGGGGAGTCGAGAATCAGGAGAAAGTTGGCAGTGATTCTTACTAAGTCCTATGGGGAAGGTGAGTCTTTGCAGTAAAAACGGAGATATTTTTAATACATTGGAAATATCAAAAAACCCATCACATGGGTGATCTTACACTTAATATATTATTTACAGCTCATACCAATAATGATTTTATGAAAAATAACTGTATTTTTCAAAGAAAAATATTAGCAAAAAGAGTGCCATTTACGTTTTTTATTGAAAAACATTTTGTAATGCCTGGCTTAATGTAAGAGAGCTGAAATCTCATGTTGTTTCTGCATTCAGTCTGTTGCAACATGTTGTTTTGATTGAAGTCGATGAAGAACATCCAGCTTCACACAAATATGTAGTTGGAAAAGGGAAAAGTAGACTTTGTGGATAATTCTAAATATTCTTCTTTGATACTACACCAAAACTCAACAAGCTACAGTTTCTTAAGATTATCACAACAGGGGATCTGAAACCATGTCATGAACTTTCCATTCTCTGTTACATTATAATCCATTGGTCCATCTTGCACTTTGAATGGATCTTTTTACCCATGTGTGGTTTTAGAACATTGCACATTAGTCATAAGGAAAATACAGAGTCACTGAGCAATACACAACTGCTAAATGTTGATGCATTTCATTATACAATATCAAGAAAGAACATTCATTAATGATGAGGATCAAGGCTGCCCCAGGGAGAGAAGCCCAAGGTGACCTGCCCTACACAGTGATCTATATCATCCTCCGGGAAGCATAGGATGTCCTGACTCAATCCAATCTGATTCTTATCTAAAGTCATAGGACTACCCAATAACCAGACCCCACTTGCACTGATACCATTTAATGACTTTTTACATCATCTTTCCTTTGTCTTGTAAAGAAATAACTCGCATACCTATGCCTTATAAATTTAGCTCTAACCCTCAACACATTGCAACTCTTCACTGCCCATGGGTCCTGTCCCCATGCCTACAGCTCTGTACTGCCCATGGGTCCTGTCCCCGTGCTACTCCATGCTATTCTCTGAATAAGAGAGCACTACTGCCAGACCCTGAGAGTCCAAGAAGTCTTTCTTTTGACTTCTTGACTCACCAAGCCCGCATCAGTTAATATCACCACTGAACACATCAGAAAAGTCTTTTAGTATTGGGAAGCTCCTGGTGTTGGTTGGAAGTTTTCCAAATTTCTCATTTTTGTTTGGAAGCCTGAATTTTATCATTTACAGTAAATAGTCAGTTCTGTTGTTTTCCTTAAGGTAAGGGCTCACTGTGTTCATTTTTGAGATTTCTGCCAAACACCCAAGTCCCCCAAACCATGGTTTGTCCATTAGCCCTTATTTCAAGTAAAATGGTGTTCCATGAAAAAAGGAGCTAGTTCATTCAGCTCAGAAATCAATCGCAAAAGTGATTTTCCTCAAGACAACCATTGTTCTTCCGTAGGCAGCAGAGGTGTTTGTGCATATTTCCCTTTCTTCACACAGCACATTAAAAGAGATGTTCTCAAGATTGAGATTTAATGCTTTTATTGCTTCAAGAATATTAAGTGATACTTGCTTCTCTTTTCCTTTTTCTTTTTTGTTTTTTACTGTAAGCACATGGCAATGAAAAATGCAAGAACTCCTAGGACAGTTTGGAGTCACTGCCTTGATCTGTACTAAGGAGCCAGCGGCTTTACCCATCAGTGCCTCTGCACCATCAGTGTAAATATTAACATGGTGAAAAGGCAAATAATGTCTTAGCATTATTATGCAAATAGTTTTGACCTCCAAAGGGTGTTGAGAACTCCCAGGATCCAGCAGACCACACTTTGGGAATTTCTAATCTAGTGTAATGACTATGCAAATAGGAGCCAAAAAATGGCATTCCTTGGACCAAACATATTGGTCCCCTCCCTATATGTTTAATGCCTTTAAACAGGGCATTCCCCGGTTTACTAAGGCTCCCACCAATTTCCCTCTTTTTACTCAGTTCCCACTTCACTCATGTATGTTAATTGGCCTCCACAGACATTTGAGTCTGTGACCACTGCCACAATTCAGCCTTGCTAATTCAGGGAGACAAGTAAAACCTGAGACATCAGTCTTGGAAAGTCACTTTTTACAGACAGTATGATTGTTTTATCTGAAAATCTAAGAAAATCATCTGGAAAACTTTTAAAGGTAACACAAGTTCAATCAATACTCCCAGTTATGGTATCAATAAACAAAAATCAATAATTTATAAAACCACAATATCAATTAGAAAATAGAAAATACCTACATTTAAATCTAAGAAGTAGTGTATAAGATCTAAATGAAGATGAAAATTATAAAATTTTACTGAAGGACATAGAATAGTCTAATCAACTAATAATAACAATAATGATATTAGTAACAACATTATTTACTAGCACATATTAAATATCAGATAGTATCATGCAATCTTTTATTATATTATCTCATTTCATCCTCATAATAACTCCTTCAGATCAGCACTCTTAGAATTCCCATTTTATAGGTGAGAAAACTAAAGCACAGAAAGTTTGAGTGATTTGCCCCAAATCACATAATTAGAGTCATTCATTATGTCATGTTCCTAGATGGGAAAACTAGGTTTCATAAATAACTCTATTCTCAAATTAATCTATAATTCATGGATCCATGAAAATCCCACTTGTTACATTAAAATAAAACTTGACCAGCTAATTCTAAACTTTATATGGAAAAGAGAAATCTTTAGTAGCAAAACATTTTTAAAAAGAATGAAAGAAGGGGGCCGGCCTGGTGGCGCAGCAGTTAAGTTCGCACGTTCTGCTTCGGCGGCCCAGGGTTCATTGGTTCGGATCCTGGGTGCAAACATGGCACCACTTGGCAAAAGACATGCTGTGGTAGGCATCCCACATATAAAGTAGAGGAAAATGGGCATGAATGTTAGCTCAGGGCCAGTCTTCCTCAGCAAAAAGAGGAGGACTGGCAGCAGATGTTACCTCAGGGCTAATCTTCCTCAAAAAAAAAAAAAAAAAGAATGAAAGAAGATTTGCCTTATCATATTCCAAAAGATTCTATGATGATAAAGTAATTGTCATTATTATATTTGGTGCAAATATAGAGAAAGAGATGAATGGAATTCACCTATATATGCACATACTTATGATAATGGTCATTTTTCAAATCAGTAGGAGAAAGATGTAATAAATAGTTTGTGACAATGGTTTATTCATTTAGAAAACCATTATCAGACCTCTTTGTATCATATCCTATGCAAAATAAACTCCAAATGAATAAAAAAGTAGACATAAAAAGTAAGCTATAAAACAAATAAAATAGAGGAGAATATTTTTATAATTGTATGCAGTGAAAGCATTCCTAAGCGAGATTTTAAACATTCCAGAAAATATAAGGAATAAACCAACAAATTTAGCCACAATTTTACCAAATATATTTGAGCAAAAAACTTTTATAAGACAAAAACACCATACAAATGTGAGAACTCAAGCAACAGTTTGAAAAGAAATATGTATGACTTATTTAACAACTAAACATTAATATCGGACTATATAAAGAGTTCTTATAAATAAATAAGAAATTGGCAAGCAATCTAGGTTTTTAAAAATGGGGGAAAAAGACAAAAAAGATAATTCTAAAAGACATGTAACCGCCCGGTAAACACTTGAAATTAGATTCACTCTCAACAGTCATCAGGAAAATAAAAGATTTTAATGACATAATATTTTCTATCAGAATAGCACAATTCAAAGATTGACAACATGAATTATTGCTTAGAATTCATTGAAAAGAATATTCTCACATTGTCGAGGACAGTCTAAATTGGTTAGATCTTTTTAGAAAGTAATGGTCAATATCTGCGTATATTTTAAATGTATTTTTTTGTTGTTGGAGCACTTCTATTTCTGGTAATCTATTTTTAAAACATACCAATACACGTGCTGAAAGATGTTGGTACAAAGATGATCATTGCTTCATTAGCTGTGATAGCAAAACCAACCCACCAAACAAATAAAAAGGAGGTGAGAACTTAAATGTTATGAATGGGTAAGTGGTTATTTAAATTATAATAAAATTAAGTTATGGAATATTACACAGCTGTCACCAATAGACATAAGCTACTGACATGAAAATATCTACATATATATTAAGAGAAAAAAGGAATATTACAGCTTGAGTAAGTTTATTAATGATGACTCCCATTTTGCTAACTATAGTTCTGCATAATTTGAATTTTTCCAGTGAGACTATATCAATGCTTATGTTATATTTGAAATATGTACATTTCTATATATATTTGAAAAATGATCTTTTTCAGACTTTTATTGAGATTCTATTTATGGTAGGCACAGAATAAGGCACTGAGGATACAAAAATAGGGTCCTCACCTTCAAGTGTCTGATCTGCTAGGAGAAATAGATGCCTCAGCATGTTGAATCATGTGAAGAATCACACCATCTCAAGGACCATAATCAAGGTGTACCCAGTGTCACGCTAACAAAAAGAGATGAAAGACACAGTTCAGGGAATGACAAATCTATGTGGAAGAGTCAGGAGACATACAACAAAGAGACAGTGATCTGGCTCTTGAATAAATGAGAAGTTTCCTAGGAAGCAAGAATAAGGAAGGCACTGCTGGCAGAGGAAACTGCATATGCAAACGGGGCCCCAAGACGACGAGGCAGTAGGAATCGATGCAGGGGAGGCAATCTTTTCTTCTCTAAATTATAGTTCTAGCCTGGGTACCTATTAATTGGTCTCCTAAATATTAAGCAAAAAAAGGCTTAAGAATTAAGAATTTCCACAATACCTTCAATGTCTTCTTTCAGAACTTACTTTGTGCTTTCTTTTTTCTCTCCTGCTTCTACTCTACAGACTTTTCCACTGACTGCCATTCCACTTTCTACACAATCCTAGTTTTCAGAGTTGTTCTGTCCCCCAGCCCCCCATGTTTGTTCCATCACTAGTCTTTGTTTTAAAGCAGACTGCCTGGTTTTGTATTGCATCTTGTGAAAGCTCAAATGCCTAAGGGCTTTTCTAAAAATGTCCAATTTTTTTCAAGCATAGCATGCTCTATTTTTTAATGTCAGTAGAAGCTGGAATACATTTCTTCTTCAGAGATAATAGAGTATAAAGTTTTTCAACCAAGCATTAGTATAAGACCACATATCCCGTTGTATAGGAGACACCCTGTGCTGTTTGGAAGGATGGGTACCTCTTAAATTTCTTGCACTCCCATCCATTTGTTCACTCATAATAATATTTATCCATTTTTCCTTGGTAATACATTCTATGCTTGGTTTCACTCATTGTGTATTTTCTAAACCACTGGCATATGCAAAAATGGATCGCACAAATGTTCATTTTAATGATACAATCTTCTGGGTAAGAAAAAAGTAGACCTCAGAGTTCTGATGTGAAGTTTAGACAGTGAATGCCTGGAACTCTGGGCCTTAGAGACTACATTGGTGGCACAGCTGAGCCAGCTACAGGAACTGCCTGGAGGCTGCCACCTAGCCACCTTTTTAGACACATGCCAGGCAAGCACCATGCAGGTAGTCCAACCCCTTACATTATGTTAGTTTCCTCGGACTGCATAACAAATGCCACAGGCCAGGGGGCTTACACAACAGAAATGTATTTTCTCATAGTTCTGGAGGCTAGAAGTCCAAAATCAAAGTGTTGACAGGCTTGCTTTTGAAACCAAGCCTCTCTCCTTGGACTTCAGATGGTCACCTTCTCTCTGTGTCCTCACCTGGTCTTTGTTCTATCAGTGCATGCCCCTAGAGCCCCTCTTTGTGTGTCCAAATTTTCTCTTCTTCTAAAGTCACCAGTCAGTTTGGATTGGGGCCCATCCCTACAGTCTCACTTTAATTCAGTCGCCTCTTTAAAGGTCTTGTCTCCAAATACAGTCACATTCTGAGGTAATGAGGGTTACGGCTTTAACAGAGGAATTTTGAGGGGACACAATTCAGCCCATAACACCACTCCCTTTTTTATTTTAGATAAGTGAGAGATTCTCACCACACATAAAGAAAACCAAGCCAGTGTTAGGTTTGGCTACATGTGTTCAGGTGTCATATCAAGGAGGAAGGAAGGGACCCAACATATGCCAGGAACTGAGGAGGGCATGTTACATAAAGTTTTTTACTTGACCCTCACAACAACTTTCAGAATAAGGTATGATTATTTGTGCTATTTTACAGATTAAAAAACTGAGAATCAGAGGCAAGCTATCTTACCAAAGGACATACAGTATTCGCAGGGCCACTTCTCGGACCCTGCTCCCTCCGAGTCCCTCATAGCTCAAGTTCTTATCACTACTCTAGGCTGCACAGACATGCAGAGCACCTAACAC
This sequence comes from Equus quagga, assembly GCF_021613505.1. Lineage (NCBI taxonomy): Eukaryota > Metazoa > Chordata > Mammalia > Perissodactyla > Equidae > Equus > Equus quagga. The sequence goes on from NC_060277.1 coordinate 14,481,099, forward strand.
AGTCTGCCACAGGACGAGCATGAAATAAATGTTAGGAATTCTCACCACCATCTGCAGTCATCATCATCACCAATGGCGATTATCGTCATGATCTACCGTAAGTGCTAAGCATTATCATGTCTACCTTAGTGATGAGAAAACTGAAATCTAAAGAGGAAAAACTATGTGTGCTTGGGATTTTCTCTCTGTTTTTCTATCTTCGAAACTCTTCCCACTAGACCCTGTTGCTTTCTGCAACTCAGAAACTTCATTCCTTGCAATTTTCTTTCATGTGTTGTTCCCTCCCAACCAGAGTCAGGGTAATTTGAAGTAAGGTAGTGGTTAAAAGCTGGGAACTGAATCAGGGCTTCTGGCCTCTGTTCTGTCCACATATGTAGATTTCCAAACAGTCTAGCTTTATACTTTATCCATTAGTCACAGAAATCTTGTTTGCTGTGCAACCCTAAATGGCGCATTCTTCATTTCGATTTTTCCATTCTGGGATATTTTTCGTTTTTTTAAATCTCACAAGCACATTTGTGAGAAAGATAGGGCACCCCTTCTAAGTCAAATTTCAAATCTTGAATTGTAATTTATCATGAAAAACATACAAATATTTTCTTAACCACAGAAGGATTACAATTTCCTAACTATCAGGTGTCCACTTGGAAGCTACATATACTTTTTAATTGTACTCAAAGTCTGTTCTACATGATCATTATTAAATGGGATTCTGAATGTCTACTATGGAGTTTAACAGTCTGTTAGGGCCATAGTGAAAAATAATCAACCAAATATTCCAGCAGAGTTCAGTTCTATTATGGCGTATATATAGTTTGATTTTTCAAAAGAAGCATAATATCCACATCCTTATGAATGTATCATGACTTGTCATTTCTGCCCAGTAACAAACCACGTTTCATTATGCACGATCACTGCTCATTTTCAGTGCATATAGCAAGCAGTTCACATCTTCAAATAATTTTTGCTTCTTTTTAAGTTTAGCAATAAATATCTGCAGATATTATATTTTAGAGAAAAATTTTAATATTAGCGTCACTTTTCAGTAAACAGTCTAATAGGAAAAAATAAAATAGGTCTAGTCTTTTAAGCTCATGGACAAGCACGGTTTATCTATTCATGAAAACAGAAGGTAAGCCTTATGAGAGCAAGGATTGTGTCTGCCACCTAGCACGGCGCCTAACACACTAAGTAAATGCATTCTGAATGAATAACTGACTGAATGAATGAATACAACTGACCTTGGTGTACAAAAGTACCAGCCATTTCAGCAATTAAACAACTCACTTCATTTATGACTGAAAGTATTTATAACAGAATAGGAAAATGCTGATGTACCTTGGGTTGTTAATAGTAAGGAACTGAGAATTTTGTTCTTTGTAAAATGCGGTGTTGTGCATGAGTATTTGAGAAGGCTTTGGGTTTTTATAAAATCTATGCAACGTAAATAAAAATTCTAAAGATTCTCTTTCCTGCTGTTTTAGTATACTTTGATTGTTTTATTCATAGGCTTTCCTTTTTTAAGAAAAATAGAAATACCACAGGACATATGTCAATATCTATAGAATTCCAACTGCCATGATTGAAGACAGTTGTGGTTTCTTTAAATCAGTTACTGACCTCAGACTAACTGAATAAGGCAGCTGAGGACTGTGGCTGAGCGCTCACCGCCTAGAATGCAATGAGTCGGCACTCTGGGTTTTCATTCCGAGCAAAGTCACTGATTCACGGTCTGACCTTGAACAATCCTTTTGTGACTCAGTTTCTCAAGGCAAATAGCTCTCACATAATAGAGGGAATTAGTAGTATGAGCCTCAGCTGATATTAACAGGTATTTTAAAATCTTAAAAGGCAAAACATAATTTATTTTTAAATTTTGATTTCTCTTTTCTTCACAAGTGAATAATTCAGTCATATCTGTATCCATTTTTACTTTCTTCTCAAAGATCATTTTTATATTTAATATGCATATTTCTTTTTTATAAAAAAAAAGAGTGGTTTGTATAGGACATACCAAGAACAACTGAAAATATACCTATAACGTTTGAAAGCTGTAACTATGTCATAGCAACAATATTGATATTTTGAATACAAGACATATTGAACAATGCAAATATTTTTAATAATTAAATCATTAATTGAATTAAATATAGTACTCTATTCATGTAAAATGTTCCCTAAATCTTATGGATGAGAGCTTTTTTTTTTAATATACTAAGGTAGGAAGATGATTTTATAAAAAACTCCATCATATCTATCTATCCCTTTAAAAAAATATCCTTTAGGGGCCAGCCCCATGGCTGAGTGGCTAAAATTCCCCCTGCTCTGCTTCGGCGGTGGCTGGTTCATGGGTTCACATCCCAGGTGTGGACCTATTCCACTCATCAGCCATGCTATAGAGCCAACCCGTATGCAGAGTAGAGGAAGATGGGCACAGATGTGGGCTCAGGACTAATCTTCCTCAAGCAAAAAAAAAGAAGGATTAGCGACAGATGGTAGCTCAGGGCGATTCTTCCTCACATGCACAAAAAATATCCTTTAATTTTGATTTTAAGTTTTCGAGTTCTGCAAACTTGTGAACTTTTGTATCTAAAGTTTATTCATTCATTCATTCACTACAAATGCTGTTATGCTCGCTATGTGCTAGTTGCTGCAGATATAGTGATGAACCGGACAGACACAGCACCTGCTCTGATGGAGCATACGTGCTAGCAGGGAATAATCGGTATATGAAGAGGCAAACAAAATTACTGCAAACTGTTGTAAGTGCGAACAAAGAATCAAGGAGGGGCTGTGATAGAGAATAAGAGAGGAGGGCCTTCCCGAAAGCATGAACAGAAATCATATCCCCAGGAAGTAACAATTAAGCAAGCGCACAAGGAGGAGCAAAGGCCTTCCAGGGAGAGGAAACCGAATGAATGAGTCTGAGCTATGGAAGCACGTGCTGTGTCCCAGGAGCTGAGGTAGGGCCAATATGGCCGGAAGGTGATAGGAGATAGACGGGCACCAGGTCATGCAGGGGGCATGCAGGCCCAGGGGAGCTACTGGGAAAATTATTTTAAATGCAATAAGAAGTTTTCATGAAAGTTTATAACAAAAATTTTCATTTATAAACAATATTTTTATTTCTTCTTTTAATGGAGTTCAGTGGTCATTCTGTTCATTTCATAGCGAATCAGTGTGAGCAAGGCTCCTCTGTTTTATTTTTCCTTTTATTTCTCAACCCACACTCCCACTCACCGTTGGTACTTCACCTTGCAAGCACCCTCTCTCATGTCCTTGATTTACATACTCACGTGTACAGCAGCGTTTTGTATGCTCATGTGGTTTTGCATAAATGGCGCTAAAGTCTCATTTTGTCTTCTCCTCCTCTCACTCAACACTGTGCTTATCCGTGTTGCTCTCTGGACACTTGGTCCATTGCCTCTCACCCTGCATAGAATTCCAAATTACATGGATTCCAAACAATGCATCCACATTTCACACGTCTGTTCCCTGAGCCAGCCATGGACTCCGATTCCCTAACCACACAAATAATGCTGGGATGAAACTTCTTCTGCGTAGCTGCTTGTGTACCTGAGTAAGAAATGATCCAGAAGGTATGCTCAGGGGCGGCATTTTGCACAGGCACGTGCATACCTAATTTATGTGCTTTCATGTTGCTTTTCAGAAAACTGGCTGTATTCCCTGACACTCCCATCAACCTTTGTTTTATGAACCTTTATAATTTTGATATTCTGGTATCTAAACAGTGGTGTCTGATATTTTGTTTCCTTTGTTGTTGTTGTTGTTGTTAGAAATAACATTAGAAGGAGCATCTCTTCATATATTTGTTAGCCATTTGGGCTGTCCTTCGTAGGGGTCATTTGTTCATTATCTTGTCCCTTTTTGTCCATCAGCTGTCTTCGCTTTCTCTGTGGATTTGTAGAAACCATTGTATATCCTAGAGAGTAATCCCTTATTACAATTTAATAGTCCAACTACCTTTGGCTATTCTGTCTATTGGCTTTTTTGTTGCTTTTGGACATAAATCTTTAATTTTAATATAGCAACCTATCAATTTTTCACTTTTGGGTTTGAGATTTTAGAGACTTTCTGAAGAAATATTTTCTCACTCCTAGGACACAAAAATATCCTCCTAAGATTTTTTTCTGTTAGAGTTTACCTTTCACATTCAGGCATACAATCCTTCAGGACTCCTTTTGTATGAGGTACAAGGTAGGGGCACAACTTTAGTTGCTTTCCAAATAATAAACCAATTTTTCCAATGTCATCTACTAAGAAAAATTGCCCTTTTCATGTTGCGTTTTCTTGCAATGATATCATAAATTATATCCTATATGTCTTCTTCTAAGCTTTGTTATGGTCTGTTAATTTATTTTTCTGTTTTTATCAAGATCATACTTTTTGTTTTTTTAATATGGCTCTGTACTATCTCCTAATAGCTGGTAAAGTAAATTTTCCCCCCTGGTTCTTCTTTAACAGCATTAAGATAGTATTTAAATTCTTCAACTTTACTCACCTCATCCAGGGAGAGAAAAAAAATAAGACAATAAGAAGACTCAGAAAAACTCCAATAACCGTCAAACAGAGGGGGCGATTGTAATTGGCTTAACCATTGATGTGGTTAGTGGACAAACCTTGCATTAATTCAAATGAAGTTCATATGTATAAAAGGTGGATACATACATACATGCATGTTCATATACATCTATATGCATTCATATACACGTATGTATGTAATCAGGCCCAAAAGATGTGAAGAGATTTGAACAAAAACTCAACAATGTCTTACCACCATTCTGTTCATGATGCCTAAAATCCACGTATTAAAGGTTCACTCTTCTAGGCAAATTTGTTTAGACAAATACCTTGCAGGAGGAATGATATTGATTAAAATAAGGTGATAGCCAAATTAATCCACTATTTTCAATTGGTTACTTATAGGCATCTCAACTTGACTGCTTTCTGAGAGTATTTTTAAGAGTACAGAGAAGAGGCAAGATTCAAAGTAGAGGGTGAAAGAGGGGCCCTCCCTCTGTTCCTCTGACCCCTACTCTCCCAGACCATGTCCCTAGATGGCTAGTGCCCTCATGCAGATGGCAGCTGACATAGTCCCTGCCACAAGATTTGTATCCCAAGCATGGTGTTGTATTCCCGTAGAAGACAGCAGCTTTTGCTATTTGGCATGCTGAAAGGATTGCTTTGTTATTTGAGGTCAGAATTTAAATATTTAAAGCTGATTGCTATTCGATACTATCTTTTTTGTGACATTGCTTGCCCAATACCTTTGTTAAAACACACACAAAAAAATCTCACTCTTGGTTTTTCTGCTATGATGATTGCCCAAGAATCCCCCAACTGGAATTCAATCTGGATATTCTATGGTCCCTGTGGAAAAGTCTGATTTAATGAAATGCTTGCATGTCAGCTCTGCGGTATGTACGCAACTACTGCCATTCCTTCTGGCCACTGCTCTTCTCATCTTGCAGAGTCATGGGATTCCATGGAGCAGTGATTATTTTCTTTATGTAAAAATAACAAGTGGGAAGAGAGAAAAAGTTGCCACATAGGGAGGGAGAAAGAAGGAAGAAAATATACGAAGTATATAGTAGAGAATTAGGACCTGTTGCCACCATTATTCGTTAGTAGACAACACTTTCCATAGAGCAGTCTGTCCTGCTTCTGTTTGACGTCCTTGTGAAGGCAAGTTGCCTGAAGATAACTTGACCTTGTTACTTTTGTTATGTCTCCTAATTTCTTGATTTGTGAAGCAAATAGAATCTATTATCCACATACTAAGGAGGGGGTGGTATGTGGAGAATAAAAAAAAAATAATTAACTAGTAAAGTACCTTACACTCTATGAAGAAAATATATCCCCTAATTCAGGATTTTATTTTTATTACACTTACTAGTATCAATAATTTCAATTTTTTTTTAATATAGCACAGATAAATCTAGTGTTAATTTTTTATGGGCCTTATCAACCCCTTGTTTTTTTTTCTCAACTCTAGATTACTGTCTCCTAGAGATATCAGTTATTTGAAGTTAATGTTATATTTTTTGAGATGATTTCAACTCTAACCTATCTTGAATACCCATGTGCTAAATGTTCTTCTATTAATTTTTCTTATTTTTTTAATTATTATAATATTTTGTAATCATGGAGAAAATAGAAAATAAACCACCTTTCTGTTTTTGGAGAAAATTTTACATACAGCAGAATACACGTCAATATCTAGCTTGCCTGTTCTCTCGGCAAAGCCAATGAGTCAGCAATGCCTTTGACTTTAAAGTTGCTGGATTATTCTCCACACAATCTACATAACAATGAAAGGTTTGTTCCTTGCCCCCTTTCAGAAGTTTAAAATGTTACTGCGTATGTAGCAATATCTTTGGGTATTTTCACTAGATTTAAAGTCTTGCAACACCTCAGCTCATCACCTAGGTATAACTTGTTTTCACTTGGCATTCTGTGAGAGATGGCCAGTGCAAAAATGGAGGATACTACCGCTACCTTGTGAAGATTATGGATTCTTCACTGCTACTCTTTTCTTCCTTATGCTCCTCCTATTTTATTCCTAAAAGGATGTAGGTACCAGTATTCTTGAGTGAGTTTAGTTCTGACACTGACTGGCATCCCTATATCTGCTGAGTGATGGTGGAGGATAACGTGACATTACAAAAACCAATGTCTGCTTGATGCTTGAGCACTCCCAGGTAACTCAGTGCTAATGCAAGGGATGCAAACTCCCCAGGATTAAGAACCATGGAATTTTACACTCACATAAGACTTTTGGCCTTTGTGGTATCCCACACACCACAGATATTCCCAAGATAATTGTTGTTGACTGAATGACATCTAAAAGAGCTTAAAGTAGTAATAGCATTAAAAATGGTAATATCTATCCCCTATGACAGGATTTTGATAGATTTGATTTAACTTTCTCAAATGCCCTCTTCAAGCTATGTTGTGAAAGCAACTACATATTCTGCCTGATTCTAAAGTCAGGTCTAATCTCTGTTTTGTAATCTCTTTCACAACAGAAAGTAATGCCTTTTATAACCCAATCCTACTGTAATTATCCAGTGATACATAAACATACTGGTAAAAGAATAAATATATTCTTTGGTGAGATTCGTTCTTAGTGAACCCATTTTGGGTCCATGATATTATTTTCATTTTTAGTGTTTCCAATTTATGGCTCATATGCACAGCTCACCTTTTCTTTCAGGAAATTTTTATAATATCTATCCATTCCTTATACCTAATTCTCCATGAATTTTGATAATCTGAATCATTACCAAGAATGTTGATAGAATTCAATCTATGATATATTTCACTATCTTGGAATGAATTCAGCTAGGCCTGGTGACCTAAGTCCTACAAGGTGGTTACAAGATTTAATCTCTGAAGCAGAGTAACATGGTGGTTAATTCATCAGGCTCTAGAGTCAGGCTGCCTAGGATTAAACTCACTAGCTGTGTGATCTTGAGAGAGATTTGTAACTTCTCTATGTCTCAGATTCCTCATCTGGAAAACTGAAGGATAAAACGAATATAAAACAAATAACATCACTACCTTGTATTATGTGAAAATATATGTAAAACATTTACAGCAGCCCACACTCAGTGATTAAGCAAGTCCAGGGCCCGACCTAGGATACTCAGACAGCTAACACCCATCCCAGAGATCTCCACAGGGTAACCAAGGCCTCGGTGGGCCTGCATCACACTTCAGTTTCTTCCTTCTCCTTCCTTTCCAAATCTTGATCCCTAATAAACAGTTTGAAACTCAAACTCAATCTCAGCATTGGAAGATAATCAGATGTTTCCAGAGAACGCAGCATGCAACATCAGCTCCTCTGAAGACTCCCGGAAGCTTACTATAGGCCTTTCCCTTCATGTTCCTCATTGATATAGTTCGTGGTTGAAGTGGAAGTTTGACTTTCATACTCTCCTAACGTAATTTTAAGTGAAATGCATACTTTTGGACTAAGCTTATAGATTATACCATCTCCTGTTTCAAAGTTTTACTGATATTCATCCTCAACTTTTTAAGAAACAATATCTAATTTCCCATTATAAACTAATATAGGTAGATAAATTAGCAAATTTTTAAAAAGCCTACAAGGAAAATTAAAATAACCAATAATCATTGTCACAATATTAGAATCAAGATATAGGTCTTATTTGTCGGTCGTTGTTCTTCTTGTTTAGCATAATGGGAACATAGTTCTGTGCTACGCATTCTTCTAGCAGTGTATCAATTTGCTTTATGACTAATAATAATTGCTAGCATACACCAAGAGCTTATATGCCAGGTACTACTCTAAGATCTTTCTGTGCATGTCTCATTTTGCGTGTTCAATGAGTCTACGATAACTATTAGTTCTCCATTTTAGGGAGGGGGAAGTGATGTCCTGAGAACTTAAGCCATTTGCCTGAAATCACACAGCGCATAAGTGGCAGAGCTAGGATTCAAAACTAGCCATGTGACTCAAAGTCTGTGTTCTTTTAAGCCTAAAAACTGTCACTACTTTTTGCTTAAGCACTTGATATTTGGCATTGTCAGGTGAGAGAATAGTCTAAAATCTAGAAGCCCTTAAACATCTTTTTATTGTTGTTTTATTGAGGAAGATTGGCCCTGAGCTAATATCCGTTGCCAATTTTCCTCTTTTTGCTTGAGGAAGGTGGTCCCTGAGCTAACATCTGTGCCAATCTTCCTCTCTTTTGTGTGTTGGACACCGCCACAGCATGACGTGATGAGCGGTGTAGGTCCATGCTTGGGATCCAAACCTGCAAAGTCCGGACTGCCAAAGCAGAGTGTGAACTTAACCACTGTGCCACCGGGCCAACTTCTAAACATCTTTACTTTCATATTTTCTGTCATACCTAAAGCTCTGCTCTTAGGCACCATGAAATACACAGAGGCCTAAGACAGAGCCTCCATCTTAAAAGTAATCTAGTTGGAAAGAAAGATGAGAATAACTGATCTGAATACACGAGAGTAAAATAAGTGCTAACATGGGGTAGAGCAAGTCGCAGTTTGAGAAAAAGGAGAAAAAATTCCAAATGGAGCTTCAAGGAGGAGGATTAAATCTCGAGAATTAAGTTATAAAAGCAGAAGAGGGGTTGGCCCTGTGGCCGAGTGGTTAAGTTCGCGCGCTCCGCTGTAGGTGGCCCAGTGTTTCGTTAGTTCGAATCCTGGGCGCGGACATGGCACTGCTCATCAGACCACACTGAGGCAGCGTCCCACATGCCACAACTAGAAGAACCCACAACGAAGAATACACAACTATGTACCGGGGGGCTTTGGGGAGAAAAAGGAAAAAAAAAATAAAAATCTTTAAAAAAAAAAAAAAGCAGAAGAGCTTTCCAGATTGAGATAAGCATGACAAGCAACGATATGTGAGCATATAGAGCAAGCTTGAAGGATGGTGAAGAAACCAGCAAAGATACGATAGATTTATTTTATTTTACAGAACTGATTCTTTCCTGAAGAGCAGCATGAAATTTGAATTTTTATAAACTAAATCACATTTAAAAGTCCTGGGGCACTAACTAAATAGAATCATTTGACCTTAAGTGAAGCTAAGGATTCATTCATGGAGTGTAAAACACACATTTTTTTTTTTTAAATCAACTTAAATAATTCTATCTTTTCTGATGTTTGGATTTTAAATCAATGAAATCTATCCTTTCTTGCTTTCTACATGGTTCTGCTTCTACTTTTTCTTTTTGTAGTGTTTTCTTGCTTTTTTTTGGTCATAGTTGGTTATATTTCTCATGTTTTGTTTTCTAAGCCTGTAAATATTGCATACCAACACAATACACACAAAAAAGAAATATTTCCAAAATGATTTCAAAATCAAATTTGTTTTCCGGTAATTCGATTTATAGGTAATGCCAAAGAAAGAATCAGGGAACATTTAAAAATAACTCCTAATTACTAACAGATGAAAATGCATTGGCTAAGTTTAGGCATGGAATTCAGGCAGCTGATTGTGTTGGAAACACAGCTGCATGCTTACATAGGTGGCTACGCCCCCACATTCTAAACAGGCCCAGCGAGTGCTTTGGTGTCCACATTTGTCAGTCTCCGGATTTCCATGTACCTGCAGAGTATTGGCTAAAAGCATTACAGGAAATAGAATTATCTAGCTAAAAATACCTAAGAGTTTTCAACCTTTGAAAACTCAGATTTTAAAAGATATTATTGTCATTGTATCTTTGACAGGTATTATTCTACTTTGTAAAATTATGTCTTTGCTTTTTTCATCAAAGATAAAAGGAGATTCTGGTCCTGAAGAGCAGCATCAGGAGAAGACAGACCCTCTCATTCTCTAGAGGTTACTCTGAGTTTGCTTTACCTTGGATTGCCTGTGGACAGGCCTAGGACCATCACTGAGAGAAAACCATAGAGATAATCTGATGCCACGAAACTGAGGGACAGCATGATTAAAATATTTGGGCATATTGATATCAAGGTTATACCTGTGTGTGATCTGGATTTGCAGAAAAAAGGCTAGGCTTGATATTGCCTGATGCAAAGTAGTACAGATTTTTAATACCCCAAGAGATAAGCCAAGGTTATAGGGAGAGAGAAAAAAATCACAAAGTGGCAGTATCCACAGGAACATTTTCAGTGCTCAGGAGGCATATTCAATTCATTCAGAGACTCAGAAGCATAAAAACCAAGGTAACTGCGGTGGTCACCTGCAGAATATGTCTATTCATCTTTCTGCTTGATGTCGTAATCAGTTAGATGTCCTATACAGGGGCAGAGTCAGGCTTTGTGGGATCTTAAAGTTTGTAATACTTTGCAGACCCTCATCTTATTTAAGAAAAGTAATTTTTTTCTTTTCTTTCTTTTTTTTTTTTTTTTTTGCTGAGGAAAATTGACACTGAGCTAACACCCGTTGCCAATCCTCTTCTTTTTTTTTTTCACCCTTGAGGAAGATTATCCCTGGGCTAACATCTGTGCCAAGCTTCCCCGTTTTTCTATGTGGGTCGCCGTCACAGCATGACTTGATGAGAGATGAAGGTCTCTGGCTGAGACTCGAACCCACAAACCCGGGCCACCAAAGTGGAGCACACAGAACTGTAATCACTCAGCCCCAGAGCTGCCCCCTAAGAAAAATAATTTTAAAAATTATTAATAAGGAATTGTGAGGGCACCTCCTGGGTGTTAGAAAAGACTCATGCAAGTAAGGGGTCCTGACACAAGTTTCAATAGCTTCACAGAAACTCTACTTCTGATGCCAAAGGAGCATGAAAATGCTTAAGGAAACTATCACCATCTTCAACTTGCTAGACAAGATGAATAACTCCCAGGCAAGATGGCCATACTTTTGAAAGGAAGCTGGAGGAGAAAAGGGAGATTGAATGGGAATGAAAGAGAGCTTCTTATGGGGTTTATTCACAGTGGTGTGCTGGAATCAGCTCATACGGGCTCTCAGGAGTCACTTGTTTAATTTTCAGAAATTTTGTGACTGGGCTGATGTCACAATGGTAGCTTGAAATCTGTCATGATGGGAAAACTTATAACATAGAAATTGGCAAATGCTATGATTTGGGACTTCTTCATTCCAAGGAGCCAGTTGTTAACATCAGTACATCATGGAGTTTATGGGAATTCAAAATCCATGAATTTACTAAGTAGAAATTAGGGAAATAAAACTGTACCACTATTCTGTTATACCGATAGGAATCAAATTCCAAGGAAGACTTTTCCAGAAACTTGAAGAATGAAAGGCAAGAATAAAAACACATTAGTTGGACACTTTTCTCCCACCCAAGATCCATCATCAATCTGGGTGATTGTCCATATAGATGACCATCCAGCTTCTTGGTTCCTACATACCTTAACCTCCTTATACCATGAACCTTCAATTCTTCTCCACATTCATGACCACATTTTGGATCTTCCCAACACTTACAGATTTTGCATCTCTGAGACCCCTATTTCTAGCATCCAAGACTCTAAATGCAACTTCATTTATTATTCATACTTTCAGCAAATATTGATTTCACACCTACTATATACCAGGCAGTGTTATAGATATTAGGGATAACGTAATGAACAAGAAATATGCTATAAGGGAAAACAGACGATAAAAAAGTAAGCCAACAGTTAAGATAATTTCTGATAGTGCTAAGTGCTAGAAATGAAATGTGGAAGTGCACTATGACAGATAATAATGACGTGGTGGGGAGGGAGAATACTTTACCTAGGCTGGCTTGGGAAAGCCTGTCTGAGAGTTTGTATCAGCGGGAATACAAGGAATAGAGAGAACCACACCCAGAGAAGAGGGAAAGACTGTCAAGACAGAGAGAACAGCATGTACAGAGGCCCTGAAATGGAAAAATCTTGACTTGTTTCAAGAACAAAAATGGAAAAAGGCTAGTATAGAATACAGAAGTAGGGTAGAGAAAGAGAGGTAATCATAGAAGGTGAGGGTAGAGAACTAAGAAGAGATTGTAAAGTATGTAATTTTTCGGGATTTAATTATAAATACAGTGAAAAGCTTTTGTAAGATGTTAAGCTGGAGAACAACATGATCTATTTTCTATTTTTAAATGATTACTCTGTCTGCTGTATGAAAGTTGCATCAAAGAGGGATGAGTGTAGGGGAGCTGGCCCTGTGGCCACTTGGTTAAAGTTCCACGTACTCCGCTTTGACGGCCCAGGTTTGCAGGTTCAGATCCCAGGTGCGGACCTACTCCACTCATCAGCCACACTGCAGAGCCATCCCACATACAAAATAGAGGAAGATTGGCAGGGATGTTAGCTCAGGACTAATCTTCCTCAAGCAAAAAAAGAGGAAGATTGGCAACGGATGTTAGCATAGGGCGAGTCTTCCTCACCAAAAAAAAGAAAAAGAGGCATGAGAGCAGAATTAGGAAAACAATGAGAAGGTCTTTATAAGTGTCCAGGCAGGCAGAAAGGTGTCTGGAACTGGGCTGCAGGAGATAAAGATTGAGGCAGATAGGTGGATGAAAGATATTTTAGAAGTATTACTAAAGATATAACAAGATTTGCTTTTGGGTATAAAAGAGAAGATGCAAAAATGGCTCTTAAATTTTTCATGAATATCTGGGTGAATGGATGTGTCTTATTTTGAAATAAAAAAGATTAGAAGTGGAGGATTGGGGAGTAAATCAATCGTACTATTTTGGGTACACTGAGTTTGAGCTTCTCCTTTCAAACGGAGATGTGTCAAGTAGACAGTCGGCTATTATGAGACTGGAGCTCAGTTAATTGATATCGAGCAATTACTGTTTGTCCCATATTAAGCAAGGAATGGCTGAGGAAATAAGGGTCTTTAACTTGAGGGAGGATGGCATGATATTTGAATGATAACCAAGTAGTAGAAATGGTAGACTTACTATGTCTCTCCAGAAGGCAAACTCTAGAACAGTGATGGAGCTTCATAGATAGGTAGATTATGGTTTACTGCAGAACTTTCCAATGATTAAAACTTTTCATCTATGGAAGGTTTTGCATGAGTCTTAAATTTAGGGTTAATCACAGATAGTACTTTTCCTTTCACTAGATTCCTTCAAACCTAGGACTCTAGGTCAGGAACATGCATCAGTAGAGAGGCTGGAAGAGACTGAGATCGCTTTGGAGATCTCTGCCTCTAAAATTCTGAAGGAGAGAGGAACTAACTACTGCTCTTCACCAAATATATGCCAAGCATATTTAGGCAGCATTCACATTTAATGCCGAGTAATTCAACATCAGCTCTCTAAGGTAAGATTGTTCCTGCCTTGTAGATGGTGAATACACATGAAACAATTAACAAACAAACACAGAAAGCAAGCAGAAATTAAAATGTCTATAAGCTTTCATGCTGCTAGCTCTGGATTGGAGAATGTGAATTGATCCTAGGGCCAGATGCGTTTCCCAGTATTTCCAGCAGGGTCTTACCTTGGGATAACCCACCCAACGGAGATTCTAATTTTGCAAACTTGACTCCTACCCAGATATCTGTAAAGGGAAATTTTCCTCTTTGTGCTTATTGTGCTCCAGCAGTGGGGACAAAGTGATGAGTCTTCCGATCTGCCACTAGAACGTGTGCTTGCTGCATGGAAGCAGGAACAAAGCTGAGCATGTCCTGCCCAATAGCGTAAACTCTACCAAAGGCTGTGTCGTTCATGATCAGAGAAACACTTCTCATCCTATGGGAAAGATGAACAAGATGGAAGAAAGGTCACAAGTGTTACTCTCGTGTGATTCTCTAATGGAAATGTGGGAAAGAGTGTCTCTGAATATTGGGATTTCAGATTTCTTTACTTTCTTATTTATATATTGTTTGACCACATTATAATGAATGTGTATTTTTACTAAAACGGTCATGTGCACGTCTTCTCCTGTTTTGTCTTTCAAAAACTATCTCATGTGTTCTTCTATGAGGATGTCTGTTCTGTCCCTGTCCCACCTACTTGCTACAAAATGTCAATATTTATCATTCAAAGCTTCATTGAACTATAACCTCTTCTTGAATTATTCCCTACCGACCCAAACAATAATAACTGTGCCTACCCTATACTTTAATTACCTGTTTACTTGTCTTTCTTCCATATTAGAGAGACTATCGGCTTTTTGGGGAGCTTGATTTCCTTCACCTTGTATCTCCAGGACTACGAATAGTGCCAGTACATGGTAGCTGCTCAGTTTTTTTTTTTAAAGATTGGTACCTGAACTAACGTCTGTTGCCAATCTTTTTCTTTTCTTCTTCTTCTTCTTCTTCTTCTCCCCCAAGCTCCCCCAGTACACAGTTGTGTATTCTAGTTGTAGGTCCTTTTGGTTGTGTTATGTGGGACACCACCTCAGCATGGCTTGATGAGCAGTGCTAGGTCCACGCCCAGGATCTGAATCAGCAAGACCCTGGGCCACTGAAGCGGAGCACACAAACTTAACCACTCGACCACAGGGCCGGCCCCTGCTCAAGATATTTTTATTGAATTAAATTAAATATTGTTTCCTAGCTGGATGCCAATGGGCTGATGGGCAAGGAAACCAGCTATATCAAGGTCTCAGGGCGCTCATCTTAATTCCACCGGGTTTTGACCTCAGGGGCATAATTGATATTACTTATTCAGATAGCTTTCCTTTAACTTGAATTTGGAGAAGGGCAGCACCCTAAACATTTCTGAGAACTGGGAGATGGCCGCCAGCCCGGAGAACAGGGCTTGCCTCCTGATGAAACTTTACCAATGCTTTTTCTTCCTAGTATTTGTCTTTCAAACAAAGCTGCTTTCAAGACACAACTCTCTGCTCTCGGAAAGTACAGAGGCAACTGGCAGTCTCCTCCATGATGGTGTATTTCTAATTAGAACAATACAATATGTTTTTTTTCCCTACTAAAAACAAAAGTCACCCACGGGGCTGAGAGTTTCACATTCTCTTCTTAGCTGAAAGGTGCCTGTTTTTCATACGCCAATAAAATTTTATTTGGCCACTTAAAAAAAACTTGTTGACAAGCAGTTGCATTTGGCTTGCCTTTTCTGGTAAGAGAGCATGTTTTTGAGGGGGCAGCCTGCTCAGGGATTAGGAGCCCAGACTCTGAGCCAGATTACTGAGTAGTCTGTCTCTACCACCTCCTCGTTGTCTGAGTCTAAGCAAGTCATCTGGTCCCTCGGAGCCTCAGTTTCCCCATTTGTAAGATGGGATGCACCCACCTCATGCCATGTTGATGGGATTAAAGGTGAACTATTTTCAAGAGTGATGGGAAACAGTAAAATTAGGTCAGTGATCACTAGAAAGTCGTCACCAAGTGTTAGCTGTCATTAATATTCTTCCCTAGAAAATGTACTTGACCTAATTTAGTACAGTTTTAAAGGATAGGTTTAAAAATTAGAGTTAAATAGGTCAAGACCCATTTTGAACTTCTCCTTTCTTCTCTCTTTAAAATGAAAAAGAAATTTAACACAGATTAACAACTGAAAATGCGCTCACTTTCAGTAGGTTCTTGTCTCCACTGTTCATTGAGAAGTGCCCTGTAGTTAATAAGATACTGCTTTGTTTTCAGTCTATTCACTCAAAGTTTCCTCTGGCAGTGTCGTGGGGTAAGAAGTGTCTCCTACTGTCAGTGCCAGGATATAAGAACTACTTTAAAAGTCAATTTTAAGAATCAATGTATAGTTATACCTTTGTGTTAAAACTGGAGATAGTTCAGCCATCAAAAGTTCAATGAGGAAAAAAGTGCAGCCGATATGCCCTGAAGGACTATATTCAACCACAGCCAAAAATAAACACCCCACCTGAATGATTTCCTATACACTTCTGCTCTTCCTTAGCTCTCCTCCTTTATCTTCCATATTATGACCCCATGGGGCCTTGTATAGTGCAGAACATGTGAAAGGAGACTGGAAAATGGCCTTTGCTGTCTCACCTCCCACTTCTCTCTTTAAGACACTCTAATCAGGTTTATGTTTTTACCATGCAGCTAAAACTGCACTTGTCACAGTCCCCAACAATGTCCATCTTCTGACATCTGGTCACCAGCTTCCTGTCCTCATCTTACGCAAGCTATCTGAGTCATCAGCAGTATTTGACCCAGTTTTCTCTCCTTCGTGGAAAACTTTTCATCTCTTGGCTCCCAGCACACCATGTTCTCCTGGTTTTCCGCCTACCTCAATGGCTTCTCCTTCTCAGTCTCCTTTTCTGGCTCCTCTTCCTCCAAGAGACTCTCAGTGTTGGTGTCCTCCAGGGCTTAGTCTTTGCCCTTCTTTCTCTTCTAACTTTATTCTCTCCCTAACTATTTCATCCCCTCTAATGGGTATAAGTGTCATCAATGTGCCATTGATTCCCAAATTTCTTTCTTTAGCTGCAATGATGTTAAAACACATCCACAAATAATTTGCTGTACCTCCGACCAAAGATGGAATACAATTCTTCTCCCTTTAAATATGAACCAATCTTGGTGACTTACTTCTAATGAATACAAAGAGGCAAAAGTGAATCTGTGGGATTCCTGAGATGAGGTTAGGAGATGAGGTACAGCTTCACCCTGGTTCTATCTCTCTCTCTTAGGATGTACGCCTGGGAACCCAGCCACAAGATTTTGAGAAGTCACACAGCCACATGGATAGGCCATGTGAAGGAGTTCCAGCCTAGCCCAGTAGATGGCTGATGGCCATTATCATCAACCACCAGACATGTAAGTAAGTGAGGTTTTAGATGATCCAGAATGCAGCCTTCCAATTGCCCCAGCTGATGCCAAATGAAGCAGAAATAAGTCCCCATCAAGCCTACTCAAGTTCAAGATTTGAAACAAAATTCATGTTACTGTTGTTTTAAGCCACTAAGCTTTGGGGATTTTGTTACTCAGCAACAGATAATCAGAACATTATTTAGACCCTTCCTCTGTACTCCGGAACCTGCCCACTCAACAGCCTCACTTCAATATATTACAGAAAATTCAACTTCTTATGGCAAAAAAGAACTCATGATTTCCTCCACAAAACTGACTCCTCCCCCTTCTTCCCTTCCTTAGTCAAAGGCACCACCACTCAGTCTATTTCTCAGCCAAAAACCTGGGAATCCTCATTGAATAAGGCCTTTTCTTCACACCACAGATCCAATCTATCAGCAAATTCTGTGACTACCCTCAAAATAGGTCCTTGAGATGGCCATTTCTAACTGCCTTCACCATCATCTGTTATAATCATCGCCACCATCTTCTCTTACAATGCCTAAAGTAGTACATGAGGCTTCTAAAATGCTTCCCTGTTTACGCTGATACAGTCTAATCGCTGGACAAGCATCCTCTGCCAACATGCTTGAATGACTTCCCATTTGACTTACCGCAATGTCCGGGTCCTTATTGTGGCCTACAGGGTCACATACGAATGGGCCCCTGCCTTTAGCTCCAGTTTTATCTCCAACCACTTGCTCACTCAGTTCATTTGTTTCTGTCACAGTGGCCTTTTTGCTTTTCCTGGAACAGGCTACACTCATTCCTGTTCCTGACTGGCTGTTTTTTTGTCTGTCTGGGAGGCTCTTTTCCCCAAATCACATGACTTTTTCTTTCAGGACGTTCAGGTCTCTGCTCACACATCCTCTTGTCAAAGAGGCCTTCTTCCATATGTTAAGTGCTCCACTGGCTTCTATTACTCTCTATCCTCTTGTGATTTTTTATCTTTCATGGACTTTTCCCCATCTGAAATGATATTTATTCATTCACTGTTGACTCTCTCCCGGATGGGAATCCAGGTTTCCTAAGCACAGAGACTTTTCACCATTCTTTATGCTTTTGTCTTTCTCAGTGTCGAGAGGAATACCTGCCACAGCTGTGAGCAGTCCATACGTATCTGATAAACTTTATTCAATAAAGAAATAGTTCAGTCAATTAATACGTGTGCTTGATTTTATTAGTTGGATTAAATATGTGTGAAGCTTTTTACTGATATCTAAGCTATTTCCATCAAGGAGACTTGGTTCTCCCCATGATGAGGCCTTCTTTGCTGAACTGGTTTGACTGAATTATTCTGAGATAATTTCTGCCTCTGACATTACATGAGAGCCTTGGAAGTAAAATGATAATCGAAACATTAAAATATGTAATACAGCCTCAATACTGGGCTTCATTTTAGCCTAGGAGTTATTTATATTCATATGTAAATTCTTCTTGCCTTATTGCAATGTGGTTTTTTTGTTTAGATATTGTGAAGAACCGTGAGGGATCTGAGATCTTATCCTGCTTGCAAGCTACAAGTTAGCCTGCCACAGATTTATGGATGCAGGCAAAAGACACAAAATCTGGGTGAGACCAAAGACAGTTTATTACTCACAGCAATACCAGAAATCGCAGGATATCAGCATTTTCTTGCACTGGTTCCCAGAACCCCAGTTCCCAGAGGCCAACATGACCAGGGCCAGGTGACACTGGCACTTGCAGTGGGTTGTGTCATAGGAGAGAAATCCTGAGTTTAGGAAACCCTGATCTTTTATAATGGATTGCAAGCAAATCTGTTCAATCTCACCTCCAAGAGAGATGCTCTCCTTACTAAACTGCACAGTAAATAAAACTGCCCTCTTTTCCACAAGGAGACACTATCTCTGTCTTCCAAAGCCATTTGCTTTGTAACAACTTTGAAAGGATAGTCCAGAAAAATGCTGTAATTGACTCTGCTCATAAAACATGCAGGAACACAAAAGACTCATGCAGAATTGTCTCCGGTTATGGACTGAATATTTGTGTACCCCCCCCAAATTTTTATGTTGAAGCCCTAATCCTCAATGTGGCAAGCATTTGTGGGGCCTTTGAGAGGTAATTAGCATGAAATGAAGTCATAAGGGTGGGACCTCACGATGGTTTTAGTGCCTTTATTAGAAGAGACCTCAGAGAGCTTGCTCCCTCTCTGAGTGAGCACAAAGAAGAGATGATGTGAGCACACACAGAAGTGGCAGCCACCTACAAGCCAAGAGAATAGGCCTTAGAGTGAAACCTACCTTGCCAGCACCTTATCTTGGCCTTCCCAGCCTCCAGAACTGTGAGAAATAAATTTCTTTTGTTTAAGCCCCCCAAACTCTGGGATTCTGTTATGGCAACCTGAACTAAACGAAGACATCTCGCAACAGATATTTCCTTTGTACTGTCTTTTTTTCTTTTTTTTGTATGAAAGGTTTTTCTTAACACAATTAGCTAATAAAAATATTTGGGCAGACAGCTATCAGAAAAAATGACCAATACTGCAGCGATTTAAAAATATTATTACATCAAATGAAGCAAGATCTCAGTTTTAATTGACTATTGGTTACTCAGTATTTTGTTTAGTCTTTTTCAGCAAATAGGCTTTCATCACATAATGAGAAATCTGGAAATAGCATTGAACTGATATAGTGACTCACTGAAGCATAAGAGACCCACGCTCCTGTCATTTTTCTGCTCTGCCCACCTTATGTGGTGGTAAGATATAGGGCAGAGCATTGGTCCGTCCATAGACTGTGGTGCGGGAAACAGAATTGGATTGGGGTCAAAATGTTGGTGCTACCATTTAGTGTTAATGTCAGTTTGACCAAGCCATTGTGTCTTCCTGAGCCTCTCTGTGCTGAACTGTAAAATGACAATAATGGAAATATTCATTCTATATGCTTCAAAGAGTTATTATGAGGATCACAAATGCAAATGTGAATGTTGACAAAGAGCTGATTTGAATCTTAAGCAGAATTGATTTTTTTCACAGCACATTTATCACCTAAATTATTAGGGAGCACATAATTTTAAAATATTGCAAGGTGATGAGTGTCAAGTGACTAAGGAGAGACCACAAATCTATTGAGTGTACAGCTATCACTTGTCTATCTCATCCTCTAGGTCTGTGTGCTGAAGCCACATGAAAGTATTTACTACTCCAGAGAAATATTATGAAATTTTAAACTCTGGGACTTTACACAAACTGCTCCTTCTATTGACAATGCATTGTCCCTTCTATTTATGCTTGGTATTCAGTCTTTGATGCCAGGTTAAGTATTGTTTTTGGAATCTCTTTCCCAGACTCCTTGGACCAACTGGGCTCTCATTGTGGCCATTTTGTGGTTATCAGAGCATCTCATCTTTACGTTCTTGTGTATCTGTTTATCCCACTGAGTAGTGAATACTTTGATGATTAGGGATTCCATTTGATTTACCTTAGAATTCTCAGTACGCAGAAGTATCCGACTCTTGTGGGTGTTTAAATTATATTTGATGAAAGAAAAGGAGAGAGAGAGAGGGTGGAGAGAAGGACAAAGGAAGGGAGGGAAGAAGAGAGAAAGGGAGGAAAAGGAATTCTGAAAAATGTAACACCATTTTTAATATTCATTCATCATGGTATTATGGATAAGAACATGGACTCTGGAGCTGAACACCTGAGTTGAATTGCAGCTCAATTCCCTATTGATTGTGAACCTTGAACATATTAATTATCTTTTCTGAGCCTCATATTCCTCATCTATAAAATAATATAATACTAGCAGCTACTTGATAGGGTTTTTGTGAGGATTAAGTGAATCAGCCCATAAAAACAACTTAGAACTGTATGTATCCCCTCAATAAGCATTAGCCACCAGGGTTAACATTGGCGCATCTCTCTCTGATACCACGACCAAATAATATGTGGTGACTACAATTTCAGAGCTTAATTGTTTTTCAGAGGGCATCTTTGAGATATTTCTTGTTAATGGATATTTTGATCAGGTAGTAAGCCAATCTTGTTAAAAGAAGTTTGTAGACAATTTGATTAGATTTTGGGAAAGCTATCCTTTGTTTGTCACATTGATCGTGTCCATTGTTACATACCACTTTCATGTTTATTTTCATTTTTAGTGTGTGTGATAACACTCTTTTTGGAAAACATGTCCTGCCGGGATTGATGGGAAAACTAAAACTCCCCATCCTTTGCTGAGCTTTCCTGGAGATCACTGTCATTTGAAAACTAACGCAAAACTCTTGGTCAGATATTTAGTTTGACGCAACCCCACTAATAGGTAACAGGTAAGATTCGAATTTCCTGGCTTTACCAAATCTACAAGAATAGATTTTAGTATCATCCACTGTAGCCTCTGCTTTACAGATACAGAAGCCCTGTGAAGAGGTACAACGTCTAAGACCACTCAGCCACTCAAGCAATGCCAATTCTGGAACACAGCTCTCCAGATTCTCAGGTGCTCTGATGTTCACAGTGCCAAAGGAAAATGGTCAGTTGTTGAAGCTACATATTCCCTTCAACTACCAAACTATTATCACTTTATTATTAAACATTTTTCTCTTTCTGCTTGAGGAAAAAAACATATTTTGGATGTTAAATATAAAGTAAAAAATTCCAGTGTTATAAGAGCTATAAATATGGTAGAATGTTTAAAAATTAGACGTTATAACAGATGATAGATTTTATTATTTTGATTTTGTCTAATTTTTTCTAGGCATAAATAATTGAAAAATACATGATATTTTGACCTGTATTGTTTTAGGACACAGACTAATGCTTGGGAATACTTGAGTTTTGTTTTAAGCAATAATGCTACTTGCTTACTACTGCAGCCTTGATTTCATGCCAGGAACCTGTATCACTTTATTTGAAACAGCAACCAATGTTCATCTTCCAATTGGTCAGGCATTGACCCCTGATGTTGCCATCAGTTTGTCATCCCCTGATGAATATCCCAGGCCGTGCACATTCCACACGGAGATTCTATGTGGAAGGTAAAACGTACTCTATGACACTATGACATTGTCTGGAGAAGAATGTTAATGCTCTGTGAACATTCCCACGGAGAGATCTGACCTCTGTTCATCACAAACAGGAACTTTTTTTCTTTTTTTTAAAACCAGAAGCTACAGTGAGAGAGGAAACGATGCTGATTTCTGGGAGAAGTGGTATTGGAGCGTCTGTTTGCTGGCTCTCAGAACAATTGTGGGAAGCCCCACAGAGCTTGTCCTTTTTACTCAAAATAATGGAAAGCACTTCCACTCCTCTGCGGAAACAGAAATTCAAAGACAGGACACAGAGTCTCTAAGCTCTGGCAGCTTTTAGACAGTGTTTTTCCCCCCTCACTGGTAAACTGAAAGAGGACTCTCCTTGTAGGTGAATTGGTGTGATGTGGTTCTCACCATGTATTCCACCATGCTATTTGCCTTTGGAAATGAAACCTTCTGGCCTGTCTGGTCCCATTCCTTTATTGAATAAATGTGCACTAATCCCTTTCTCTGCATTGAGCTAGGCTGTGAGGAAGCAAAAAGGTGTAAGATACTCTCCCTGCCCTCAAGAAATGTATAATCTAGACAGACACATGAACTGAAAAGTATACCATTTGGAGAGCAATTAGGCAATCTGTAATCTAACTGCTGTGAGTGAGCACTCTTTCTCCTGTTATCTACGCCAGGGAAAGGCTCATCTAAACTCTTAAAGGTTAAGCAAACAGGTGGAGGCAATAGAGGTTCCATCACCTTGGAAGCACATTATGAGATGCTTTGTGGCTGTTCGAATCAAAGAATTAGATTTAACAAAATAACACAGAATGCTGATTAAATTAAAAAGGAAGAAACAGAAAAAAAAATCTATAACAATACCATACATGTAAATTAAGATACACTCACACAAATCAACAATGCCCATTTACCGTACAAATAAAAGGATATATGGAAACACACTTAAAGGATGGCCTTCAGTGTGGAGAGGCATGGGTATGGAGACTGTCGATTAAAAGGGATTGGATAAATACATAAATAAGACAAGAGGGGTCTTTGTTGATTATTAATGATCACGTGACACAAACTGAGGAGTATGAATAACTCAATCCTCAACCAAATTCCTAAAATGGATAAGGAAAGAAAACAGCTAATTACAATTCAGAGCAGGAAGTGAGCTTAGCATTCAATATTATTGCAGAGAGGATTAATAAAATCAGCCTTGGGGATCCAGGAAAATGTTTTGGAGGAGGTGACATCTGGATTGAGCCTTAAATGCCCAATCTCACAGCTGTAACCATTTCCTTTACCACATACAGGCTTGTTCTTACCCTTGAATCTGAATCTGAAGCCCTCCCCCCCAGTGATACTGATGAGCTCTCATCTTATTTATTCCAAATCTATTAGAGTGGGTACTATTGCAGACCCGAAAATAGAAGTTCAAAGAGCAACTGGCCTTAACTTCTTAGCTAGAGCATACCATGCCTAGAGCCATTCTCTCTAACGCGGCAGCCTCCATCACACTCAGTGAGGTATAAATCCATCCTGGTCATCCCATTCCAATTTTGTGCCCTAGGCTCTTACAGTGTTCTGGGGTTTTTTCTTTTTCTTTTTTTCTTTTTTCTTTTTGTAAAATGCAACCTTGTATTTCCCTTCCAACAATTAGGTCCTGGCTTACTCCACCATGGTCCAGCCAGGTGAGACCCACCATCCTACCATTTGATTCCTTTGTCTCTCTGGGACTGTGTATTATCTGCTTCTGCCCAGAGTCCTCAGGAACCAGACTCCTGCCATGTGCTAGCCTTGCAGCTAAGCCCACTGTGTGATGCTAACAGTCTATTGTGGAGAGATTCTCCTACTCTGCTTGCCAGACCCTCCCTCTTGCCCTCTTGCCTTTCATCATTGATCACTGTATACCTTTTCCAACTTAGTCTCCTCGTCACCACTCTGTCTGCCAGTCTGGCCCTTCCCTGGTACTGTGATGCTGGGGATGCCACCAAGTGTAGCTGACATAGGCTGGTGGGAGTGACCTAGTGTAAGAGGTTATGCACTGGGCCCCAAAGCTAGGCTTCCTGGGTGAAAATTCAGATATTCAACTAATTCACTGCACAGGCATAAGCAGGTTATTTAATTTCAGTGCCTGTGAATGAGAAGAGGAATATTACATCATAGAAATCAGGATTTTTGTAACCCTTAAAAGAATTGATATGTGCAAAGTACTTATAGCAGTATCTGCCAGGAGGCAAGTACTCTGGGAATGTTATCCACGCTGTTATTATCTCCAGGTTTAATCCTCCCTGGGATGCTTGCCTCATTCCTAACAACTTCAGTTCTGGCTCTGAGAATCACCAGAAAAAAAAATTAGGTAATATTTATTTTTTTTAGCTAAAAAGAATTGTTTTATTTGGAAAATGAAATACAGTATAGTGGGAACAGCTCAGAATCTGATTTCAGACGACCTAGGTCAGGTCACAGCTGTCCCTTTCTCGCTATGTGGTGCTGGGGAAGTTGATGTCCCTTAGCCTGTTTCTCATTTTTGAAATGGAAATAATAATGACCTATACCTCCCAGGATAGTATGAGGATTCAGCAAGGTAAAGCTTGTGAAAGCCCTTTTGTAAATGGTGCTATGCTAATATTTGTGACTGTTGTCATTGTTCTCTATCATTTGTTTCAGGCCGCTAGAAACTATGTCATAATACTTCCTGTACAGTCAGTGAGTGATAACCCTAATTCAATATTCCAGGAGCAAAGTTGGTCTTTTATGATGGTTAAGTCTCATATTTTGAATGAACTGGCCCAATTCATTGTGACCCTAGAGAAAAACAATCAGTGTATGAAGCGAAGTCCGTTACTAATAGATTATCTTTTAAAATGTGAAAAACAAGCACCACATACACACATGTACAAACTTAAATTTTTCCTTTCTATGTCTCACTTACAACTTATTCTTCATCTGTTAGTAGAATTAACAGGACAGAGCAACTCAGAAAAACTAAGACTTTCCTCGAATAGACAATGGCTATATTATTTGATGATTGCATCATCCTAGGAAGTAGAAGACATAGTGGTATCCCTTTGTACAGATGAGGCTCAGGGGAGGTGGGAATTTCCACCAACATCATCTGGCTAATTAGTGTTGAATTGAGGGCTAGTACCCAGGTGGCTGGACTTCTACCCCATACTGAAAAGAAACTCTATAAATCAAGTATAAATCAAGAAGAATTGGTATTTACTAGCCCCAGCTCTTTGCAAAGCAATAAACAGAACATAGTAA
Organism: Equus quagga; assembly: GCF_021613505.1. Lineage (NCBI taxonomy): Eukaryota > Metazoa > Chordata > Mammalia > Perissodactyla > Equidae > Equus > Equus quagga. The sequence continues at coordinate 14,506,558 of NC_060277.1, forward strand.
GTGGAAGTGTGTCTATTATTTTGGAAGATAATAGAAGAGATATAGATGAGGTGGCACTTCCCGTAAACACCTGATCAGATACAGTCTTCCTCCACTGGAATATATCGCAATGCATTTAAACATTACCCCAGGTTCACTAAAATACACTCCCCACGTAGATCTATGCCTGGAATGAATCCATTTGTCTGCCCATGCCCGCAGCCATTTTTCTCAAATGGACTTATGAAACCTAACCAATATGGGGTAGCAGAAATTAAAATCATGGCAGTTCTTTAGCATGAAGCATTTGTGAGTGTGAGCCATGGGCACTAGGCCATTAACCTGTTCAATGCCCTTTTAGTATGAGTTCCATGTATTTCCTTGGGTGCCCAGTAGAGTCTAAAGGGAGGGAGGTTTTCAAAGAGGGGGACTGCTAAGGACAGTCAAGGAAAGCATCATGATAAAATGAGCCTGGATAGGATCCCTCAATGATAAATGGTAACTCAAGAGGCCATGAGAGCTAAGGGAAACAGAATAGTAGTCATTGTGGCTTTTTCTATTCCTTGACACAATCCAGTGAAGCTGAACTCCCTTCGCTTTCCTCCTGCTGCTGACTTCTCAAAGTTTGTGTGTATTATTTTCTGGGGAAAAAAAGATACTTTAAAAATTGCAGAATTATTTATAAATAAATTGATTATTTCTTAGGCTCAAAATGTTACTAACTGGTCTTTATAACACTCAGGTTCATTTATACACTTGTAAACTTTCATTTCCAATTGCTGAATAACACCTTTAAGTTTTGTGTCTGCTATCATGCTTTTTTATAGAAGTAAAATGAAAATGGTGTATGCAGACAGGTTTTTGTTTGTTAGAGTCTATGCAGGATTAAATCAAAGACCCATAACTGCACTCCAGATTCAGTGAACAGACGATATCTGTCTTACCAATCTGCTGAATATTCATCCAACATGCTGCTGTTGAGAGTTCTGTCTAACCAATACATTCTTTTCCCTTTCGTACATAGAGTTTTTCAACACCTAACGTGGTAAAGGATGAACACAGTTTTACCCGAATACTAACATATCGGAAAAAGGCAAATGATAGTTTCTTACATTCTTAAAAAAACCTAACAAGGACTCTGGAGCCAGACATTTATGTTCAAAGTTAGGATCTGACACCTACCAGCTCTGTGACCTTGGTTGAGTTTCTTAAACAACCTGTGCCTCAAATTCCATAACTGTAGACTGGGAATAATAATAATACCTACCTTATAGGATTATTATGCAGAAAAAATGAGTCAACATTCGTAAATCATTTAGAACAATTTTTAACACTTAAAAAATCTAGTAAGTCCTAAATAGTTTTTGTATGTATATATATATGAATATATATTCATGCATATGTGTGTGTGTGTATAATATATGTGTGAATAAAGAGGCTGTGACTTCAGATTTCTCGGTACGTGTCCCCAGTGTTCAAGCAATCATGAACTCATACATTTGTCAGTGCTTATTCTCTTTTGAAATTTGCTCTTTCAAAAGTTAATTAAATAAACGGTGCATCTTAAAATTCCTGACTTTTTCTTGTACTTATTGTTAAACACTGAAGTTTAAACTTAATTCTTTATTATTAGAATATAGAAAGGGACTTACATATTATCTTAAGAAAACTTGAATTGGACAAAATCTATATCTGAAAATAGATCTTTTAGGTAATCTTTAAAAAATTTAGTGAGGTAACCATTGTCAGCATGGTTTAATGTCTAGAACATTAACATAGTTCCTGTGTATTTCCTGTCCTTTTAACGGCAGCCAGTAATTCCCTGTAAAAGCCACCTTCAAGTCCTCTCTCACCTTCTAAATCTATTCAGTCAGCAACACTTGTTACTCCTGCGTCTAGAATATTTAAATCAAACTTGTTTCCTCTAGTTGTTCTGACACTGGCCTAGTTCAGATCCTGATCATTTCTTTTTTTTTTTTTTTGAGGAAGATTAGCCCTGAGCTAACATCTGCTGCCAATCGTTCTCTTTTTGCTGAGGAAGACTGGCCCTTAGCTAACATCCATGCCCATCTTCCTCTACTTTATACGTGGGATGCCTACTACAGCATGGTGTGCCAAGCGGTGCCGTGTCTGCACCAGGGATCCAACTGGTGAACCCCAGGCCACCAAAGTGGAACATGTGAACTTAATCACTTTGCCACTGGGCCAGCCCCCCAGATCCTGATCATTTCTCATATAAATTACTTCAACAACCTCTTCCCTCTAATCCATGCTATCCTATGGTCACAATTTATCTTGCTGACACACTGATCTAATCACATGACTTAGTCATTTTAAAAATCTCAGGGTCTCTCCATTGTCTCTGAAGCACAAGTCTAGAGCCTGCAGCATGGTACACAAGGTCTACCCCAAACAAGCTCTACCTTCCCTTTTCCTCATTGTCTCAGGCCAGTTTCCTCCCCTTCAGGCCCCTCCTCAACCTGTCACTAGATGAAACCAGTCACCATTCTTTGAACAAGCTATGCGCTTTTAATATCTCCATGTTTGTTACTCCCATTGTTTCCTCTGCTTCTGATGCCCTCTTTCTTACACTCAGTTTAGAAGAATCTTGGCTGAACTTTAAAATTCAGTTTAAAATGACTATTTCTCTAAAGACTTCCCCTAAATCCCTTCTCCCGAACTCCCGTATCGCTCCACACATGTATTTCTTGTAACAATTTGTGTTGTAATTGATGGTTTTACCTATTTGTCTTCCCCACTCCCTGTAAATTCAGAGGGCCAGGCATGTCCTAAACATCTTCTAACCCCAGTGTCCACACCGACCTGGGTCAAAGAAGTTTAGTCAGGGTATATATGAGTCTGTGTGTCTGTATGTTTTAATTTAAAAAGTGCCAGTTTCAGCTCTGAAGCTGACTGGCTGCATCTCTTTAGACGAATCTCTCAGTTCTTTAAAATGAGGAGTTATATCACAGGCCCTTTCTGACTCTAAAATTTTATGATTTTATAAAAGTAAAATAGAAAATCAGTGCAAGCATATTGAGAATAAAAATACTCTATCAGGTTAATAAGCACAAATGTTCTTATGTATAGATAAACCAGTATTAACATGTTTCAAGTAATTACCTAACCAAGCTAACACTAAATGGGGATTTCTTCTTTATTATATATTTTTTAAACTGAAGCCCTTCCATGAACTTATTAATAAATTTGATAAAGGAAAAGAAGTGAGGAAGGAAAAGGGGGACTATATTGGGTAGAGAAGAGACTGAGAACCCAGAAACCGCCTAGCGAGCTATTTTGAATATATTCGTTTGTGGGATGATTGGAGTTCCATTAAGGTGAAAGTTGCACTTGGGGGCAGAAGTCTGGGGACACTGGGCTTCCACATTCTGCAGGGTGCTTTCCTTAATTAAATGAAATATCAGGGAAAATCATGCTTAAAAGATCTATGATTGGCAAATATCTTCTTTCCAAAGAAGCTACAAATAAAAAAGAAAGAATGCATAATTTTTTTGTTTGACTTGAACTGGAAGACAGAAAATGAATTGTAAAAAGTTATAAATGTCCCCAGATAAGACTCAGTAAAGTTTCCATTCAATTTTCCAATTAAGATAGAGTTCATAAGAAAAAAAGATTTTGCCAAACCGCATTGAAATTTTAGATGTAGAAATTTATTTAAATCTTATTTTATGATCAGATCCAAAATATTATAAATGAGAGTTCAATCTGAAACGCTATTGTTAGTTATTATGGTTACCTTCAAACCAAAGAGAATCTCATCCAGAGAAACAAAGCTGGGTTCAAGGGTGTGTTTCTTTGTACTCTTCTGTTGTTTTCAAAGCACTGTGCTAATTACATTAAAGAACACTAAAGAACTGAAGACAAGGTCATTGACCCCAAGGAAAACAAAAGTAACACACGGACAACAAATGGACAACATAAGCAAAGCCAAAATTACATACCTACAAACAATCTAGCAGTGCCAAGAAATACAAAGCTGGGAGCTGATCTCGGAGGAGGGAAGTTAGTCTGGGAAGGCATCTAGGAGAAAGGGAGCCTCTAGCAAGGTCTTGGAGGAAGCAAAGCAGGGGTCATGCAGCTGAGGAATGAGGACCTTAAAGGCAGGGCAGCAACCTCAGCAAAACACATCTAGAGGTAATGCTGGACCAGATGTGTGCAGAAGTTGGGAGTAGCTTGATTAAAATGAAGAGACTCTGAGATGTCACTAAGAAAGAGATAGGGGACCAGCCCGGTGTTGTAGTGGTTAAGTCCATGCTCTCCACTTCGGTGGCCCAGAGTTCACCAGTTCAGGTCCTGGGTATGGACCCACACACTGCTCATCAAGCCATGTTGTGGTGGCATCCTACATAGAACAACTAAAAGGACTTCCAACTAGGATATACAACTATGTACTTTGGGGAGACAAAAAAAGAAGAGGACTGGCAACAGATGTTAGCTCAGGGCCAAACTTCCTCACCAAAAAAAGCCTGCAAGAAAAAAAAAAGAAAAAGAAAGGGATAGGAATGACAGGGACCCATTTGCAAGATCCTTGGAGAGTATTAGCATTTAGTGCAAGCAGTGAAGGAGAGCCAGAGTTTATGCAACAAACCTTTCATCCCTGCACTCCCATAATCAAGAATGTATTCGAAGCTCCTTAGTGGATAATATTGCAAATTTCATCTCCTAAGCTTAGCATTCAACTCCTAGCCTGGAATTCAAGACTCTTCATGATATGGTCTAACTCACTCTTATAGTCGAATACCCTATTTCTGTCCCATACAAACCTCCACACATGCATATTGAAACTAAGTAGAGCTGAGGGCATTTCTTTATATTCTTTTGCATAAGAGTATGTTTTTTAGCATTTCTGCCTTCGCTTCCTATTTTCACTTCTACCTGAAATGCCTTCCTCACTTCTGTCGTTGTGGGTCCTCTCCGTCCTTTACAGTCCAGCAGAATTCTGCATCTTCCATAAAGCCTTCTCTTCCTCTCCAGCCCACAGTGATTTCCACCCCAGTACACTTCAGTTGTGCTTATTGTTTATAACACCTATTTAGCACTGAAACACTGACTTAGTGTATAGTTACCTTTACTTATACAATGTATGTGAATAATTGTATGTCTACTCATACATAGTAAGCAACTAGAGAGTAGAGAGTTCTCTTATATTTTCCATTTCCCACAACGCCTTGTACATTTTAAGTGTTCAGTAAAAATTAATATATTGGCTTCTTAAAACATAGGAGAACAAGACTATTCCTGTCTTTTAGGGTTTTATCTCAGCGCTTTCTTCAGCTCTTAATATATCATATGTTCTGTTTTTATTCCACATAATAAACAAATGATAATAAGCTGAAGTGGGAGAAGCACAGCCTCCGTAATCAGGCAGATCTAAGTTCAAGTTCAGCCCTTTCTACTATAAGCCTTGTGACAACCTTGGGCATATTCTCAACTTCCCTAAACTGTATTTTCCTCTATTACCAATGAGAGTAATAAATATCTAACTTGCAATATCTTTGTAAGATAATGTGCCATAATTCTAGGCATTCATGAAGATTATCTATTATTAAAGTTTTCCACCTGAATTTTCCCTATGAATCATTGAATGGTTATCCTTCAACAGAGAAATCTTTTCCTTGCTCATTTCACCATTTTAAATTTTCCAGCATCTCTTAGAAATAAATACCTTATCCTGTTTTTTGTTACTATCATTATTTTTGTGTGTGTGAGGAAGATTGGCCCCAACCTAACACCTGTGGCAATCTTCCTCTATTTTGTATGTGGGATGCCACCACAGCATGGCTTGATGAGAGTGTGTAGGTTCGTGCCTGAGATCCGAACCCATGAAGTCCAGGCCACTGAAACAGAGTGTGCGAACTTAACCACTATGCCACTAGGCCAGCCCCATATATCCTTTTTTCAACAGACCATGTCTTCTTCTCCCTTTAAAATGCTCCTGTTCTCTTAAGGTTCACTCTATAAGACTATACCACTCACTACTCACCTCGATACCGTCACCTACTGATGTCCAGGGTCATTTTCCCTTATTCACTGAAAACCTGAGCATCTGGCTCACTTTCTTTCTCCCTACTAACATTAGTTATCATCATTTTTGGCAAACTCAACACCCTCATAGAAACAGACCTGATCTTCCCATGTCTCAGTTCTTTGACTTCCCTTCCAAGGCTTTTTTCCTTTCACCACAAGTTGGCCACTGGCTCCATTGCCTATACACTACAGTTTGGCCATACTCTCTGAAACACTGATTCCAAACAACTCATTATGACCACTACTTCATATTTTTCCAGTTGAATTATTCTAGGTGTCTCATTCCAACAATTATTTAATTCCACTGTAACTCTTATCTGTTGCTCACTTTCCTCCTAACCTAACACAGATTTCACGCTTCCTCACTGAGATCACTCTTTTGCATACTCTCAATTCTTTTGCCCTTCTGTCCTTCTATCGTAATGCCTTGCAAAACCCCAAATCAAGTTTAATCTTGTTCATCACCTCCCAGAGCAGCCGAGCATAGCTAGAGAAAATCACACAATCGCGCTGAGGTTTCACTTTAATTAATGACCCCAAATCTCTTGGGAACATTAAACTTTTCCTGGAAATGCCACTATACTTCCCTGGAAAAATTGCTTTTCCACTATCCAAAATAAATTTATACTATCTTCTCTCTGGTCAGCCATCTAATGGCTTCCTAACCTTGCTTCTTATGTGACTGGCAAAATTAAAGTAATAAAACAAACATCCGCATTCTGTCAAATTTAACTGTTCTACTGCATCTGTGTTTACAAACTTTGTCTTTTCTCTTATTACTACCCTGGATGTTATCAGGACAGGCAAACCCCTCCTCTTGTGCACTATATCCCAAGCCCTCTTACCTAAGCAAGACCCTTATTTCTACAATAATCCCCTTAATGCCCTGTATCTTCAATTTCCCATTTTATATCCCATACATAGGTCATATTCCTAAATATATTTATACATGTAAATAGATATGCATATACTCAAATTTCTCACCAGCTCCTGTTCCATTCCTCTGCTCTACCACACAGAAAGCTCCTCAAAATAGTTGTCTGTGTGTCTTCTCTTCAATTTCTCTTTTGAATTCTGTGTTTATCTCACTTAATCAGTCTTTTTTCTTTGGCCTTTGTCAAAGTCACCAGTGACCTCCATCTTGCCAAATCTAATGATCGATATTCTGTTCTTGTCATGCTTGACCTCTCTGCAAAGTTTTATACAATTGACCTCTCCTTTCTTAAAACTTTTATTTCACTCAGCTTCTCAGATACTACCACCTTTTAGGTTTATTGCTTCCCTTCCTTAGTTTTCTTTGCTGCCCCCTCTTCTTCTAACCCCTGATTGTTGCAGTGCCCCAGAGATCAGTCAGTTTTCTAACTGCCCACACGGTACTTACACATATATCAATGAGCCGTCTCAAACCTAGCACGAACCTTTGAATCCGCAGACTCTCCTTATCCTCCCCAATCTAGTTAACGGTGCCATTATTTAGCCAGTTGATCAAAGTTAGCAGTCATTCTTGAGTCCTCTCTCCTCCTCACTCTATATTCAATCCACCTGCAAGTTTTGGTCGTTCTACCTTCAAAAAGTTGGTTTCTTTGTTTTCACTGTTAATGAAAATGTATACAACAGTCTGAATGATCTTCTTAAAACATAAATTAGGTCATACCATTTCCTTTCTTAAAAATCTTTTACTTTCTTCTCTGGTAGACAAAAAAGAAAATCAAATTATTATTTATATTAGTTATTGCTTCCACCTGGAATTCTCTTCCCTAGATTTTTGCATGTGTCGATCTTTTTCATCTTTCAAGTCTCTGCTCAAATGTCACCTCCTCACTGAGTCTCCTTCAAATACTTTATGCAAAATACCTGCTCCTCTGCCTATAATTTTCCTTCTTCTTTCCTGCTTCATTTTTTTCATACCACTTACCACTATTTTAAGCTATATTTTTATTTGCATATTTATTTATTATCTGTTTCACTGTATGATAAGCCCCATGAAGGCAGGGACTTTACTTCCCTTGTTTATCATTGAATCATCAGTGCCTAAAACTGAAGCTTGCACATATTAGGTGTTGAATTAATATTTGTCAAATGAGTGTTGAGTGAAAATATTTAAATATGAAATCCTATGGATCTCCGTCCATGGTCTTGCTTGCTCATCTGGTATTATTCACTCTATTGCCACCATTCTAATTCAGGCCTGGCATTACTTTGTTTCTGTTCACCTATGCCTCTATCTCTATTTTCTCTCTTTCTCCAATTCATTTTGCATGCTGACTCCCATTAATTTTTAAACAACTTTATCACTTTCTCATCTTCATTAAAAACATTGGTCTTTATATCTAAATTAAATTTTACAATTTTCAAAGTGATTTTCCTTGCGGTATTAAACTCATTTGAACATGCCATCTGCCAACACAAAAATCTTTAGCAGTTCTCTGCAGCCTAAAAGTATTTCTCCTGACATTCAAAGCTTTTTGTAACATATTCCCAGTCGACACTAAGTTTTAGTTTAGATGCTATTTACACTAGATCAAAAGTAATCTCTCTCTATGTTCTGAGTTTCTGAAGTGCATTGTGTTCAGACACTCATATGGCTCTTTCACATATTTTATTATATTGTCTATATATTTCCATGTATTGCTAAATTGCAATTTCCTGGAGCATGGGAACCATATTTGACGCATGGGTACACCCATGTAGCTAACAGAATGATATATTTATACCAGTGATCAGTATATATATGACTCATGATATTTTTTATTTACATTCTTATTACCAAATTTAACATATTTGTGTTAAAATCCATAACTGAAAATTTTGTAAAATGTATCTATTCAGGGTTATGTGAAAGAAACGTTGATCTTATCTTCTAACTTGGTGGTTTGGATTATGATTACTATGACATCAAGTTTTGAGGGATGGTGTAGCACATAATCAAGAGGGCAAGTTCTGGAGCCAAACTCCCTAAGTTCAGAATGCCAATTCTTCCATTTGCTGGCTTTGTGACCTTCGGCAAGATGATTAACATCTTTTTTGTGTCTCTCCCTCGTATTTAACAAGAGAAGGATAATTAGTAACTCTTTCATAGATTGTTAAGAAGATTGCTTAAGTGAGGATTATAAGGCTCTTGAAACAGTGGCTGGCACATGGAAATCACTCAATAAATGTGAGCTATAAGTAGTCTTCCAACTTCTATATGCAAACAACCTCCTACAAAGCTACCTATGGGAAAACCATCACTGCTTGGTATTTCCATTGGGATAATGGAATTCATGTTTAGGGGACAGATAAATGTTCTCTGTTATGTATAAACCTACAGAATCCTTTGTATATGAATTTACATCTCAAGCTCTTATTTTAGGGTGAAAGGGTGGAGCTCAGTGTTATTTCTTGGATGGTACTTAATATTACAAGGATAGTCACAAAAGATTAGCCAGCTCCTGATCCTTACATGAAAGCTGGCAGTTTTGAGAGCACACAATTATATATTCACAGAATCCATGGTTCAAATTAAACTCCTCAAAATTAAATTTACTCCCTTGAGAATGCTCAACTCAAAGCAAATAATATGAGATATTTTTTATGTTAGGATTTGTTAATGGAGGCTTAAAGACTTGACACAAATATTTATCTCTTCCCCAGGGAACAGATTAACGGATAAGTCTTTAAGCATTAGAAGCAATTAACACCAAAAAATAAATGGCTAGAACATGATCACACTAATCTGTAAAGACCTTAAATGGTTTCAGAAACTCTAGTCAAGATTCTCGTGGAGGAGCCAGCCCTGATGGCCTCATGGTTAAAGTTCAGTGTGCTCCACTTCAACAGCCCTGGTATGCTTCCAGGGCATGGAACCACACCACTTGTCTGTCAGTAGCCATGATGTGGCAGCAGCTCACAGAGAAGAACTAGATGGACTTACAATGAGAATATACAATTAGGTACTAAGGCTTTGGGGAGGATAAAGAAAAAGAGGGAGATTGCAACAGATGTTAGCTCAGGGCAAATCTTTCCCAGCAAACCAATAAAATAAAATTAAAAAATAAAGATTCTCATGGCAAAGACCAGTCTTTCAGGGTTTGCCATTACAAAATCATCTATCATTCTTTTCTCTCAGCCATTATGGAAGAACAGTTTTAAGATTTAGCTTTTGTTTTACACAGCAAGTAAATAAATATATAAATAAATTTCACATGATTAGATGCTTTACAATAATTGCTCCCAGTTTAGACTTTTAGTTTGCTTTTATGGAAAGAATACCAATAAGCTATATGGGTGCATTCCTTCCATGAAGCTGCTATTTGGAAAACTAAGGAAATTCACTTTGTTTTTCCTTTTGAAACCAAAGTAGTACTAAAGTATCTGTTGCCATTAACGTGTTCCTCAGCCAACCAGAAGGGAGACTATTTCAGCTGCCTACACTGAGGTTAGACATCCTCTAAGTAAGACGGATGGTTAGACTGACCTCAAACTAAACAGAGCTATAACTATTTTTTAAGGGAAACAGGAAGTGGATATCTTATGTACCATTTCAGTCTAGAAAAATAAATAAATAAGGAAGAGGGATGGCCCAGCAAAGAGATTCTCAAACATTCTTGGCAATGCAAAACATTTTTGTTGTTTGTTTGATTATGTGATCAACTTTCCTCTGTCTCTACCAGCTCCTTTCTCATGTCCTAGGAAAAAAAATGTTGTCAAATTATATGTTGAATTAGACACATTTATCCAAAACTATTTTGGTTTGAAAAATTGTATACATTTATAGTAATGCATATGCTAACTAAAAATTTGAAATATTGAATTGAAGTTCACTTTGCACCTGAGACATTGCACTTGAGAATAATCTATAACTAGATGAGAATATCTCAATTTCTTGCCCCCAGTAAGGTACCACGGTTGTCTGAATCACCCAGTCTTTGACATTTAGGCTTCCTCATGTAAATCGTCATAGCAAATGTTGTTTGCTTATTTCGTGTAGTCAAATTGCCTGTGTCATCTCAGAGTCTAACAGTTATTAATATTAATGAACCCTCAGGCCCAGCCTTCTGAACTCTGAACTGTGTACGTGTGTTCTATTCTCTAGTAAACATGCTTTCAAAAATAGCACTGCTAGTCTGCCAAGATCAAAAACATCTCTGGGCATTCTTTCTGATGCCCCTCAAAACCTGTTTTAACCTAGCCCAGGACAGATAGAGCTGCCCCTCACTACTCCTGCTAGAAAAATAACTTAATTTGAATATTTAAGACAAGTAGTTGCAATATTAGGCACCCCAGATGTATGCTGTTATGTGGCTTCAAAGGACGATAACTACATTTTTATTACTCCAAAATCCTTTGTACACCTGCCTGGTCTTCTACCTCAAAATCTCTTTGAAGACAAATGGGCCTAATTCTCCCCTCAGATCTAACTAAAGGCAGCAGGAATTACAATTCCCATGGAGGAGGATTTAGACGGTGATGGCTCTTCACTCAGCCTTCTTTGTGGATTATACCGCAGAAATCTTCCAGGGCCAAATTTAAAACACATTTGTTTTAGAGTTTGCCATGTCGGGTATTATTCTGCAATTTTCATGCTATTTGATTTCTATGTAAAAGTGTTTTTCTGTCTCCACTCTGCTCCTCAAAGCCCATTTACTGCTTTCTGTCTCTAATATCTATTTTCAGCAAAGACGGTGAAAAGTGATGGGAAATTTGAAGTGGCTCTGCTTTTGTTTGAAAAACATTACGGTGCTTTCTGTAAAAACTAATCAAAAGCTTCCTCCTGTTACCCATTTTACTGCATTGTAATGGGTACAGTGTATATTGCTTATGGAGCTATCGGAAGCATCCTGGGAAATGATTCAAATACTACTTGGTGGCTGGAAGCTTGTTTCACTCCACGTCTATATGGAATGAATGCAATACCATTGCACTTGCTGACCCAGCACTACCCCCAAATCCATCACTAAAGACAACATAACACTCCTTTGGAGTTATATCATTTCTTCCCATCAAAGGATTAATAGCGCCTTCATATTTTCTGTTTCATTAATTTATAGGGTCCTTTATCTGAGGAGATCAGCACATGTATTGCTCCTAAATGTAGAGGACAATCCCTGTAGCCTGGCCTGGTGAATATTGAAGTGAAGTCTCGTGATTTATGCTTCTACACACACTCTTCCCATAGACTGGGGATGCCAGAATACCAGCGGTCTGAAAGCCCAAATTGTCAGCATGGCACACTTTGTTTCACATCAAACCTCAAGAATTGTCAGTCCTGGTCCAAGAGAGTTGGCCCAGTTGAAGTCTATGAGACAGCTCCTTGCAAAAAAGATAACTAATGGCTCTCTCCTGGAATAAAGGCCCACCCGATAGCTACTTTTATTTATAAAACCCCTTTAGGAACTCACCCAAAGGACCCCTGAAAGCTGTCATCAGGGTATGCTTCAGATTCTCTGAAGAACACCATTCCCCTTCCGTATTTTAAATTAAAATCTTTAAGAAATCTACAATAATATTTTTTAGGATAGCAATCTCGTACCGAGTGCTTATGATGGTTGCGCACTACGATGTGAGCTTCTTATACATTGTTTCATTTGACCATCTCCACAGTTCTGTGGGGTGACTGCTTAGTCCCTACCTCAGAGGCTTCAGAAAGCTCACAGGCAGGTTTAGTAACTTGCTTATTTTCACCTGTTCCATTAAGTTCACAAATGTCCACAAACAGTTCAAAAACTCTTCTTAAGAATTCCCTTACTGGGGCCAGCCTGGTGGCATAGTGGTTAAGTTTGCACTCTCCACTTTGGTGGCCTAGGGTTTGTGAGTTTGCATCCTGGGCACAGACTTACACACTGCTCATCAAGCCGTGCTGTGGCAGCATCCCACATACAAAATAGAGCAAGATTGGCACAGATGTTAGCTCAGGGACAATCTTCCTTACAAAAAAAAAAAAGAAAGCCACTAAGATGCCAGCCCTGGTGTCCTAGTGGTTAAGTTCAGCATACTCCACTTCGGTGGTCCAGGTGTGGACTTACACTGCTCTGTTAGCAGCCATGCTCTGCTGGTGGCCCACATCCTAAAAAGTAGGGGAAGATTGGCACAGATGTTAGTTCAGGGTGAATCTTCCTCAGGAAAGAAAAAAAAAAAAGAATTCCCTTACCAATAAGATAGGCACAATAATACTTAGCTCGTAAAGTTTAAAATCTTCACTCAGGAAACAATTACCTAAAAATTGGTCTACAAAGAACCAAAAGAAAATATGAAGAAAAATAGCTTTTCCCAGTGGGTTTATTGAAATTTATTTCAGCATATCAGCCTCCAAATTAAGCCACAGGTTTTAGAAAGGATATTATAGTCCAAACTACACTTTAAGAATAAGTCTTAAAATCACCTTCCAGATTACTTTTACGATAATGTGTAACGAACTTCAGATTCTCATTTAAAATATCTTGTCTCTTTGGTTTGAACCTCTATAGCTTACATCAAAACCACCATGCCATGAAGACTTATGTTGGAGCTACCAAAAGTATGGTATGCAGAACAAAATTCTGCAAGAAATCACTGACAGATGAGACTGGAGCATCATGAGCATTGGCCTCTCTACCCGTCCTTATCATGGCCTGATTTGTAAGCAAAAGCAAGCTACTCAACACATATGGGGCTCAGTTCTACGAGAGAGTGATAGACTAGTGGATATTACTCAAAGTTTCTTCAAGTTCTCTAATTCTGAGTGGTTTTTTAGGTGATTGAAAAGAGACAACAGTCAGACCACAAAGATGGGCAGCAGTCAGTGTCCCGGGTGAATCTGTTCAGTATAGAGGTAAAGCACACATACCAAAAGGTGAGTGTGCATGGACTTAAAAACTTGGCAAGGCACTGCTACATGATGGGGAAGAATGTGTGTCAGTTCTTCAGTTCTATTTACGCACATAAGCAGTAACGTCTTTAACAGACACGTCAGAATTCTTACGAAGAACAAGTAAAAGACCATTCGTGATGTTGAAGGCAATATTCAAGGAAAAATGTTCTGAAATTTTTTTTAAAATCAATGTTTAACAGTATCTTTGGCAAAGGAAAAATTGTGAATAACATGGTATGCAGCTGTGTATGGAAAAACTAAAAATGGAACTGTAATTTGGTCTTAAATTAGAAACACATCTGAGTTTTGTTAACAATTACAGAGGGATATTAATTTGTTTCTTTCACTCCTTAATTGTGTATATATTGTCAGACACACGAAAGGGGGGGGGAAGGAGGAGGAGAAAGAAGAAAGGAGAAGGATTAAAGCAGGAGAGGGAGAGAGAAAATATACGACAACTACACATAGACATCACAGTTCCTGTGTGAGCTTCACTCTGCTTACAGTCAGGCTGTCTAAGATGGGCAGAGGACTGCCTCAAAAGAGAAAGTCAATGAAGTCCTTTCAAAATCAACTAAAAAGGTGGCATGTTTAAGAGAAACCTATGATTTCTTCTCTGTGTAATCTAATAGTGCCCCAGTCTTACCACCGCTTCCAATAACAGACATACAAATACAAAACCAATGTAAACCATTAGAAAGTCCCATGAGACATACACTATGAAAACTATACTTGAATAAATTATAGAATGTAAGGGCATAGAATGGATTACTCTTATTACCTGAGCTCAGGGATGACTATTGAATGGCCATAAATGTTTCTCATGTAGGCCATACCCAACTGCAAACAGGCCAGCTTCCCATGCAGATTCGAGAACACCATATCTATAGCCCAAGCACAAGTCAATTTCATGGTACTATCTAAGCCATCTAGCATTCTCTGGGAAGTTTATTTAAAGCTAAAAATATGAACATTAGTTCTCACATGTGTTTTTTAAGTCACACAAAATCAGACAGAAAGAAACTAAGAAATGTATTAACCTTTGTCACAATCTCACACATTATCAAGTTAGTCACTAAATAACTTCCCAAGCCATAAGGATTTCAAGTTGCCTCCTTTTTGTTCTACTTCTAAATTGAGAGATTGTGCCACAGTAAATCTGCAACATTAATTTGCATAAGAATGATCCAGAAGTTTGTTGACAAGAACAATTCCTTAACCCTATCAAGTGGTTCTGATTCAGTAGATCTGGGTTGGCACCCAGGAATATACCTTTCTTATGAGTACTCTAAGATCTAGAGTCTAGGAAACTTCATAGACTGCATCTTGAGAAATGCTAGGTGCTTCATTTCTAAGGTTCCTTTCATCTATAAAATGTTTAGGCTTTATAGAACAGAAAGTAAGGAAGACAGGGCAGATGAGTATACATAAGTGATGATATAGAGAAAGGACACATTATAAAGATAAATGAAAGACTCTTTCATTCATCAACACCTATTGCCAATGGGCCAAGCACAGCACATGTAACTAGCGATAGAGATGAAGGGGAGCTCCCAATTTGCTGGAGGTGACAGATAATAAATAACTATGAGATAGTAATGTAAGTGCAACAATGGAGATGTGTCCTTACAAAGGGGGAGAACTGAAAAGTGATCAACTCTGTCAGGGAGGAGAATACTTGTTGGACTAAAAAAAATGAGGATAAGAAGGAATCCAGAATGGATTTAAAAAGAGGAGAAAATAGAGAAAGGAATCAAAGCAACTAATGCCACATAAAGAGGAAGAAGCAATGAAAAATAGGAAGGTAGGCTGTAAAATTAGGCTGAAATAGAAAGATCCCATGAGAAACTGACAAAGATTGAATTTTGCTCTGGGTCCATCAATTCAATATACTGATAAGGCTTTAATTCTTTTGCCTTTTTCTCTCAAGTTTTTTCTAACAAAATTTCTAACATTTTCTAATTGAGTTCTTTGGAACATTTAATCTATATTCATTTTGTTAAAGAAGCTAGATTATCAGTGTGTCCAGGTAACTAAATCATAATGTAATAACCAGTCTTTTCTGTAGCTCCTGATTTCCAAATATTGAGTTTTTTTGGTCATTCTGAATTATTTGGAATCTGTTGATTATTTCTATTTGTTTTCTCCTTGGATGCTCCAAAAGTGAACTCTTTGGACAATTTATAACCACTTGATAATCACTTAAACAAATTCCATTCTTCTGTGCTGCAAACTAAATTTAAAGCAAAATGTCATCCTAATATACATTGTGTGTGTGTGTGTGTGTGTGTGTGTGTGTGTTTGAAAAGGCAAGTTGACTGTTACATCCATGCACAGAAACAGTTTAACATCCTAAAGTCTTTAATAACTTACATATAGAAATGCTATTCACTTGCTAAAGTTTTCACTTCTGCTATTGTTTTTATCTTTTTTTCCAAAAGAAAAATAACATTTCAGCTCTCTTAACCAATAGAAGTGTCTTATAAAAAAAGCAAGAGAATAAATCGTTTTCTTTTTTCCTTTTTTGTAACATTTTTTATTTAATTTCTTTACACATAATTTATATACATGTATATATAGTTCACACATATGCATTTTATATAGATGAATAAATGCGATCATAGGCATGCTTATTTTTTAATGAATTCAGTTTTTCTTTTTCTACTTTTTTGGCATCCCTCTCTCCTCTTTTTTCTTACACGAACACATTGCATTATCCCCCTCCAAGATGAGGCATATCAAAACCTGATGTCTTTGTCCATATTATCTCCATTGCCATGCAATTTTATACAGATATATAGCTATACTCACACAAAGACACACACATATATCTGATTTTTTTCATTGTTTATAATGTTTTTGCAAACAGACTGCAACGTGGTCCCCATCACCCCACCTCCTGATATTCTCAGCTTTCTATAGTTCCCTCATCTTGAGTAGGGATGGGATCTATGACTTGCTTCTAAGAAATTGAGTATAAAAAAGGTGCTTGGGTGTACATGATTACATACATGTGATTATGTTACATAAAACTGTAATGTCTTTTTTGATACAAGAATTTCTCTCCTTGTTGGATTTGAGGAAGCAAGTGGCCATATTAGAAAAGCCCACATAGCAAGGAATCGAGGGCAGCCCCCAGCTGAAAACCAGCAAGAAACTTTGTCTCTAAATCCGTCATCTCACAAGGAACTGAATGCTGCCAGCAATCACATGAGCTTGGAAGTGGATCCTACCCCAGTCAAGCCTCAGATGACACCTCATGCCCACCGTGACACCTTGATTGCAGCCTTGTGAGACCCTAAAGGGAGGACTGAGTTAAGCCATGCCCAGAATCCTGATTCATAGAAACTGAGATAATAAACGTGCGATGTTTTAAGTCACAAAATTTGTGGTAATATTGCTATACAACAGTAGACAACTGACATATATATAAAGTAGGATTATAGCAAACACATTAAAAGATAACTATCTCAGTCTTGCCTGAGGTCTGACTACTTGATCAGCTAGACAGGATGTGCAAAGTAGAGGATTGAAAACCACATTTCAGACCATTTCCAAAACCTTTCTTCAGTATTTAAAAGAGTTGCAATTGAAGAAGCCAGAGTTAGATATTGAAGAGAAGATTTCATTGAAGAGACCTATCAATTTGTCAAGAGAACCAATTCCCACTCCCATGGAATACTGGATGGAAGGGCTTACCCCTCACTTCAAGCCTAGTGAGAGGAACTTCAGAGAAACCATTTGCAGAGCTTGATACGTGACCCCAGTGCTGACAGAGCTCAAAGATGAGAGAATTGCTAAAAGAATCTGGATTGGCAGAGTAGAGGGCCATTATTGGGAATTACTGTCGTTTGTCAACAGAAGGCCAAACGCGTATCTTTCCTGTGGACAAAAGGTGGGCCACAGAAGAAAGAGTTGGTGTGGAGTTGTTATAAATCCTGCCTAATAGGGCTATCTGCAGTGGTGAGGAGATCTCAGCAGAAGGAGCCTGAAGGGAAATAGCAGATGCCCAGGAAACTAGGGAGAAGCTGGAAAATACCAGACAAAAGAGTTGCATCAGCCCAAGTCAAGTGAATTGCACGGAGACATGCCAAGTAATGGGATGTTCACCAAAGAACCCACAAACCATCCATTAGAAGTAGAGTCAGCTTTAAATATCTGCCAAGCCCAGCGAGTGTCAACCCAGGATAACTTAGTCACACAAAATCTTTCCTGGTCCTTTACTTCTTTTTCCTTCTCCCTTCTGCACAGCCACTCTGATGCTGGAGGAGTCAGAATTCACAGTTAGCCGATTGTGGGAGGGAGGATGGGAACACAGGCTGGCAGAAAGCCTTCTCTTTAGCATCAAATCAGAGCTGGAGAGAGGAGAAGCTTTAACTTTGAAGGAAGTCTTTAATTATTACATTGAGTGGGCATATTAATTACTGAACTGAGTCTTTTTTAAGTCAAAATGATTGAAAGACGTTTTATTATCTAATAGTGGGCAGTAAACTCTGAGTTTGCCCTATATTTTATCCAACAGCAGAAATTCTAGAGCTCTACTGCATAGTTTTGTAAGAGCAGTTGTGGGTGAGCAACACTGTTCTGATTGCATCCTACAAGTCCTGCTCTTTCAACGATTTTCTGTACTTTTCTCACTCAACTAAACTTCATGGAAGTTCTCACAAATCGTCTTGTAAAACTCTAACACATTTATTCATAATGGTTTGAATGAATCATAAATCTATTTGACCTGTTGATGGACACACTCTTTTCCTCATCAGTTTTTATTTGCTTGTTTTGCTCCTATGAGCTTCAATTTTGATATTAAACATGCAACAATTAACATCCATATATAAATTTTTAAATATTGGTGATTTTCATTTCTATAAGATATTCCCAGGAGTGAAATTTCTTGGTGAAATATGTATATATATCAAGAAAGGCTGAAACACTTCACATTTCCAGCAGTAATGAATGAGTGATTTTTCATCCTGTCTTAGCCAGTTGTGTATGTTAAAACTCTTCAATGTTTGCTAGTCTAGGGGGTACAAAGTGATAATCATTGTTATACTAATTTGTATTTCTTTGAAGAGCAGTAAATCTGAGCATTCCATTATTTATAGAACACAGAATCTTAGATTGGAAGAGGTTTTTTAAAAGATATGCTAAAATCCTTACCTAGACTTTATAAATGTGAGACCAAGAGAAGTTTGATTGACTTGCCAGGGTCACACAATTCCTTATTGGCAAGCTCGAATTAAACATTGCTATTGTGGTCTCTTATCTTGCAAGGCAATGCTCTGTTAATCACAAGTCACTCTTTAGCAGGAACTATTTGATTAGGAGTAAATAAGAGGTATAAATAATAAGCACTATGAGTTCCAAGAAGCGGGAGAGAGGTCACTGTGAGCTATAATAAGCAGAGAAGGGAAAATATTTAGAAGGAATAAAAAGAAAAAGTTATTTGAGAGAGTGAGTCAAAGTTTATGGCACAAATAGAAGTTTCTTTAACGGGAATGGTAAAAGGTAAGATTGTACAAATAGGCTTAAAATAGATTTTACTTTCAACACCAGGTTAAGGTATTCTTGCTTTATGTTACAAAGATGAAGCATTTTGGATGGGAATGTATAATAATGAGTAATATTTTAGAAAAAGTGATATGGAATGTCTATACAGAGCAGACTTTTTTAATACAAATTTAAACAATTAATTTTTCTGCACAAAAGTTATTTTTTAGTTTTTGATATTTATGGTACATAACACAAACATACATACATACGCTCTATATCTTTCAAAATAATTATTTCAGTACATCCTTCTCTCATGAAGCTGTCTTTCTTTTTTTTTATTTTTTATTTTTTGTGCCTGAGGAAGATTCACCCTGAGCTAACCTCTGTGCCAGTCTTCCTCTACTTTGTATGCAAGACGCCTCCACAGCATGGCTGATGAGTGGAATATGTCCACACCCTGGATCCCAACCCTTGAACACAGGGCCACCAAAGCAGAGCCCAGGAACTTTAACCACTCTTCCATGGGGCCAGCTGAAGGTGCCTTTCTTGTTAACATCTTTTTATTCTAACATTGTTCCCACATAAGCTGCTCTACACTGGGGGGGACCCGCAGCAGGGAGTGACCAATTCTTAGCCATTCACATTTAAACAGCTGCATAGGCCATGTGTTTATACAGTAAAGCTTGAAAAGAAAATGTTTCCTTTTTTAAAAAAATAATTTTTGATAGGAAAGAATCTAAATTACATGACTGTATGTAAATAACACAGAAGAGTTCAGCATTTTCTAGGATACCAAATAATACACAAGATAAGAGGCAAATTGTGCTAAAAATGTCTTTAGAAGAACTGCATTCATTCAGTACATAAGGCGCTCCTGGAAAGGTGTTGTCAGACATCAGGTAACCTCACCGAACTGATGAGGTTATAATCTCTTAGTGAATTGCTGTTTTGTGATAAGAAACAGCATGCCAATTGCCTAAAAGAATTATTAACACAGCAAAATCTGATTTGTTTCTTTGGTATGGGGACAATTCTATATAAGAAAAATTCATACATATAGTTTTTGAGAGTTATTAAGAATAGCGTAAAATTCTATACATGTTAAAATGAATAAGATATGGTGTTGAACAGAATACAGACAATTATATATTACTCAGATTCTAAATCTCCTTACATATTGTATAGAATTCTAAAAAAGCGCCTTAAAACAGTGGAAGGAAAGTAAAAGAAACAAAAAGACCAACTTGAAAAATAGATTAAGTCCATACGATTGTGAAAGGAAGCATGGTGTGAGCCTACAACATCTGAGGATTTTTATGAAATATGAATAAAAATAAGCTCTGTTTCAATGGAGTATGGTCAACATAAAGAATTTTCATCCCTTAGAGATAGGTTTGAAACTAATCTCAGAAAGCGGCTTGAATTCACACATGAGAAATACATAATTCGATTTCAAATCCAGAAATGTTATTATGCACCAAGTATGTGCCAAGGATTCTGATATATGTTAGATAGTCAAGCTTATGAAACATGGTCTTTACTTTCATGTGACTTAAAGCTCTTAAGATAAATAGATGTTTGAGTACATTGGTTATTAACAACAGCACCTACTGTTAAAACATCACTTTTGTCACCATCAGAGATAATATACTGAGATAGCTGTCAGTCTCCCAATGTGACAGTTTTTGTGTTATTTTATTAGACTAAGCAATGTCAAGGTTTTTCTCGATATGGTATTTTTTCAACATAGTTTGACTGATGTTTTCAGGAAAGCCATGCTTTCTCTCTTCCTCCTCTGAACTTGAATGGCAGTTATTATCTGTCCTACTTACTCAGCACTTACCATTTGTTGCCTTTCTTTCATTATTCAACAAACATCCAGAGTGTTTATTATGGCTCACATGCTATGCTAAACACCTTTTAATAATGCCGGTTATATTTTTAAGGCTATAAATGTATGGCAGTATCCAACCTTCAACTAAATTTTAAGCTCTGTCAGGTCAAAGAAATATATATATTTATTATGCATATATATTACCATTTAATGCATCTAACATCTTCCTATAAGGGCTCTCTTTAAGCATGGTAAAACATCTGGAAGCAAACTACTGTGGTTCAAATTCTAGGTTCACAATTGACTAGCTGTGTGATTTGAGGAAGCTGTTTGACCCGAGCCTAATTTTCAAATCCACTGAGTTAGGATAATAAAGCACGTACTTCAGAGGGTTGTAATGAATAATAACTGAGATGATATGTGGCATGATGTTTTAGTACATAATTGGTATATAATGCATTATGCCTGCCATAAGTATTAAAATAGGAAGGTAGTTACAACGTTTTTAATGTAACATAGGCCCTTAAATTCAAAATATAGAATCAGGGCAGCCTTGAAATTCCAGCAGTAGATAGAAATTTTAGGAAAAAATGGATAAGCATTTAGCTTTTGAGGACTTATTTTCTCACTTGTAAAACTTTTAAAAATAGATAAAATTTTCTCTAAAGTCTGTTCAAATTCTACTATTCTTTGATTCTTTCACTAAAACAGAGTGTTCCAGCCCCTAATCATGAGATGTAGCATCAGTCTGACATACCAAGTACGAACGTTGTGTGATGATAAACTTGTAATCCTTTAACACCTGTTTCCTTCGTACGCTCATTGCCCACCTCTCTAATGCGACAGCACACAGTTAATAAAGCTTATGAAAGAGGAGATATTGCCCAAAAAATAAGGCAGTATTTATTACTGAAGGCAAAATATTGAACTACTGGAAAGAGACAGGTAACCGTCTCACAAACAAGCTGAGGTTGTTCGTTTGGGATACAGTTGCTAGGTAATGCTTTTATCATAGTGATTCAGGAAAAAGTAACTGCCAAACATTTTCTTAAACACTTGACAAAAAAAACCCAAAACTCTGTGGAAGGCAGATGTTGGCTAGCATCTGTTGGCTCTTTTCCCTTCACAGTTAGCCATAAATCACTTATATCACAATCTTTAACTTTCGTGTTTAAACTTTTTAAAATTTCCACTGTGAAGAAAGGACAATAATTTCTTTTCTGTTCGTCTTTTTTTTTTTTTTTTTTTGAGGACGATGGGCCCTGAGCTAACATCATCCACCTATAATCCTCCTCTTTTTGCTAAGGAAGACAGGCCCTGAGCTAACATCCATGACCATCCTCCTCTACTTTATATGTGGGACGCCTGCCACAGCATGGCTTGATAAGCAATGCATAGGTCCACACCTGGGATCTGAACTGGTGTATCCAGGGCTGCTGAAGCAGAACTTGTGAACTTAACTGCTGTGCCACCAGGCTGGCCCCAAGGATTATAATTTCTTAAATCTTTATAGTCTGTAGGAAGTTTTTCTGTAATGAAATATGTTTGAATCACTTGTGTAAAATAAATGTTGATCTCAAAGATAAGAAAGGACAATAGTCTTATTCGGATCTCATTTCAACTGCTTTGCTCAGCTTAATCGCAACAAATTCCATCATCCTTTCCAATTCGATTGTCTCTATCAAATATTTTTGAATCCCAATCTGTGCCTTGGAGGGAAACCTTGCTTATTGGCCTCAAAGTAATTATCAGCAGCCATCCATGAAGCACAGCATGTGTTGCACGAATATTTGGACTGATTATCTGTTGTGCCAGAAACTTTAAAACCTGTCTTGCTTCACACATGATTTATCCTCTAAAAATATCGACAGATACTGTAACTTGACTGAGAAGAAAAGAAAAAAAATTAGATGTGGGTAGGTGAAAGAGAGTGTTACTCAGTGATTGAAAGCCAATTTTGGACCATCACTATTTACAGGAAAATAAAAAGGATCAGAAGCAACAGGAAAGTCATAATTCAACATTCAAAGAAATAAAGAAACAGGAATAAACAAGTAGAAAGGCCCTATGATGATTCCTGTCCTCTGGACATTTCTTGGTTCCCTTTCTTCAGTTTATTAATGGCAAAAGAAGTATTTTCAATGAGAGTCAAAGAAATGAAGCTTGTTAGTTTAACCTTTCTACAGGCAAGCCATAAAAAGAGACACAAGCTAGGAGTGAGACCTTGAATGAGTTACTTCAGCTCTCACACTTCAGTCTTCTCAACTGCAGAATAAGGGTTTTAACTAATGTGGACTAAATGAATAATTGGCCAATGGCATAAACACACACACACACACACACACAATTGTCCTCTGAGTTGAGAGGAGGATAAGGTCTCTGTGGGCTATAAAGAGCAGCTAATGTTTCTTGGTGGAATATGAAGAATTGGTGGAATAGCTATCAGGGAAAAATTAATTTATATAAACAGATTGACACTATTATATATTTTTAAGTAGATAACGTTAACTATAAGAGCAGGACTATTTAAAACAATGGCACACTGCGGAGGAGGTAGGTAGAATTTGCAAGGATCATTGTGAAAAACCAATTTGAGTTAGAATCAGATGTAGTGATTCCATCCTTGAATTGACTAGAATAAATCTAACCCTTGCTATTTAACTGAAGTAAATCACTGGATTATCATGATTAACTAGCGGTATGTGAATGGACAGAAGCTGTATAAGAGAGATGCATCCATTTGATACATTTAGCAAACAGATGAAGAGAGCTGGATGCAATGAAAAGCTGTGTAAATCAACAGGCAGGAGACCTGGACCCACCTTCAACGTTGCCACCAACTGACTGAATGACCTCAGTTTTTCAGTAATGCTTCCCAACTCTTAGAATTGTGCCCTATTTGCAAAAGATTGATACTCAGATAAATGACCATTTAGGTCTTATTCCGATTTGTGCAGAATGAGGATGTTAGTGGAATTCTTTTTCTGAGAGAGGCTAAATTAGCATTCAGTATTTCAATTTCTGCAGCTACAAATGGAGTATCACATAGGAGATTGAAGTATGTGTTTCCTAAAACACTCCAGACTCTGGTAAATGTTACACTACTTGAAAATTTACCTGATTTATTCCTCACGCACTGTGAGGACACCATTAAACATTATAGCCAGTTAGTAAAGAGGATTTAGACTTTTTTTTTATGTTGGGGAAATGATGTCACTGCTACAATATTGCTATGAAATAACAACAAAATGTATCAAATTAAAGCATACATGAAATTAAACTGATATATTATCATTTTTGACCTACAAAAATGGCCATTTCGTATAGCTCAATCTAATATTCCACTTAATTCATTATTTAAAAAGAGAATGTTTATCATGTAGATAGAATGCAACAAAGGGAGAATAATTAAAGTTTAAAGTCTTTTGAAAGCACAATCAGAAATTAAAAAAAAAAGTGACTGATGGAAAGGAAAGCTCACTGAAATTTCAAAGAAAGGAAAGATAACAAGGAAAACACACCAGACGTAAATAAAAAATTGAAACAAGTTATCACTTTAGATATAGATTGCTTTGTGTAGTTTAAAAGAAAAATAGTAATGAAAAAATCAGTAGAGGCCAGATTTTATAACGTGTAAGCTATTAGACCCTGAAATCAAGAAAATAAATTACTGGATCTTCTTGTTATTGGGACTACTCTTTCTCTTTCAGCCCCAGATGTATTCCATTTTCCTCTCTTATAGAGGGAGTAAATAGTTTTGTTTTATTTCTCTAGTTCTCATCTTTCAATTAGCCATTATTACTCTATAAAATTTAAAGGTATAGGTAAAGCATGAAGTTATCTTCCATTTGTAAAAGTCTAAAACATCAAATTATTTAATCACCACACTGTTATTTATCTCAGTGCTTATGTTCCATTACTTATTAGAAACTATTACCATCGTCCAACAAGCTAGGAAAAATAGTTTCCACAAATAAGATATATATAATATATCCTTACTACATAAAGAGTTCAAACAAATCAGTAATAAAAACTACCCTTCTCCATCAACCTAAAATGAACACTACAGATATATGATGTTCTATCTTATTTGGTGTTATATTTGTGATGCTAACATCCCTGGATTTTTCCATATGCTCCTGGACATCAGATGTTTTTCTTCTCTCATGGTCCATTATCACTGTACAACTCATACTTAGGCTGGAATTCCAGTCGACACCAACATAAAGATATCATTAAATAATGTCAATATTAAGTTAAGTCAATAATGTGTCAATTTTTGCATATAACGCCTAACAGCTTTGATTTTTGCCTATTGGGAATATGTTTTAAATAATATATATTTATATGCATAATACATATATTCATTAAAATATTCTTTCAACTGTCCTGAGAAAAAAATAGAAGTTCACAGGGAGGATAAAATCAAACAAATTAAAAAGGGATCTAAAATCAAAAAGAAAAGGAAAATAATCAATATGAATATTTTCTACATAGATAACTTTCTTTAGCTCCCAGAAGAAAAATCCTTCAAATTAGAGTTCCAATCCTGTATTTTAGATCTGTGATCTTTCCTGGGCTGAAAGCCTATCCTCTAAAACTCTGATCCTTTTATTCTGGGGCCATTTTCCTAATTTTTTATTCCTAAGTTAAGAATTAAACCCAACTATTGCTAGGTAGCAATATGATTCTTGTATCATAACAGAAGGTAATAATGACCCTGTATATAGACAGCCATCAATGGTGACACTTGAAAGAATGCTTCTTGGTCCTTTATTCATCTCTTTTATGTAATGGTAAATAAATGTTTTGAGAAGAAGAGTTGTTGGGCATTAATAACAGTTTAATTTTATCTCTATCTATCTATCATCTGTTTATCTGTATCTATCTATGTATATCTATCTATCATCTATCATTTGCGCTACAAAGTATTTTATCAAATGATTTGTCCCTTTCACAAATGAATGTCTGATGCTGCCACTTTTATCAGTAGACCTTTTTTAAAAACCTCCTTGAATTTGAAGTGGATCTCTCATCAAAGAATCTTAGAAGCCATCCAATTGAATCTCCTATCCAGTATAATAATTCTATTATTAAGCTTTCAACCTGATGTTTTCCTAAAACATATGCTAACTCAGGAATGAAAGAAGGAAAAACTGGAATGGAAAAATTAGAATATAAATAATGCAGAATTATTAGAAAGAACTAACTCTAGTCCAAAAAAGTGAGTTTCAAAAGTGATTATGGGGGCCAGCCCGGTGGTGCAGCAGTTAAGTGCGCACGTTTCACTTCGGCGGCCCAGGGTTCGCCGGTTCGATACCGGGTGCGACCCCTCGGACTGCTTGTAAAGCGAGGATGTGGCAGGCATCCCACATATAAACTAGAGGGATATGGGCACAGATGTTAGCTCAGGGCCAGTCTTCCTCAACAAAAAGAAGAGCATTGGCAGCAGATGTTAGCTCAGAGCTAACCTTCCCCCAAAAAGGTGATTATGTTTAAGATTCTCAGATCATCTTTGGGCTTTGTGATATGCTCTAAAGGTAAAATCTGACTTAGATTTAGACTCCAGAAATATCTGTGACACATCCCAAATCAGGATGGGTGGCAACTTGCAACTTCCTGACTCTTCATTTATTCTAAACTACACTTCATAAAATTGCAACTTTACTAGTAAGTGAAATGGTGATTATCCTCAGGACTCAAAAATTCATTTAAATACTAGCTAGGTGAAAATTCACTATTTCTTAATAATGAGAATTAATTGTTTTAAGATTAAGTTGTTTCCTAAATTACATCATGATCACAAAACTTCTTCTTAGATCTCCTTTAATATATATATTTTTAAGTGATCTTTTTTTTTAATCTTAAAAGTCTGTTTAGTCTTTGTCTCTGATTTGCTTTCTGCCTTTTCCTTCCTGAAATATTAGCCTTTTTTATCTTTTTTAAACTAAAACATAGCAACTAATGGGTGGGGATACTTGGAAACAACTTTTTGCCACCAGTCTTAATATAACATAAAGACTGGTGACACATATTTAATTTCATTTGTCCATATTGGAAGGACAGCAAAGAATAAATGGGAGCGAAAAAAAAAAGGAGAATTTTTATGAAATATAGAAGATGACCAGATGTGTTTCATTAGGATATATTGGTCTACTTTTAAAAACAATCAAAGAGATATCGCTTCTGTCTCTGATAGAGTAAATGGTCCCTGACCAGTCCTCCAAACAAAAACAACTAAAAACTGGACAAAATATATGGGTCAACTATTTTCAGGTGTTGAACAACAGGAAGTCCAGTACTCTGATCCTTAAGGGAAAGGAAACATAAAGATGAGCCCGGTATTCATTTAAGTTTTCTACCTGGCTTTCCTGGGATGGTGCAGAGAGGTGAAATCAAAGCTGAACAGTGATATTGCTAAGCCAAGGAAGTAGACAGTGGTGTTCTTCCCGTCAAAATGGCTATAATTAACA
Organism: Equus quagga; assembly: GCF_021613505.1. Classification (NCBI taxonomy): domain Eukaryota; kingdom Metazoa; phylum Chordata; class Mammalia; order Perissodactyla; family Equidae; genus Equus; species Equus quagga. Next base: position 14,534,213 of record NC_060277.1, read on the forward strand.
AGACAGGAAACGACAAGTGTTGGAGAGGATGTGGAGAGAAGGGAACTCTAATACACTGCTAGTGGGAGTGCAAACTGGTACAGCCACTATGGAAAACAGTATGGAGATTCCTTGAAAAATTAAGAATAGATCTACCGTATGATCCAGCTATTCCACTGCTGGATATTTATCCAAAGAACATGAAAACGTGGATGCATAAAGATACATGCACCCTTATGTTCAATGCAGCATTATTCACAATAGCCAAGACTTGGAAGCAACTTAGGTGCCTATCAAGGGATGAATGGACAAAGAAGAGTGGCATATAAACACAATGGAATACTACTCAGCAATAAAAAAGGATGGAATCTGGCCATTTGTGACAACAGAGATGGATCTTGAGGGTATTATGCTAAGCGAAATAAATCAGAGGGAGAAAGCCAAATACAGTATGATCTCACTCATAAGTAGAAGATAAAAACAACAACAACCAAACACATAGCAACAGAGATTGGGTTAGTGGTTACCAGAGGGGAAGGGGGGAAGGAGGAGGCTGAAAGATGTATTTAGGTACAAGCATGTGGGAATGGCTTGTAATCAGTCTTTGGGTGGTGAGCATGATGTAATCTACACAGAAATCAAAATATAATGATGTACACCTGAAATTTATATGATGTTATAAACCAATGTTACTGCAATTAAAAAAAAAAAAAAAAAACAGAGAGAGTGGAGTTCTAAGCAGCTGAAGTAGTTGGAAATTTCAGTTCAGTGTACTAGACAAGAGGGAGCTGTACTAGTGGCCAGAACTATAGCTTATCATCAAAAATAATGGAAGCCAGACAGCAATTGAATAATATCTTTAAAGTACTGAAAAGAAAAAAGCATATATTGTCAACTTAAATGTCTACATCCAGCCAAAATTATGTTAAAAAATGAGAGTGAAATGAAAACGTGTTGTACAAATGAAAGCTCAAAAAAGTCATCAAAACACAGACCTGCCTACCCCAAAAAATGCTAAACCAAGTTTTTCAGCCTAAAGTCAAACAAAATGACAAGAAAATATGGATACACTGGAACAAATGAGGAGCACCAGAAATGGCAAATATACAGATAAGTATAAGTAATTATCTTTTATTTTTTCTTCTCATAGTTTCCTTAACAGAAAAATTGACTGGTTCAAGCAAAATAGCACTGTATTAGAGAATCTATTATGCACGTAGATGTAAAATATTTGACAGGAGAATGAAGGCTGAGGATAATGGTTGGAATGTTACATGAATACATACGGAATGAACTTTAAGCAAATTAAGATAAGTAAAGGATGCATATTATAATTTGTAGACCAACTACTAAATAGTAATAATTGGTTAACCCAAACAAAAGTCCGAAAAAGAGAAATAGGAATTTTAAAAACCAGTTGAGACAACTACAATAGAAACAGCAAGATGGTAGACTGAATCAAAGTATATCAATAACAGCATTAAATATCAGTGAAATAAACTCTCTGATTAGAAGGCAGAGATTGTCAGACCAGATAAAAAAGAAAAACTCATCTCTGAAGTGAATACAAGAAACTCATTTTAATACAACAACACAAACATATTGAAAGTAAAAGAAGAGAAAAGATATACACAAACTGTTACAGAAATTAAAGAAGAAGTGAGTATTTTTTACCTTGTTTTATGATACTAGCATAACCTGATACTAAAAGCTAAAAAATTTATTATGCCAAAGAAAATAAAGAACTAACATTCATCATGAATATAGTCACAAAAATGATGTAAAATGTTAACATATTGAATTTAGCATTATGTAAAAAGGATATTACACATGATTACGTTGAAGTGATCCCAGTAATGCAAAATTTATTTAATATTCAAAATTTAATCGATGTAAAAGTTCACCACATTAACAGAATATGATCAATTCAGTAGATGGAGCATTTGACAAAATTCAATCTCCATTTATGAAGAACACTCCCAAAAAACCAGGAATAGAACTCCCTCAATCTAAAAAACAAGCAGTCATTTTCAGATACATCAATGAAAAACTACAACTATATCATAATTCATTGCCATTTATTAAGTTATTTTTATGTAAGTTTGGGAAGAAGATATGGATATCCATCCTAACATTATGTTGGAAGTACTAGCTGATACCTAAAGGTAAGACAAAAATAAATGAAAAGAAAACGATGGGAGAGTTAAAGTGATTTTTATTCACAGGCGATAATTATTTCATTTAGAAAATACAAAGGAATCTACAAAAAGCTCAAAATTAATAATGTAGCAAGTTTGCAAAATACAAGATCAATATACAAAAATCAATTAATTGTATTTCTACATACTAGCAGCAAACAATTGGAAAAATTAAATCTAAAACAATAATTGCAATACAATATATACAAAACTATTTATAATACATCCTTAAGTTTAAAACTTAACAAAAGATGAGCAAGAATTTTACACTAAAAATACAAAACATGCTGAAATAAATTAAAGAAGTCTTAAACAAATGGTGATATATCATGTTAATGGATAAGAAGTTTCAATATTGTTAACATGTCAAATGTTCACAAATTGATCTATAGATTCAACATAATCTGAATAAGATCCCAATAAGACTTCTGTTTTTGTAGAAAATAGCAAGTAGATAGTGTAGCCAAAACAATCTTGAAAAATAAAAGCAAAGTTGGAGGAGTCACATTATCTGATTTCAAGCAAAATTATAAAGCTACAGTAACCAAGACAATCTAGTAGTGGCACAAAGATAGAAAAATAGGTCAGTAGAACAGAATGGGGTCCAGAAATAGACCCACACATACAGGGTCAATTGATCTTTGACAACGGCACCATAGTAATTCAATGGTGAAAGGAAAGTCTTTCCAATAAACGGTGTGGAATAACTGGATAAATATGTGGTGGGAAAATTCTCATGTCTGAACATTGAAATTGCTATATTAGGATATGAACAGTGGTCTGAGATGCACTTGGCTGCAAGGAGCAGTAAAAAAGTTGTGCTACTGAATTCACTACTGCCTCTCTACTACTCTCTTCTTGTGTTACTTCCTTGCATTCACAGGGGAGTAAAAGTCATCAGCAAAGACGAAAAATCAATGAAAATCTGCTATACGTTATAGAATAAATATTGCGATACGTTTGTAGACAAAAATAAGTGAGTTTTTTTTAATGTCTACTTGGAAGGGGACTGATGCTATTAAATATCTGAAGAAAGAATATAAACAACATAAAACATAGAGTGTATTTGGTGGATAAAAGCTGTAGGTTTCTAAAATCTGTGAATTAGTAGTTTTTAAAGCAGCCCAAAGGATACAATTGTGGATCTAACTTTAGCAACTTGCAAGCTCCAAATTCATCAGAGATTAGGGAAAAAGTTTGATATGTTTGCTGTCAAATACTGACTTCACAGTTTTCAATATCAGAAATATTGCTATCTGTATTCTCATAAACTTGAGGTAAGTGCATTATCAAAATTGATGTCTGGGGAAACTACATATACAGTTTTGGAGTTTGGCCAAAGTCGGCACTCACCGAATATGTGTTGACCAATAAGTGTTTAAGGAAATGAATTTAACAAAATAACACTAGGGGAAGAGGTAGAAGACTCAGTTCTACTGCAAATCACACCATCTCTTTGAGATTTTATTTCTTTACATATAAAATAAGAATTATAATACTTGCCTTAGCTATCTCACGAGGCTACTATGAATATCAGAAGGTACATTAGATGGAAAGCAATTTAAAACTGAGACGGAAATATGAACTAATCCTTTTGGTGTTAATAGGAAAAAGCCATATTTTTGACAATTTACGAGGCAATAGTAACTTCATTTAGTTGAAACATCAAGAGGTCCAGAGGAAATCTGTACTTGTAAAAAGGGTCCACTCTGTAGAACTGAATGGCTGCACCTCTGGAATGAGAGCTTCATACAGACCTTTGTTATCAACCAGACAAAGAGGTGACAATGGCTCCTTTCTTCCCTAGATTTATTGCACTAACTTAAACACAGTTGTTTTCTGCATCTGGGAAAGGAACAGATTCTGCAAGAAATATGTTTTAACCAAATGGTGGAGTGATCCTTGGTGTTTTTATCCAAACAAACAAAAAACCCAAAGCAATTGTGAAAGGAAACCAAAGAAAATAGCTCCTCTATTATCTTTATTTTAGGTCAAGCTGTTTGGAAGCAAGTCCCTGCATTTTGACTCAAACCTAATAATATCACCCACTGAGCTTACCAGAATGGGCAGTGCTGAGATTTACAGTCCAAATATCAGCATTTGCTTTTGCTTTATAGGACCCTTGACCTAGACCATAATCGGGTAGTGAAAGGGATGGAAACGAGCCTGGTTCATAAAACAGGTCAATATCAATATAGCGACTAGTACAAGTATATCTATTGCAACTTTTCCAAACATTGAAAATTCTTAAAGAAAAACTTCTTAGTATCTGTCACCTTAAATTACTAAATTGTTCTGGAACAAACAGGATAGTAGTGTTACTAACCTACCTGGAGAGAAGGATCCCCAAGTACAAGGAAGTCAGATTTTTCCACAGAGTTGTGTGTGTCCCTTCATTTGGCAGAATAAATTTAATCCAAGGGCTGCCTTACTGATTCTGCAGTAACCAGGATTACTATAAAACTCTCTTTCCTCTGCGTTCCCCATTAATTCAGCACCAAGCATGTTACAGTGTACTCTACATATGCAATTAGAACAGTGCCTGACAGGCACGTGCATGACTGAAACTCAATCATTATTGATTGAATGCATAAATGAGCAAATGAGTAATTTTTTAAAAATCTTAAACATTCTAAAGTTTTTTTTCAGGTTGTATTTAGTCTGAAGGAAATCTAACTTGGTTAATTTTGTCGATTGTCTTTCTCAGCATTACATATCATCACTTATCCTGGGGTTGGGATTTGCAAACACATCTTCAGTGGGAGATTCTTTGTCATTTTGCTTCTGTCTTTGTATTTCTCACCACTTATGTTTACCAATAGTTTTTAAATTATCCTCCAAAAGTTCAAAAAGCTCTTATTGCATTTATTTCTTTTCTTCTTTTCTAACTTACTACTCCTAATACAAAAGAAACCTATTGATTTTTATACATTGATATTTTATCCAATCACAACACTAAAATCTTTTTAAGTTTTAAAAGCCTACTTATAAAATCTTAGGTTTATCCATGCAAACCACCATATACCAATACCTTTGTTCCTTTTTAAAGCATTTTTATTCTTCACATTTCTTTGTCTTAATTATTGCATTGTCTAAGCTTCCAGTATAGTGTTGAAGAGTCAAAATATTCTTATCCTTCTGACTTGAATAGGAATGTTGCAATATCATAGGTATTGTTTATTGTCGAGTTTTTGATAAAGACTCCTAATCATATTTAGGAATTTATTTTATATTCTTATTTTGTTCTTTTTAAGGACTGATTGTTCATTTCATTAAATATGCCTACATCTATTAAGATGACATTATTTTGTAATTTAACCCGTGTTGTGGTACGTTGCATTAGTAGATTATTTTGATTTCGAAAACCACTCTCCTCATGAAGTATTATTATTGTTATTGTTTAATACACAACTGAAATAATTTGAAAATAATTTCTTTAGGATTCTTGCATCTATATTCATAAGAGACTGGGTCTATAATTTTAATTTCATGTGCCTTTTTCACCAGCTTTGGTATCCAGTTAAAATATCCTTAGTAGATAAATTAGAAGGCTTTCTCTTTTTTCTGTTCTGTGAAACAGTGTGTATAAGATCTTAATTGATAAAAATAACAATAATAAAATGTATTGTTTATGTCCCAGCCACTAAGTGTTAATTCATTTAATCCTCACAACAGCACTATGAAATAAGAACTATCCTCCTCATTTAACATATGAAAAAATCTCAAACAGGTTAAGTAACTGAAATCAAATTAAAAATCAATAAGAGAAAGATAACAGGAAAACCTCCAAACAATTAGAAACTAACAATTCTAAACAATCCATGGATCAAAAGGAAGTCTGAAGAGAAATCAAGAAATACATTGAACCAAATGAAAATGAAGGTACAGCACCTCAAGATTTGTGAGATCCAGCTAAAGCAGTATGGAGAGGGAAATTTATGGCAATAAATGCTTGTGTTAGAAAAGAGGAAAAGTCTCTAATCAATTATTTAAACTCCTACCTTGAACATCCAGGAAAACAAGATTGAAACAAACACAAATCAAATAGAAGGAAAAAAATAATAAAGTTGAGAGATGAATTTGAAAACAGAAAAATAATAGAGAATATCAACAAAACAATTCGTCTCTTTGAAAACAAAGCAATGAAATTGACAAATGTCTTGTAAAACTCAAAGACAAAAGGAGAGAAGACATGAATTGCCAATATTAAGAATGAAACAGGAGCTATCACTACACACCCTGCAAACATCAACAGGTTAATAAGGAAATGCTATGAATAACACTACACATACGAATCTGACAACTTAGGTTAAAAAGGACCTTGTACGCAAAAAGTATAAACTACTAGAATTGAATTTGTAATTTTAAAACTCGCAAAAAAAGAAATATCTAGGTCAAGATGGTTTCCATGGAAAATTCTACCAAGCATTTAAAGAAAAATTAATGCAAGTTCTACACAATCTCTCTCAGAAAAATAAAAGAGGAAGCATTTTATGAAGCTGGTATTATCCCGCTACCATAACATAACAAAGACAGTACAAAAAAAAAAAAAGGAAGAAAGAAAAAGAAACCTATAGACTAATATACTTTATGAACACAGATGCAAAAATCCTTAAGAAAATATTAGCAAATAAAATTCATTTGCAATGAAATTCTTAGGTGAAAATCAACAAAACATACACAAAATTTGTATGCTGAAAACTACAAAGCATTCATGAAAGAAATGAAAGAAGATCTAAGTAAGTGGGGAAAGAGACTGTGTTCATGGACTACAAGACTGAAGATCATAAAGATGCCAATTATTCTTAAATTGATATTTAAGTTTAATACAATTTCTATGAAAATCCCAGCAGGATTTTTTGTAGTTAGATTATTTAGAATAAGCAAGGTTATTCTAAAATTAAATGGAAATGCAAAGGAACTAGAATTGTTACTGAATAAATCTCCAGAGAATTATACTGAGACAAAAAAAAAGCCACTTTCAAATGACGAAGAACCATATGATTTCATTTATATAACGTCTTAAAATGACACAATTAAAGAAGCGTAGAACATATTAGTGGTTGGCAGGAGTTAAGGAGATGAGAAGGGAAGAGAAATAAGTGTGGCTGTGAAAGGTCAATATGAGTGACAAGTGATCTTTACAGTGATGGCAATAGTCTGTGTCTTGACTCTATTAATGCCAATATACTGCTTGTAACATTGTACTATAGTTTTGCAAGATATTACTATTGAGAGAACTTGCAAAAATGGTACATGGGACCTCTGTATATCATTTCTTACAACTTCATGTGAATCTACAATTATCTCAAAATTAGAATTTTAACTTTTTTTAAAAGTCTATTGCAAAAGGAGACAACAGATCCAGATTATTCCATCCCGGAGCCCTACCTTACCTTCCAAGTTGAAATGATTTTTGTATTTATGCTATTTAAATTTTTCTAGATCATAGAGTTAGAGGGACAATTACTAATTCATTTTTTGAAGATAGCATAAACTTGCTGCCAAAACCCGAATGAGATCACAAAGAAAAATGAAAGAGAATATTATCACTTATAAGTAATACCGAGATCTTAAAATAAAATACCAGGAAGTACTTATTTTGATTACTTCCAAGAATTCTAAGATGATTTAACATTAAGGAATTGATTCATTGAGTTTATGCCAGTAATAGATGAAAGAAGAGTGACAGTCATCTTGATTAAGCAGAAAAAGCAATTCCTTATGAAAACATAGTAAAATGTGAATAAATATTCTTTATTAGTATGATAAACAGTATCTTTCTGAAACCAACTGCCAACATCACACTGTGTAAAGAAACACTAGAAGTACTTCTAGCAGCATTAAAAGCAAGGCAAAATAACCACTATTACTATTATTGGGACCATATATTCTTTCATAACTTCAATCAAAAAAATCAAAATACCCAAAATGTATTCAAAGAAAATTGAAACTCCACTGTGAAATATAAAAGACATGTATAAATGGGGATAATTTTTGTTCCTTGAATGCAGAAATTAACATAGTAAATATGCAATTCTCCACCAAATTGACCTAAATATATAAAATAATTTCAGTAAGAATCTAATAATATTTTTTGTAAATTTGAACAAATATTTCTAAAAGAATCTTCCTCTACTTATGTGAACTCAATTATTCATTTAGTCATTTACTAAAATATTTATTGAGGTTCTAATATATGCCAAGCCTTGTGCTAGGCAGAGGGATTACCAATGAAGTCTATAAAATGCATATTTGGATCCCATTTTTATAAAACATATATGCATATACAAATGGAAATAAATACACCTAATTGTTAAAAGTAGTTATCTCAGGACTAGGAATTTTGGTAATAATTTCCTCGATTTTTCTTATCATTATTTTCATTTTTTAAACTGAAAAAATTTTCCTGTCTAGGGGCTGGCCCGGTAGCGCAGTGGTTAAGCTCACACATTCTGCTTTGGCACCCTGAGGTTCACTGGTTCGGATCCTGGGTGCAGACAAGGTACCACTTGGCAAGCCATGCTATGGCAGGCATCCCACATATAACGTAGAGGAAGGTGGGCACGGATGTTAGCTGAGGGCCAGTCTTCCTCAGCAAAAAGAGGAGGATTGACAGCAGATGTTAGCTCAGTGTTAATCTTCCTCAAAAGAAAAAAAAATTACCTGTGTAATTTTCCTTAACAAAAATAATCCTTAAAAAAGTAAAAATATAAAAAAGTAAAAATATTTACTTTTTTATATGACTGAGATAATTTATGTTAGGAGATAAGAAAGATATAAAAAACAAATGCTAAAATTCCATTTGCATATTTGCGTCATCCACGGGGTTTAATACAAAATATTTTCATCTCACTTTTTTTTGTATCTTATCCTCTTGCTGCAAAGATATTCTTGAAAAAGGGAACACAGATACTCACACCTACAAACAGAAATAGTTGTCACTATATATATATGTAATGAATCAAACATGGATTTTCTTCTTTTTCAGATTTATAATAGACATAAATTATAAGTTTAATACATTAAAAAATTTTAACTATACTAATTTGTTTTAAAATGTTATTAATAGCTCTTTACCACAATAATGTATTTTTCTGTGTCAGCTTTTTTTCTTTTTTTTTTTTGCTAGGAAAGATTCACCCCGAGCTAACATCAGCTGCCAATCTTCCTCCTTTTTTTTTTAATTCCTCCCCAAGCCCCAGTACCTAATTGTATATACTAGTGGTAAGTCATTCTAGTTCGTCCATGTGAGCAACCACCACAGTACGGCAACTGACAGATGGGTGGAGTGGTTCTGCGACCAGGAACTGAACCCAGGCTGCCAAAGTGGAGAGTGCTGAACTTTTGGCCATCAGGGCTGGCTCTCAGCTTTTCTTTCTGATGCTTAGTTTCCGAAAAGGCTTTAATTCTCTCAACAATAAATGTCACTTAGGCCAAGTATTGATATTGTTCCCTTTTACCAGATAAGAAAATAAAAGCTCAGAAAGTTCATTCAAATTTCCTAGACCACACAACTAGTAAGTGTTAGAGCTGAGGTGTGAACCCAAGCATTCTGATTCCAGAATCCATTTGCCTAACCACCACCCAATTTTTTTTTAAGTCCCTGATTATCAAGCACCGTGATAACTATGTATTAACTGCTAACTGATTATGTTAGTCACATTACATGAAAGGGAAATCTCATTCCGTATGGTCTATAATCATATTCAGGATGACCCAGAGACTCAAAATAAATATTTTAAATAACTCAACTTAGAAAAAAAGGGAAGGAAGAAAGACACAAAGTGAGAAGGTCAATCAGATTTATACTGGAAAGATTATTCATTGAAGGGGAAAGAATGCAGTCTGGAGAAACAATGACTCATGATGTCCGTGATGTGGATGGGAAATCGACTCAGAAACAAACCACCCTTCTGAAATGAGACTGAGAGCACTATAAAGTGTGCTCAACCTAAGTTCCAGATTTTCTAGATAAAGTACTTGCAGTTATAAATTGAAACTTCTTATTTTGTGGATTAAAACCATTCTTTTGAAAATGAAAAATCACTCACTGTCCAGTAGTAAAAGCAAACTTAATCGTGGGTTCTAAACACTTCAAGGGTAATTTCCATTTCTCTTTCCTATTTTGGTTCAATTGTGCTGCTGCTCTTTTCATTAAGAGTTTATGTTCTCAGTATTTTGCTTAATTTAATGAGATCTTTCCCTCTAAATCTATGTATATACTTTGTAAAACTTTTTTTTCTTTTTCCTTCTTTTTTTTTCTGCAGAAGATTAGCTCTGAGCTAACATCTGTTACCAATCTTCCTCTTTTGCATTTTTGCTTGAGGAAGATTAGGCCTGAGCTAACGTCTGTGCCAATCTTCCTCTATTTTATATGTGGGTTGCTGCCACAGCATGGCTGACAAGTGGTGTAGGCCTGTGCTTGGAATCTGAACCCACAAACCCCGGCTGCTGAAGGGGAGCATGCTGAACTTAATCACTAGCCCACAAGGCCAGCCCCTGTACAGTTTTTTTAAGTTAATTTTTTAATCACTTAGCTGGCCAAGTAGTAAATTCACCTTCCATTTGGATTAGTTAAGTATAATCTGGAATATGTTTGATAATTGGTTAGCTATTTAAATAGTTTAGATAAACTGCAAATTAATTATATTCTGAAATGAAATTGACCATGAAAATGTTTTAGTGGTTTATTGAAGAATTATGACTTGATCTACTTTAAAAGAAAGAAGTTATATACAAAATTGAGCATTCGGGGATAATAGAAATTGAAAGCATTTTACTCTATTGTCCAACTCTATAAATCCTACAAATATCATTTATTAATTCTAACAGGGTTTTTTTTTCTTAAGTAAGCCAGGAATCATAAAGATGGAAAGTCTAGTCACAGAAAACTTGAAAAATTTTTCTTGACCATGAGTCGAGGTTAGTCTAATAATAATCCTCTAGTTTCCTTATGTAAGTTAAATATTTTAGCCAATGGGTCCCCCTAGAAGAAACTGCATAGTATTTGCCCATATTTGTGAAAGAGGGAAATAGGCAGTGTCACTAATTTCTAAAAATATCTTTTCATTGGATGTGAGAGCAGAAGACTGTTTCTTAGTCCCTTGAAGGATGAGACAGAAACATTTGGTACTTAGTGAAAGGTAGACTGTGTCTGGCTCTCATTAACAGAGGGAATTGGGTTAGAAATAGTATATACCTGTGCTAGTCACTAACAGTCATAAGGTTCATGTCAGAGTCACAGCTTGCAGTACAAAATACTTAGTAATTGTATCACGTAATATGTTTCCAGGTGCCAAGCAACTGTTGCTTATTTTATTATAGATTCACTCTCTGCCAGTTTATTGTGTTTCAAACAATGGATGATGCAGATCGCGGGAACTTCAGTGAAAATGTATTCCCTCACAGTGTCCGGATGTCACAAATACGTTTGTGGTGGGAAAACAAGGTGGGTAAAGCGGTGTCATTGGCACAACAAATAATATTTAAAGTTACTTAATTCCTATGAGGAAGTTTATGGGGAATTAGGAAGCATGTTGTTTAAGGTAGGAGATGTTACATATTTTGAACATGCAGGGGAAAGAACAATTTCTTCTCTCTGGAACTTTAATAAACAAAATGCTTAGGTTTTCCACGGTTTGTCAGAGTTAAATTGGTTTTCCATTTAGTTTCCATCCTCCTATTCTAACGATGTTCATTTACTTCGTCTCATGCTAAGGGATGAGTACAAAACAGTTTTTTGTAATGTCCAGGTCCTTTTTGTGTAACAAGAGGGGCTAGTTAAAAATACTTGTATTTTAACCCCAGAATAGTCTTCAAAGAAACCCTGAAGTAAATTTTATTCCAACCTTATTAAATCTTACTAAATACGGAAAAGGAGAATTAAAATGGAACTGTCAATTTTACCAAGAGTAGATGCACCTAATTTTTCAGTTTCATATTTATCGTTACAGAAAGAACACTGGGCAGGTATATTTGGCTATAATACAAGGAACTAAAATTATCGTTTAGATCTGAGAAAAAAGTAAACAATTTCATGTCAGATTCAATTAACGTTTCTACATAAAAGGTGATTAAAGTAAGCATTTTTCAGAACTTATTCATACAAGGAAAACCTTCATGAGGTAATGTTTAGCTTTGATTATTTAGAGCTTCGCAAGATGACCTCTTTTTATTCCTTCTATTCTTTGTCACTTCAATTTCTTATGAAAGATAAGTCCATATCCACTTTACATCAGCATACTCTGTGTAGTCAACATCAACGCATGCCAGCTGGGTTTGTTCGCCTGGTCACTTCATTGAATGTCAAACAAGAAACTATCTGAGGCACCTTGGGCAACCCAGGTGAAAGTTCTGGCTCGATTAGGTCACGTGACTTTTTTTTTTTTTTTTTACATGCTCCATTAGGTGAGACTGGTCCTGATTATATAATGGAGGCAGAGGTCCTAAAAGACAAGATGAAATTATGTAAGGCACGGTGGCATCTCTGCTGCATTCTATTTGTAAAAGCAAATCACGGGGCCAGCTGAGAAGCGATAAAGTCACGTTGCGAGGGGCATTGATATAGGGAAGATGGAGCATTGTGGCCATTTTTGCCATCAAGTGCACCATGTGTTTATAGAAGGGGAGGGGAGGGAACAATACCTGCTAATACTACCGGCATGCATTGAATATTTATGTACCAAGTGTATGTGATAGTGCTTCATGAAAAGTTATGAGGTAACTCTTACTATTCCCATTTTACTAATGGGGAAACAGGCAATACAAGACGATGTTTGTGTTACACCAAAAATATTGATGAGAATTTTCTTTTATGTTCAAAATTAAATAACCTTGACTTATTCTGAGCCCTAAGAATCAATTGTTAGGGACAAAAAAAGGTGTTCCCCTTAGCCTATGATTCCAATACCTAAAATAGGAATGCTGTCACCTATTTCTGTCACGCAGAGAGCTCTGTCTTCATAGACAAATAACTCTGTCTTTAATGGACTATGGACTATTATAGTATTGAGCAGTGATAATCATATTCAAATGTCTTCCTATCTACATAATGCCTGAAGTAAACTCCTATTAATATTCTTGCAATATTCCAGAGATTTTACTAATTTTTTGAATGAAGGTGATCAATGGTACCATTTTCCAGCAGCTGTTTTCTGGTTTGTTTTTTGTGCAAAGTACATATACATCAAATATGTCTTTTTTAACGTGTTCCCTTATTTGCTGACTCACTTAGCTGCAATCAGTTTACATGCCAAAGGAATGAGGGAAGGAAGGAGAAGGTGTAAGTTTCTGAAAGCCGAAGGAGTGTTATATCAAGATAAGAATGCTGTAAACACATGTGCAACCACAAAATATGGACGATAACACAAAAAGAATCATTCATTGTGTTATTTGGCAAGCACAAGACAATTTTTTAGAAGGATACCTACTTAGACTTAAAATTCTACTTTTTGGCAAGCATGATGATTTTACTATACAGTTACTATACTAAGAACTAGGGAAATCAGATGAAAATATCATTGATTAGAAGTCTGAAGACTGTTCTGAATGCCGATCTCCATTATAAGCCATGTGACTGCACGTTAACTTTTGAGAGCCTGTTTCCTCTTTTGTAAAATTGAAATAATTATACCTACCCTGCCTTCCTAAATGGGATTTTGCAAAATTCAAAGTTGACAATGCGGTGGTGGAGTTTTGTAAACTGTAGATCACTAGGCAGATTTCAGGAACGACATAATGGAATTGTGACATGTGTTGGTACCTCTGTTCAGGAATTATGGAAATTTATGAAGATTCCTTCCTCAAAACGTGCATTTGGACTGTTTCTAATTTAGACAATGCTCTAGCATTTAAATGGTAATAAGGTAGAGGAATAGATCAAAACCTTATATTATTAGAAATTAATAAAAAATAGAGCTCCCATCTGTGTGGGACTGTGCTATGCAAATGGAACCATTTTGAATCACAGTAAGTAAAAATAACAGCCAATTTTCTATTCTTTTGTAACAACTTGATGGGGGAATTATGGCAGATTTTATGCTCTAAGCAAGGTAGAATGTCAGCAATTTGAGAAAAGCAGAGAATGCAATGCATGATAAACCTGGGAGGAGCAACCTTGCCCAGAGAGTCATCTAAAGTTTCAGAGATTTGGGGGCCAGCACGGCGGTGCAGCGGTTAAGTGTGCACGTTCCTCTTTGGCGGCCCGGGGTTCACCAGTTCGGATCTGGGGTACAGACATGGCACCACTTGGCACACCACACTGTGGTAGGAATGCCACATATAAAGTAGAGGAAGATGGGCACGGATGTCAGCTCAGGGCCAGTCTTCCTCAGCAAAAAGAGGAGGATTGGCAGTAGTTAGCTCAGGGCTAGTCTTCCTCAAAGAAAAAAAACAATAAAAAAATAATAAAGTTTCAGAGATTTGGCTTCATAGGTAGGAATGTAAATTTTAGCTAAGAAAAAGTGGTCTATCATAGATGATAATATCAACAGTACCTGTTGTATATTGAACATGTTCTCTGCATTGCTCTTTACATGCACAGTCCTATTTATTCTTAACATCAGTATGGAGTATTATTATCCCTCTACAAATAAGAAAACAGGCTCATAGGGGCCAGCCCAGTGGTGCAGCGGCTAAGTTCTCATGCTCTGCTTTGGCAGCCCAGGATTCGCAGGTTAGGATCCTAGGCACAGACCTAGCACTGCTCATCAAGCCATGCTGTGGCAGAACCCCATATACAAAATAGAGGAAGATGGGCACAGACGTTAGCTCAAGGCCAATCTTACTCAGCAAAAAGAGGAAGATTAGCAATGGACGTTAGCTCAGGGCCAATCTTCCTCACAAAAAAAAAAATACAAAAGAAAGGGAACAGGCTCATAAAGGTTATATATTCTGGCCAATGCCATACAGCTATTTAGCAGCAGATTCAGTCTTCGAACCCAGCTTTAGCTACTACAAAAGTGCAAGAGATAGTGAGAAAATATCTGCACTTCAGTCGTATTGTTTATATTATACTCTCGTCATTAATTCAGTCTGATGTTACATAGAGTTATGCATAGTTGAGTGAGAAGAAAAGTCTCTCTCCAACTTGGAAAAGTTCATTGCTTATGAAGAAAATTAAGTTTAAAGTGTTGAAGGCTGTTTCATAACCTCATTAAGTTTGCACAGAATTGGCAATAAATTCAAAAATTTACTCGAGTACCTAGCCAGTGCCTTTAAGGCATTGTAGAGAATAGAAAAGTGGATAATATGAATTACCAGTTCTTGAGGAAGTTATGGCTTTCTTGTCAAGAAGATACATACAAATAAAACAGTGCAAAAAAAGATTTTTTAAATAATAATTTTAAATAAAAATAATTAAAAAATAACAATAACAAAACCTAGTAAAAGTCAAACAGGGAAAGCACACTTCTACTGAGAGGTCAGAGAAAAGAGGCAAGAGGGAATGAAAGGATTCTGAAGGCTTGGCTGTTTCTGCAGCTTTATAGCTGAACTCTCATGGATAGAGATGGAAGGAAATTGTCCTACGTATAAGGATTTGCATGGACTGGAGAGGTAATGAATGCTGAGGCATCCTCATGCTCCAGGTGGAGAGCAGCAAGGGATAAAGTTGAAAAGGTAGGAGAGGTGATTAAAGGCCATCTTAGGATGGGACTGGCACAGTGGCTTAAGTCATTGGGTTCAAGCGCTCTTCTTGAGCAGCCCCGAGTTTGTGGGTTCGGATCCTGGGCACGGACCTATACACAGCTCATCAAGCCATGCTGTGGCAGCATCCCACATATAAAATGGAGGAATCTTGACACAGATGTTAGCTCAAGGACAGTCTTCCTCACCAAAAAAAAAAACAAAAAAGGGTATGCTAAAAAATTGTGATTGTATTACTTGACAATGATAGAGTTTGAACGAGTGTCTAAAAAGAACAAATGTGCTTTAAAGAGATTCACCTGTTGGTATATATGAAAAGAGAAAGACTGGATATGAGGGCCTAGGGAGGAAATTCTTGCAAGGGATCAGTCAAGAGGTAATTAAGGTCTGTTCCAGAATTGTAGAAGAGGAATAGAAGGAAAAGGAGGATTTGCTGATTGAGTAGATGTTGGCGTCAAGAGAATGGGAAGTCTAAATAAATACTGACTCCTAGTTGTTCAGTCTTAGATGGAAGTTCTTATTTAGCGTAAAAGATAATGAGATCATCAAATTTGAAATAATGTAGAGATTTCCAAAGATGTTAAGCAGACATTGAACATTTGAGATTTGGCTTTTAGCATGCTAATTGGAGCTGATGAACATAGATTTTGAAGTTACACACGGAGTTGACTTTTGAGGTCTTAGAAATGGATAATGAGCAAAAAGAAAATGAAATAGAGAGATAAAGAGGACAGAGGAAAACATTTGAAATGCCTGCATTTGGGATGTGAGAAGAAAAAGTAAAGGCTAGGATTCTGCATTCTAGTGTTTAAAACAAAAGATTGTATGGAGAAATAGAGAGAATTGTTCTTGTAAAGTGCAATAGAAAAGTGCAATAGAAGTGCCATGAAAAATAAGGTTAGAGACTGGATTCCATGTTTAGGATTGGTAACCTTTAAGGAATATTTACAGTGGAGCAACAGAGCCAAATCCATATTTTTAGATACTACAGAGGGAGTAGAGAGAAGAAAAGAAGGGCTTTACACAGAGAGAGCCAATCCAGGTAGTTCACGCCACTAATTGGGCATCTTTGGAAGGCTTAGAACTGTCAGGGCAAACTTTCACTTTGATAAAATCAAATGAATGGTTTCCAAGACTTTTTTCCCTTTAAACCGTGTGTATACAGCCTGATTTCAAGCCTCGCACAGATAATCAGATTTGGAATAATAAAAATGCTTACTCTGAAAAATTAGATGCAAACTTGTAGTCTTTCAAGATAGGAATAAAAGGTAAAATACTCCAACCCAAAGAGTTCCTAAAATTGACCTTTTTTTAATGGTCTACCACAGGGAAGAAACAAAACAAAGAGCCAGTCTTCCAAAGTGGAAATATAGGTAGGAGTAAATGTCAGAGGAAATCCAACATTGGTACAGTAGGATTTATTAGGGAAAAAGAGAGATTATAACTTAGTTTATTATGGAACAAAAGTATAGCATTTATCTAAAAAAAAAAAAAAGAATTTTAAGGAATTCCTCTTTGTTCATTTGAAGTGCAAAGGCCAGAGGCAATTACAGAAAATTGGGGAAATTGCAGGCAGCTGCCATCTGTGGTCTTTCGCAGACATCGCTGACCCTCTGTTAAGTAGTACCCAAATGTGAACAAAGAGAGGCAGCACATCAGTGTTTCCCATCCTTTTAAGGACATCCAGGGAGTTTGTGAACACCCTTGCTTAAGCCTCTAAAATAGGCTTGCACAGTATCCAAGAAATTCACAGTGTAAAGCACGCAGTTAAGTATGGCATCAAAAAAAGCACTAGACTCCAAAGTGGTATTTCCTCCATGGAAAAGATTGGAACCCTCCATCTGGTTGTTACAAACTTCAGACCCCGTCCACACGTGACTCTTCACTGTTTGTGCTTCCCAGTCTCACACACACACACACACACACACACACACATGACTTTGTAAGCAACAAGTTTTCCTGATGGTCAAAAATATTATGAGTATTAAGAAAGAAAATTATTATCTTTGATGAATGAGCTTTCACTTCTTTATGAGTTAAGTAACATTTCTTTGGCTCTGTCATCAGCAAGTGACAGGAAATCTACATTAAACTAACAAATATAAAGTTAATCTATTCATTAGTAATTTAAAAGTCTAGATTTGTGTATTTAGTTTCAGATGAGGTTTGATTCCGTGGCTTAAACGGTGTGACCAAAGGCCCCTTCTTCTCCATCTCTCTGCTCTGCACTCTGTGGTAGTAAGTTTATCCTGAGGCTTCAAAATTGGTCCCGTTGGCAGTTTCAGGTTCTCCCCTTAGGGTATGTTGCATGGCTTCGGCAGGTCTTGACTTCACCTCCTCATACCATGCCCACAGGGGAAGAAAGAGCCCTGTTTCTCCCACCAGCTTCAGCAAATGTTCTCTGTCATCTCATAAACTCTGATTGGATTATTTTTCCGTCACTTCGGCTGAAGGTTGGAACAAGCCAGTGGCTTAACCACATCATCCTCCAGAATATGGAATGGAGTGGAGAATAAAGTCAATCTCACCACCATCATTTATTCAGAGAATGGAAATGAACAATTGCCCAGAGGAACATTATAGTGCTATGTCACTCCCCTCTCTTAAAAATAAAAACAAACAAAACGAAGGGGGTGTGAAATAATGCCAAGTGACAAAAACACCAGGTGTTCACTACTATCTCCTCTGGACTCCTTAGTTGAAGGAAGATCTAAATAAAACAGATTCCCCCTGACCAGAGACTATTACCTTCACCATATTCTACAAAGTGGAGATCAGAGCAAACTGCAGGCTCAGTTACTAGACCAAGCGAACATGAACCCTGAATCCGAAGAAAAGCAGACAGTTTGGAGAGCAGAGCACCATTTTGTAGGTACTGACCTAAGGAGACAGTTCCTACCAGCCAACATAAGGCTCTAGTAGGTTTATCTCCCTAGGCAGATGCATTTTTTTTTCTGATTTTATATAGTTTTCAGTGTATTTAGTACTTCAGTATAATTTTTAGGTTCAGTCAAATCTTCATTTCTGAGGCAGCCATCTCTAGTAGAAAAAACTATTTTCAGTGTAGGTTATTAAATGAGTTCCCTGGAATAAGTCAATCTCAGGACAGGCTGACTGGCATAGGTTTTCACAGGGCCTGCTCAACCCTCTATAAGCACTGAGTAAACGGAAGGTATAGCTGAATACTCCCCGTGGCTTTAGCTGCCTATCAGCATTGGAGATCTGTACTGCTGAGAGGCAGGACTCTCTGGATCCCAGATGAATAGAAAACATGAGGCCTTTTCTGGCTTTTAATCTACATGCAGCACTAGTACCAGAAGTTTTCCACCTTTACAACAAGAAGTATGCTGGGAATTTCAGGAAACAGGAAGGCTCACATTTCTAAGCCAAATTTTCTCACCCGCTTGTGAATTCAGCAAATACGGGGAGAAGGAAAGGACGTTTGATAAGGGATTCCAAAGTAAAGTGACTCTAACTATTGATTTCGATGTTAGATGTCACTGGAGGATAATCAGGGAGGGGGGAAATGTTTCTACCATTATGGTAACCTGAGCAGAACACTTCGTTTTGAAAACTTGGTCATGTAAATGCTGATTCTCATTAAATCCTGTGGTCTAGATTCCGTGAAGGGTTACAGAGGTTTTTTATATCTTCATTGGTTGAAAAAATTATTTATAATGCTAATACTTGTTGCCTTCCTTTGATGATGGTACAATAATAAGAAAGCGTTCTGACCTGTATATAAAGTTTAACCATGATATATATATATATATATATATATGTATGTAAAGATATTAAAAGTAATAATATTTAAAGGTAAAAAGAGAAAATCAATGATATTCCAAAGTAATTTGTTTTAACTTAAAGAAACATTAATAATTTTAGGGCCTATTTTTTCCAACTTAGGCCATATTTAATATGATACCAATGAAAAGCAAGAGAGGCTCGGCTATATTTTAGTGAAGACTTTGTAGAAAAGACCTTGAAAAACACCCTTTTTCTACTATCACAAAAAAGAAAGGGTTTTATATAATTGTCCCAATCTCCATGTTTTAATAACAATGATTTTATTTTTCATTTTGTTTATAGCAGTTACTTATCAGCTATAAGGAATATTGTTTTTAACTGCCTATGTCATATATTTCCAGGATAAACTTGACTTTTAAATTAGTCATCAGCATGCTCAAGTTATGTTCTTATTTTTCCCATACTTTATAAATAGTATCATATAGAATCTCATCTACACACTGTATTTTTTCCTTGGTCTGAATAAACTCACAAAATCAACATCGTTTTAATTTTAAAAAATTTACTTAAAGATAAATGTTCACATCATCATATTTTTTGCTTCTTTTAAATAAATTTTATTCCAGCTAAGTATGGAATGTCTTCTCTAGTCTAAAGAGTTAATAAAAATTAAACTATAAAATAAAATTTGGATTATAGTAGGAATTTTATATATGTCTATATTTATCTTTGAGAGAGAGTGAGCTATTTTACATTCATAGTCACAAGACTCAATGGGCATTTGCAACATAACTAAATGCAGACACAAAATTAGCAATAAATTTAAAGTATGAGTGCACATAAAAAGTCACCATTCCTAGTAGATTTGGAAATATTGAATATTCCATCACCAGATCTTTCCAGATTTCTCTAGCTTGTATCCCTTAGTGAAAAGATTTGCATTTCTCTAATGAGTAATGATGCTGAAAATCTTTTCACCTGTATATCTTTTTTGGTGGAAATGTCTATTCAAATCCCTTGCCAATTTTTAATCGGGTCGTCTTTTTATTATTATGTGAGTTCTTTGCATATTTTGGATACCCGTGGCTTATCAGATATATGATTTATAAATATTGTCTCCCATTCTGTGTGTTATCTTTTTATTTTCTTGATGATATTATTTGCAGGGCATAAGTTCTAAATTTTGTACTGTGGAAGTAGGAGTTCAACTTCATTGTGTGTGGATATTCTGGTGTCCCAACATCATGTGCTGTAATGACTGTTCCCCCAGTAAATTGTCTTGACACCCTTGTCAAAAATGAATTGACTATAGGGGCTGGCCCTGTGGCTGAGTGGTTAAAGTTCCACACACTCCACTTTGGTGGCCCAGGGTTTGCGGGTTCAGATTCTGGGTGCCAACATACTCTATTCATCATTCATGCTATGGAGGCATCCCACATGCAAATTAGAGGAAGAATGGCAGGGATGTTAGCTTAGGGTGAATCTTCCTCACAAAAAAGAAAATAGACCATAAGTGTAAGAGTTTATTTCTGGACTCAGTTATATTCCATCGATCTATAAATCTACTCTTATGGAGTATCATGCTATCTTGATTACTGCAGTTGTGCGGTAAATTTAGAAATTGGGAAATCTGAGTCCTCCAACTGTTCTTTTTCAAGATTGTTTTGGCTATTCTAGGTACTTTGTATTTTCCATATGAATTTTAGGATGTTCTTGTCAATTTCTGCAACAAAGTCAGCTGGGATTTTGATAGAGATTGTGTTGAATCTGTAAATCAATTTTGGCAGTATTTCCATGTTAATGACATTATGTCTTCCTACCCATAAGCATGGGATTCCTTTCCACTTATTTAGGTTTTCTTTAATTTCTTTCAACAATATTGTGCAGCTTTCAGTGTGAAAGTCTTGTGCTTCATTGTTTTTTATTAAGAATTTTATAGTTTTCGATGTTAATGTGATTGAAATTATATTCTTAATTTTATTTGCAGACTCATTGCTAGCGTACAGAAGTACAATTGATTGTTGTATTTTGATCATGTACCCTTCAAACTTGCTGAACTCACTTATTAGTTCTAATAGTTTTTAGTGTATTCCTTAAGATTTTCTATAGACAAGATCATGTCATCTGTGAAAACAGATAGTTTTACTTTTTCCTTTCCAATCTGGATGACTTTTATTTCTTTTACTTGCCAACTGTCCTAGCTAGTACAATGATGAATAGAAATGGTGACAGAATACCTCTTTATCTGAATTGTAATCAGTCTTTTGGTGATGAACATGGTGTAATCCACACAGAATTCGAAATATATTACCACGTACACCTGAAATTTATATAATGTTATAAACCAAGGGTACTGCAATTAAAAAAAGGAATACATCTTTATCTTGTCCCTTAACTTAGGAGAAACCATTCAATCATTTATCATTAACTATGGTATTAACTGTGGGTTCTTTGTAGATGTCCTTTATCAAGTTGAGGAAGTTTCCTTCTAGTTCCAGTTTGTTGAATGTATTTTATCATGAAAGTGTCCCATTTTGTCAAATGTCTTTTCCATATCTATGGAGATGATCATGTGGTTTTTCCTTTTATTTTGTTAATATAGTATATCAGTTTGATTGATTTCCATATGTTAAACCAACCTTGTATTATTCTGTCTACTAGTTCTATTTATCATTGAAAGCGCGATTTGGAAGTCTCCAACTATTATATTTGAATTTTTTATTTCTTTCTTCAATTTTATCAGTTTTGTTTTATGTATTTTGAGTATTTTTTTCTTAGTTGTATATGTGTTTATAATTGTTATATCCTCCTGATCAATTTTACCTTTTATCCTTATGAAATATCCCCCTTTCTCTAGTAGCATTTTTTGTTTTAAAGTTTATTTTGTCCAATATTAGTATAGTGACTCCAGCTCCCTAATGGTTGCTGTTTGCATGGTGTATCTTTTTCTATTCTTTTCTTTTCAACCTCTCTGTATCTTTGAATCTAAAGTATGTTTCCTGTAGACGGCATTATTTGGATCTTGCTGTTTTTTCCTCCAATCTCTGCCTTTTTATTAGGTTGTTTTAATTTCTTCACGTTTTTCTTTTTTCCTAAATTAAAACTTCATTTTTTTTAGAGCAGTTTTAGGTTCTCAGCTAAACTGAGGGGAAGATACAGAGATTTCCCATACACCCCCTGCCCCCATACATGCATACCCTCCTCCATTATCAACATCCTCCACCAGAGTGGTACATTTATTATAACTGATGAACCTACATTGACACACCATAATTACCCAAAGCCTATAGTTTACATTAGGGTTCACTCTTGGTGTTGTACATTCTATGGGTTTTGGCAAATGTATAAAGACGTGTATCCGACATTGTGGTACTTTATAGAGTATTTTCACTGTCCTAAAAATCCTCTATGCTCCACCTTTTTATCCCTCTCTCTCCGCTAACTAATGGCAACTTCTGATCTTTTTACTGTCTCCATAGTCTTGCCTTTTCCCACAAGTTGCATGGTTAGAATCATACAATATGCAGCCTTTTCAGATTGGCTTCTTTTACTTAGCTATATGCATTCAAGTTTCCTTCATGTCTTTTCATGCCTTGGTAGTTCCTTTCTTTTCAGCACTGAATAGTATTCCACTGTTTGAATGTAGCAAAGTTTACTTATCCACTCACCTACTGAAGGACATCTTGTTTGCTTCCAAGTTCGGGCACTTATGAATAAAGCTTCTATAAACATCCATGTGCAGGTTTTTGTGCAGACATAAGTTTTCAACTCCTTTGAAATAAATACCAAGGAGTGTGATTGCTGGATTTTATGGTAAGAGTATTTGTATTTTTGTAAAAAACAGCCAAAGTGGTGCACCATTTTGCATTCCCACCAAAAATTATTACAGTTCTTGTTGCTCCACAGCCTCATCAGCATTTGGTGTTGTCAGTGTTCCAGATTTTGGCCATTCTAATAAGTATATGGTAGTATCTTATTGTGTTTTGATTTGCATTTCCCTGATAACGCATGATGTGGAGCATCTTTTCATGTTTATTTGCCATCAGTATATCTTCTCTGGTGATGTGTCTGTCAAGATCTTTATCCCATTTTTTCATCGGGTTGTTTGTTTCTTTATTGGTAAGTTTTAAGAGTTCTTAGTATATTTTGGATAACAGCCCTTTATCAGATGTGTCTTTGCAAATATTTTCACTCAGTCTGGTTTGCCTTCTGACTCTCTTGACATTGTTCTTCACAGAGCAAAAATTTTTAATCTTAATGAAGTTCAGATTATTAATTATTTCCTTCACAGATTATGCTTTCGGTGGTGTATATAAAAAGTCATTACCGTACCCAAGGTCATCTAGGTTCTGTCCCTATGTTATCTTCTGGGAGTTTTATAGTTTTGTGTTTTACATTTAGGTCTGTGATCCATTTTCAGTTAACTTTTGCGAAGGGTGTAAAGTCTGTGTCTAGATTCACTTTTTTGTATGAGGACCTCCAGTTGTTACAGCGCCGTCCATTCACATGGAATGTTGTTATTAATATGGTTGGATTTATATTTTGCTTTTCGCTCTCCAAATGTCTCATGTGTTTCTTGTTCCTCTGTCCTTCCTTTACAGACTTCTTTTGTATTAAGCAGATATTTTCTAGTGTAATATTTCTATTCCTTTAAAATTTTTTAATTGTATATTTTTAAAGTATTTTCTTTGTGTTTGATTTAGGACTTTCTATACACATGTTAACCTATAAAACCTACTTCAGATTTATACTAAGTTAATTCTAGTAAAATCAAGCAACTTTCCTCTTATATCATCCTATTTCCTACCCTTTCTTTTGTTCTACTATTGTTATACATATTAGGTCTCTATATATTAGAAACCTAAAAAAGTGTTTTTATAATTGTCACTTTATGTAACCTTATGTCTTAAAGAAGCTGAGAAAAGAAAAGAGCACAAGCATGTATTTACAGAGTTTAGAGAAATGTTGGGTTCCATCATTTTTCTTCTTGAGGAAGTTTAGCCCTGAGTTAACATCTGTGCCAATCTTCTTCCACTTTATATGTGGGTCACTGCCACAGCATGGCTGACGAGTGGTGTAGGTTCACACCCAGGATCCAAACCTACAAATGTGGGCCACTGAAGCAGAGTGCACTGGATCCAACCACAACATCACAGGGCCAGGCCCTCTTTTTGTGGATTTGAGTTACCATTTGGTGTCATTCTCTCACTTCAATATAATTTTGCTTCTATCTTCCTCCTTTGTGCTGATATTATCAAATATATTACAATTCTGTAAGTCCAAAAATATGATTACATACATACATTTTATAAAATTTCTCTTTAAATTAGGTAAAAGAAGAAAAAGAGAAGTATGCACTTCTGTGTTTTTTTTTACAACTACCTACATAATTGCCTTTACTGGCACTCTTTTTCACATATGTGAATTGGATTTAATGTCTATTGTTATCTGCTTTCAGCCTGAAGCGTTCCCTTTGGTGTTTCTTGTATGGCAGATACACTAGCAACAAATTCCCTCAGCTTTTGTTGTCAGGGAATGTTTTTATTTTACCTTCATTTTTGAAAGATAATTTTGCTATTTATAAGGTTCTTTGTTGGCAGTTTTTTACTTACAGCATTTCTACTATGTCATCCCACTGAATTCTCCCCTCCATTATTTCTGATGAGAAGTCAACTATTAATCTTGTTGGGTTTTTCTTGAAGAGTTGTGGGTTTTTTGCTGCTTTCAATTTTGTCTTTGTCTTTCAACCTTTTGTGTATGATTTGCATGAGTATGGATATCCTTGCATTTACGCTATTTGAACTTCTTGGATGTGTAGATTAATATTTTCTGTCAAATTTGAAAAGTTCTCAGCCATCATTTCTTTATTTCATTATTTTACCCATTATTCCTGCCCTTTTCTCTTTCTTCCTTCTGGTACTCTCATTATGCATATTTGTGTCCTTACTGGTACCCAACATTTCTCTAAAGATCTGTCCATTTTTATTCATTCTTTTTTCTCTTTGCACCCAAATTCCATAATCTCTATTAACTTATCTTTAAATTTGCTAATTCTTTCTTCTGCCAGCTCAAAAATATTGTTGTACACCTCTAGTGAATTTCTATTTTGGTCTTTTTACTTTTCAACTCCAGAATTTCCATTTGGCTTTTAAAAAATAATTTGTATACCTTTATTGATATTTTCTATTTGATGAAACATTGTCCTCACATTTTCCTTTAATAATTTATACATAGTTTTCTTTTGTTCTTTGCGCATACTTATAATGGCTGCTTTGAAGTCCTTGCTTGCTAAGTTCCATATCTGGACCCCTTCAAAAGCAGTTGCAGTTACCTGCTTTTCTTCTTGTGTATGGGTCACCCTTACCTATTTCTTTGCATGTCTCATAATTTTTGGTTGAAAATTAGAAATCTTAAATATGTTGTAGAAAGTTCTAGATACTGACACCCTCCCCCACGTCTTAATGTCACCACCGTTTGCTTAGTCATTTATTTGTCTAGTGAATTGACTGATCTGACTCTGTGAAGTCTATTTCCTCTCGGTGTGCAGCCTCTGATGTCCCTGTTAGATATTCTTTCTTGTTTTTATCTTTTGGTCTGTCCACCTCGGGCCACATATGTCACTTATTTTTCAAAGGGTTTACTTAAGCCTTCTTTAGCCAGTTAGATTTTCACACTTTTCCCTTGCATATACACGTGGCTTGGAGGCTGTTATCACAGTTTAAGGAGTTCGTGATTTTACTCCATGCTCAACCGCTCGACCAGAGATTGGTAGCTTCTATTTGCCTCTCTGATAACTTCTGAAAGGGCACAGTCTTGGGCATGCACACAGCCTTTTACACTGTTAAGGATGCATGTGATTTTATTTTTAGGCCTAGCTTCCTAGGCATCGCCCCTGGGTAAGAGTAGCTTAGTATGCAATCAGTAGTTGGTCAGAGGCTGAGCTTAAAGTCCTAGTGCCAGTGAGGCTTCTGTCCTTTGTTGATTGATCTGTATACTGTTTTGGGAATGTTTCCAAGGTTGTCCCACTCCCTGCTGATTGCTCCTGAGTGAGTGATGCCTGGAGCTTGCACACAGCACTCCCTACCGGTAAAGTCGACTGTGACCCCAGGAGAGCTCTTCTTGGGTGTCTTTTCTTGGTTCTCTCTATTAAACCTCTCATTGCCATGTCATTTTGCTTATTCGTACTTGTATCATGGAGTTATAAGAACCCTTCTAATTACTTTACACGAAAATCTCCATTCCTCTCAACAGTGCCCTTAGGCATGGAATTCTCCACGCTCTGTTCCACATAAAGTCGCTTTTCTCAGGGAGAGCTATGGAGCTGTTTGTCTTTAAGGCCTGCCTCTCCCCCAGGGTAGAACCTCTGTGGCACTGCACAAGAGCTGGAGGCAGAGACAGTGGCCTGTTTCTCATAGAGTGACACCTCTGCTCGACAAGCAAGTGCTAGGGGCACTCACAGGGGACATAGAATGATGGTCCCTACTGTTCTTGGCTGGCCTTTCTCAGAGTTAAATCTCTACCCTATAAATGAGCTGGGCAGAAGCACTAGGGTCCTGCCTTGTGGTGGTCTGCCATGCCTGGGTAGAGTTTCTGTTTTAGGAAGGGAGCTTGTAGAGCAAGAGAGACCTGATCCTCTCAGCTACTCTTGCCTAAAATAAAGCTTCTGCAACACAGGACTGAGGGAGATGAGAAAAGCTGGCAGCCTGCTCCTCATGAGTTGAAAATGTAGCCCTAGACTGGGACCACGGGAGAGAGGGAGCCCTCATCTTCTTTACTGCACTCACCAGCGTTATAACTCCTGGAGAAATTTTCACAAGAAGGAGGTTGCAGGGAGAGGGAGGGGAAGAGAGTGGGTTTTGGTTCAAGTGACACAGATTCCATGGTTCTTACTGAGATTTAGTAGAATTTCTTCAATGACTGTTTCTCCAGTTTCCATATGCCTTTAGGGCAACTTCTAGATTCTTTAAATGATTGTTTTAATAATTTTCTCCAGTTAAATGGTTGTTTGTTGGAAAGAGAGTCCGCCATGCCTCTCACTCCTCTGCTCTGGGCAGGGTTCACAAAACATTTTCAACTTTGAAAATCAAGAACATAAATATTCTAGTACAAATTTTTTAAAAGAACATTGGTGAGCCTGTTTAGAATAATGATTATCAGAGTTTTCTCTGGCTGTTTGGGCTGAGTTGTGCCCTCTTTTTGAGTGGCATATGGAATGCTTCTAAAGAGGGCTTGTGGTCACTGAAAGTCAGAGGGATGGGGAACAGAGTACATATCATTTTCTCTATCAATACTACTTTGTTCAGCACAGTGATATTAGAGGCAAGGGAGCAATCTCACACTCCATTTCATTCTTAAGGAGGGGTGTCATCTAGACTTGGTAAGGCTAAACATAGACTGCCACATAACAGGGTCTAACGTATGTGAAACCACTCAAGCATCCTCAAGGAGCTCTGCCTAGGCTCTGTGGGCGTTTGAGAAACTGGTAACCAGATGGCATCCAATCACCTGGAAAATTGGCTGCTATTTCAATGACATCAGGAACCAAACTATTCAGGTGATGGCCTTTGGCTGAGGACTGGTTGGAAAGAACAATTGGTGTCATATACATTTAGTGGTTCGGAGATAGGTGGGATTTCTGTGGGACATTAAGAGGATGCCATGAGCTCTGACAAACTTCCGGCCCACTCACCTCCCTAGGACTTCTCTCCTTCCTTTATAATGAGGCTGTCTTCAGATGACATTATCTCCCAGATCCATAAGACAGTAAAACTCAAAATGACTTTAAAAGATGCGGTAGGCAAAACAACGGCCCCCAAAGACATCCATGTCTTAACTCCCAGAACCTAGGAATATGTTATGTTACTGGTAACGAGGAAGTAAAATTGCAGATGAAATTAATGTGATGATCACCTAACTTTAAAATAATGAATTGTAAGGATTATGCAAGCATGCCCAATGTAATCACAGCCGTCCTTAAATGGGGGAAAAGAGAGGCAGAAGAGTGAGTGTCAGACTGATGCAATGTGAAAAAGACTTGCCTTATCATTTCTGGCCTTGAAGATGCAAGGGAGCCATGAGCCAAGGAATGTGGAAGGCCTCTAAAAGCTGGAAAAGGCAGGAAAAGTGACCTTTCCCCAGAGCCTCTAGAAGGAATCCAGTCCTGCTGACACCTTGATTTTAGCCCAGTGAGACCCATTTTGAACTTCTGACCTTCAGAACCATAAGATAAATAAATTTATGTTGTCTTAAGCCAAGTTTGTGGTAATTTATTACAGCAGTCACAGAAAACAAAAACAGTCTCTGAACTTTACATTCTCATTGTACGAATGAGACACCGAGGCTTAGAGAAGTGAGACGGCTGGCTACAAATCCCACATGTAGCCGAGGCAGAGCTCATTAATCCCACTTCTCTGCACAACTCAGACACCAACCCACACATTCACTGCAGCACTGATGAAATGGAAGGGGTAACACGTGGCTTCCAGGGTAAACTGGGTTCAAGGATCTAGTCCCATCACTGGCAAAGACCTCATCATCATCAAATGATGGGTTTGGGTATCCACTGCCAAGATCTCCCCTTTTTCTACCACTACTGTTCTAACAAAACATCTACTGACATCAAACCATAATTTGTCTTCCATAATTTGTGTCCATTGTTCTTAATTCTGTCCTTCATATCATAAAGAAAATCTCTATACCTGCAAGTTTTTGATACCAATAATAATCCTCCTGAATGTTCTTCAGGCAAGACATCCTGAATTTTATTCTTCATCTGGCATGGATCAGAATCCTTGCCTCCTTGCTCCTGTTCCACAGAATGAGCACTGCTTTGATCAGAGGCATGCTTCCCAAAAGTAACATCTAGATTCATATGAAACTTCCAGTTATCTGCTGATAAGGGCAGAGCTAACAGGACAATTTTCTACATCTGGTTCCTAGATCACACACTGGGCTGCATCTCCACCCATTAGATAACTGTGTAGTTGGCTTGGGGTCCTCAATTCCTCTGTAAATCATGCAGCATTCGTTCATGTTAAAAATTCCTCCTGTAAAGTGTGGCCCATCTTTCCAAACTATTAAGGCTTTCGTAGATTCTCATTCTGTCATCCCATGTAATTTGAATCTCCATCCACCTACCAGCCTGGTGTCATTTTAAACGTAACACAATCTCTGATAAACAAGTGAAATAAGAGAAAGATGAGCATTAGGAATTCTAGAGAGCTCCCAATACAGTGGTTCCCAGAATTTTGGATTTCTTGGATCAAGAAAAATTTAAAATAAAATTTTGGAGACTGACTGGAGTTAATGGTCTTTTATTTTGACAAAAGAGATATTCAAGAAAATGGGAAAACGTTAACATATACTAATGTCATAATAATATAATTTTGGTATTCAAAAAGTAGAAACAGAAATCTCAAAATGAAAATCAGTCCTTTCAAACAAAAGGACAATAAATATCTATGCACATATACACACCCAGACACAAATAAATACATTCATTCCATACACTGTAAGTGTCTGTATTTTTTCATTTATCCACAGATCATTGAAAACTTCTTCAAAGCTGGCACATGTCCTTGGACCATTAGTAACCCCTCTTGTAATTTGTCTAACTATATCCAGCATCCTAGATATATTTCTTTCATTCACTCATTCAAACGCTTATGAAGTAGTTTGATGATTTTTTGATGTTTTCTCCATACTCTGGAATGGAATGTATCCAGGTAGAAGAACTTGCAACTCTGTAAGACCAATTGTTTCTGTAAATTTCTCTTTCATTTTGCACTTCAGTTTTCTTTTTCTAATATCGATTTTATCTAATTTAGTACAAAAGTCTTTTTCATCGTCAGGGAAGGTATAATACTGCTATGCGGCCATCTCTTTTATCTATCACATGCGTGTCTATAAAATACACATGCCCTAGCGCACTTCAATTCACTAAAATAATATGAAAGCGGGGGGGGGGGACATATTACTCTCTTATATAAGGACACTATTTGGTATTGAAAGATAAAACATAGTTTCTGCCCTTGAATAACTTACAGACTGCATTGGCATGTAGTAACACTTAAAAATGAAAAGTTAAGTGATTTCACCTTATACAGCTTCTCTTGAGAATGTGGGGGATCTATCCTC
Organism: Equus quagga; assembly: GCF_021613505.1. Lineage (NCBI taxonomy): Eukaryota > Metazoa > Chordata > Mammalia > Perissodactyla > Equidae > Equus > Equus quagga. The sequence goes on from NC_060277.1 coordinate 14,564,920, forward strand.
ACCGGGACCCAGATCCCGTGTGGCAACACTCAAGTAGAGCTAAGTGACTGCCACATCCTTGGATGGGACAAGCTCTCTCCATTTTGTTCCAGTCTCTGCCATTCCTGAGGGTCATGTACACAGTGAGGTGAAGTCTTCATTGCATCACTCATACCTCACAGCTATGTCTCCACCGGAAGTGGGGAAAAATAATATTGACTGACTTTTCTTAAACCTGACCTCACTTCCCTCACTTATATTACTGGCCTAGAGGGTAAATAGACACGGCAAGAGGAGATTGTATTATTAGGACAATGTTTGCAGTAATCAAAGTAAGCATCATGCCATATACGTGAAGCATACCCACCACTCATAGCCACATGTTACAATCTAGTTCAGTGCAGCTGTGTTTAAGAGTACAAGCAATGCTGTGAATTCTAACTCCCCGGTAAATTGCTTTCTGGACATGGCTGCAGTGCAGCTACACTGTGGCCCTTTCCTGGCACAACCTGAATGAAACAAGGGTTTGTTTTGTCCCACCCCGAGACTGAATATTTTAATGGTCATGGAAATGCTTCTCACAGGTGCTCGTTTCAGTCCCAGTGGTATATGTCATATTCTGGCAGGAGCCACTGCATGCTGAAAATATAGCCTAGAAAAACATGCAAACAATGTGCTGTTATGGATGTGGATTTCTTCTTCTTCTGGAAAGAATTCTAGCATTTCTACCACATTCTCAGCAGGAAAGACTTCTTTCTTTCTACTTACTGACGTGGAACGTCAAGCATTCAGGGGAACTAATTGCATCAGTCTGCCAACTGCAGAACCATGATAATTTGTAGTTTTCCTGGCTGATAAGGTGACTAGTATGTATTGATTAGTATAGCAAAAGAGAAAATAATTCTCTATCAAGTTTTCATTTTTCCAGTGTGCTTTAAGGAAACACAGGTGCAAAGCCTTTGCAGTCGAGAAAAACAACAAAATTTGTGCATACTTGAAACCAAGACCACCTTCTTATGAAGTAGGATTACCTTATCTGAAGCATGAACTAACTTCTATGTTGATAGAACAAAACTGAAACCCTTGTAATTTTTGCAAATCATAGCTGACAGTCAAAGGTTCTCTCTCATTCCCAGCCCTTCCCTAAGTTCTGTGCAGATGACTGAAATCTCAGCTACCTAGAGTATGTCTATTAAATATATGCCCGCTCGGTAAGCAGGGAAGAGGGTCTCTCTCCCCTCTGCAGCTCCGTATTTGGGAAGTTTAGATTTTTTTATTCAACTGAAACTAACAATTTGATAAGATAAACCAGGTGTGTGGAAAGACTGAGTTTGATCTATCCTAGACTTTATTCCTAATCTCCACTTCAGCATGGTGTACTCTTTGTTTCTTTCCAGGTTCTAGTTGTTAAAATCATCACACATCAACTCTGACCTGTTCATTTAGATGCAAGAATCACCAAGCATGTCCTAGCCTAGAATCAGAGGTTATTGTTATATTCTTTCCTGGTCATCCTTACTTGATAGAGATTGTAGGTTTTCACAGAGATCATCTTATTTTCATCACAATGTCTGTCCACTCATCGTTTTCTTAGGACAACTAGACTTGTTCTTCCAGCATGGTCTTTAATCTCTAGACCTCATACCTAACCTCTAACTGTTGTACCTCAAGCCGGAAAGCAACACACACTGGACACTCTTCAATTTCTGGTTCTTTCTTTATTTTTAGCTCAACATAGGTTGCAAATTTGTAAAATCTTCTTTCAAGTTTTAATATTTAGCAATTCCTCATCCAATTCCAATTAACCCACACATCTTGAATAGCAAGTTCAGCAAAAATAAGAACTCATTTGCTGAAAATTTGCCAGCCTCACATTGGATAGAGCCTTGCATAAGGAGAACTGCATAAAATTACACAAAAGATTTAACCACTTCTTACTAATTTTCTGAACAGTGATGTTATGTTACTTTGTGATATATCTTCACCCCTAGTTGTCTTTTAACAATTTTAAAATATACAAGATATGTATATATCACTGCTGAACCAAGCACCTGGAGAGACAAAAGAAATAATTGAAAGGGAAGGTGGCATCAGCAAGACAGTGGCACAGAAAGCTCTGGGCCCTCCTTCCCTCCATGGACACACTGATTCAACAGCAATATACGGACCAATTCCATTTGTGAGAAATCCAGAAACCAGTTGAGAAGCACCTGCATCCCAGGTGCACACAAACCAGCCACATTGAAGCCAGTAGGACAATCTGAGATACTCCCTCTCCACAATCTCTCCCCCCGCATAGCACCATATGAGTAGGAGGAAACCTTCAGCTCCTACTTTCTTTTTGGGGAAGGAAGGAAAGGACTGGACCATACAGCCAACATTCTGATTCTTCTGGGGGCTTCCTGAGGGACTGGTTTCTGTGTTGCCTGAATCTGAACACTAACAAAAAAGGACTCCAGATTGGGAGTCACTGAGAACAAAGATAGCAGTTTAGACGAACATGCAAGTCCTTGCCATAGCCCCTCCCCCTGGCTCCCTGTAGAGAGAGTAGGTAACAAACAATAAAGCCCAAACTTCTCCTGGAAAGGGAAAGATTTGGACCATGCAGCCAATGTTCCAGTTTTTCCAGGGGCTGCCAAATGATTGGGTGCTGTCTCATAGGTTTTGGAGAGCTGATGATCCTAGGGACTCTAGATCTACTAGATGCCTGAGGAAGGTTTGGACTAGTATACAGTCACCCACAAGAGCCCTCTCCTCCTTGCTCAGTGCAACACATCCTGCAAGATTCCCAATGCTGGGCTTATCTCTAGGGAGAAAAAGGGAAGACTGAAACACATGCCCAAGCTTTTCCTCTAAGATCAGGAACACGGCATAGACACACACTCTCTCTACTTCTGTTCAATATAATACTGGAAGTCCTAGCCAGAGATATTGGACAAGAAAAAGAAATAAAAACAATCTAAATTAGAAAGAAAGAAGCAAAATGATCTCTGTTTGCAGATGACATGATCTTAATATGCAAAAACCATAAAGACTCCATGAAAAAACTGTTAGAGCAAATAAGCAAATTCAGTAAGTGTAGGATACAAAATCAACATACAAAAATCAGTTATGTCTCTATACACCAACAATGAATTATCTGAAAGAAAATTAAGAAAACAATCTAACTTATAATAGCATCAAAAAGAATAAAATACTTAGGAATAAACTTAACCAAGGAGGCAAAATTCTTGTACACTGAAAGCTACAAAACTTTGATGAAAGAAATTAAGGATACAAATAAACAGAAAGGTATCCCATGTTCATGGATTAGAAGACTTCATATTATTAAATTGTCCATGCTACTCTAAGTGACCTACAGATTCAATGCAATCTCTATCAAACTTTCAAGGGCATTTTTAAAAACAATCCTAAAATTCATATGGAACCACAAAGGACTCCAAATAGCCAGAATAATCTTATGAAAGAAGAACAAAGCTGGGGGCATCACACATACTGATTTCAAGATATAGCACAAAGCTACAGTAATTAAAACAGTATGGTACTGGCATAAAGACAGAAAGATAAACCAATGGAACAGAATAGAGAGCCCAGAAATAAACCCGTGCATATGGAGGAACTGATCTTTAATTAGGTTGTCAAGAATATGCAATGGGGAAACTGGAAATCCACGTGTAAAAGAATGAAATTGAAGCTTTATCTTATATCATACAGAAAAATCAACTCATAATGGATTAAAGACATAAACACAAGACCTGAAACTCTGAAACTCCTAAAATAAAACAGAGGAAAGCTTCTTGATATTTACCTTGGCTGTGACACCAAAAGCACAGGCAACAAAAGCACAAATAGACGAGTAGGACTATATCAAACTAAAAATCTTCTGCACGGCAAAGGAAACAATCCAGTGAGTGAAAAGACAACCTAAGGAATGGGAAAAAATATATACAAACCATAGATCTGATAAGAGATTTACATCAAAAATACATAAGAACTTGCATAGATATTTCTCCATAAAAAACATGCAAATAGCCAATAGCCATGTGAAAAGACAGTCAATATCATTAATCATTAAGGTAATGTAAAATCCAAACCACAATGAGTTATCACCTCATACCTGTCAGGGTGGCTATTATCAAAAAAAAAAAAAAATTAAATATAACAAGTGTTGGCAAGGATGAAGAGAAATTGAGGCCCTTGAACACTCTTGGTAGGAATGTAAAATGGTACAGCTGCTATGTAAAACAGTATGAAGATTCCCCCCAAAAATTAAAAACACATCTACCATATGATCTAGCAATCCCACTCCTGGGTATTTATTCAAAAGAAGTGAAGTCAGGATACCAAAAGGATATTTGCATTCCCACGTTCATTGAAGCATTATTCACAATAGCCAAGAGGTAGAAACAACCTAAACATCCACTGACAAAGGAGTAGATAAAGAAAATGTGTTCTATACATAAAATGGAATATTATACAGCCTTTAAAAAGAAGGAAGCCCCATCATATGTGACAGCATGGATGAACTTTGAGGGCATTATGTTAAGTGAAATAAGCCAGCCGCAGAAGGACAAATACTGCATGATGCCACTTATATGAGGTATCTTAATAGTCAATTAGAAGCAGAGGTGCATTGTGGTTGTCAGGGGCTGGGGAGAGAGGGAAATGAGGAGTTGTTGTTTAACAGGTACAAAGTTTCAGTTATGCAAGATGTATAAGTTCTAGACATCTGCCCTACAATATTGCACCTGTACTTAATAATACTGTATTATACTTAAACAATAGTTTGAGGGTGCATGTCATGTTAAGTTTTCTTTCCACAATAAAAAAAGAAATAATGGAAGTGTATGCAACCTAACTTTGAATTAAAAGGTTGATTATTATAAGCTTGTGAGATAACATAGTGTATGTTATTTTCATGCAAACTATGTTTATAGTTTTGGAATAGTCTATCTGAGAGAAGATTTTGCAGACATATTAAACAAAAGTGTAACCATCTCTCTGGCATAATAGGAATTATAATAATTTATACATATACATGGATACAGTATAGGGATATAAAGATAAAGAAGAAAAATTCCTGACACGTAGAAATAATTGAAAGCGGATGCAGAATGCCAAGAAGTGTGGAAAGAAAATGGATCTTGCACTTTCTTTGCACTGAGGACTGTCCCAGTTATATGACCCTTACAATAAAGACGAAGAGCTCAATAGAAAATCTTTGTCAAATGAGACTAGAAAGACCAAAACTCACGATTCTTTGTGATTTTGAAAAACTGAAGTAAACATTTATGGACATGAAACTTAAAAACTATTCTTTATGTGGCCGGCTCCGTGGCTGAGTGAGTGGTTAGGCGTGCGCACTCTGCTTCTACAGACCAGGGTTTCGTAGGTTCGGATCCTGGGCGCGAACATGGCACTGCTCATCATGCCATGCTGAGGCAGCGTCCCACATGCCACAACCAGAAGGACCTGCAACTAGGATAGACAACTGTATACTGTGGGGCTTCAGGGAGAAGAAGAAAAACAAACAAACAAATTATTCTTTGAGCAAACATGTAACTAGAGTAAGCAGTCTATTCTTTCTCTCCCTCTACCTATCCACCCTGCCACACACACACATGCACTTATCCAACTGTGTGTGGAATGGATATTTGGAGTTCTTTGCTTCAAAGCATTACGCAATCTCAGATTTTGAGTCTTAAAAATATCAAAAGCTGTTTTCTTTTTCTTTCTCCTAAGCTTTCATTTGATTCTTTGCTGCTTATCCTAAGAATTCTAAAACCTTGGTTAACTGTAGAATGAAGTATGCTGGCTGCCTAGGAAACGTCCGTGAGCTGGCTAGGTATCTCATTTCAGCCAGTTTGATAACAAAGGAAGCAGTATGGAATGCAGATGTATGATTTGGTCTGTTTTATTCTCCTCCCTTTGTGATAAAAACAATCAGCTATTTACATATAAGAAGCAATATTTTTTTTTTTCTTTTAACAAAGGCAGTGAGATACTAAAGCAATTCTGAAGATAAACAGTCCAAATAATTTTTGAAGTTCTCTAGATAAATAGCCAAATTTTGCACATTCTTTATCTGGCATAAGGAATAATACTATATCGCATTGGTGGGTATTTTAAGGCAAGTATAGTGACAGACTATTTGCTTTGCCTCCCACAGGTGACAGCAACATTCAGAATGAAATAGTGGGAAATGTGTTAACTTTCCTGTGTGGGGCCGTTCATGCTCAAGTTATTAACCTTCAAGGCAGGCTTGCAAATGTAACTCTCTCTTGTGCTAGGAAATGTAACATCTGCTTGTTTACTGCTTACATATTCTAATCTATGTCTGAGATCATCCTTCCAGGACCATAATTCTGCAGCTCTTCGTGTTTGGAAATAAATACTAAGTCCAATGGCCTTTTCTGTGATGATAATGTCGCTGCAGCCATATGTATTATGCCCTTTCTTTACTTTATGGTCACAGCTCAGATATCCACAATCACGTGCTCTAGCTATTTACACTTTAATGAAAATGGCCTATGGAATGTGAAACCACACTACCCAAATCTGAAACTTCTTCGCCTTAATCTACTAAGAGCTGAGTCTTTAATTTGACCCTGAGATACTGATTATTTTTCATCTTCAAGGGATCTGTCAGGATCACAAATGACGTCTGGTTGATTCGCTCTTTTTATCTTGCTGAGCAAATGTTCCTTATCAGCCTCAGAGTAACACAGGAGCCTGGCATCATAACCCTGCCTTAGATACCCATTAACACCCTCTGACAGCACTTAATGTAAAAGGCTTCATTCTTCCTCATACTTGTTTTCCTCCTGGTCAATTCCTTAGGAGCGCTGGAGCCATTTTCTATCCACAGTTCAGGGTTCCCATCAATCATTACAAAATAATTTTTTTAAAATCTTCTGAGACATATTTAACCAAAAGGAAAATATAATTACAAATATCCAGATTTGGAAATTGTTAAAGCATTTGTCCAAAAAGAGAATAAATCAAAGGCATAACAGGAAATATATTTCTCAGGAATAAATGAAATGTTACGGGACTTAGAATAAGTAGTTGTTTTCACCTTATATTAGGTGAAAACAAGAAGTGTTTCCAGAAGAAAAATGAGTCCAGCAGGACTGTGTCAAATGTTTTCATCAACAGTCTAAATCTATGGAGAAATAATACATTCTTCTTAGATAAGTTAAATTTTGAACTCTCACACAGATTTTTAAAAACATAAATACTTTCATTTTCCCCAGTACATTGCAAACCTTGTGAATGTTCATTGGCCAAATTAAAATGCAAAACAACACCAAAAAAAAAGTGCAAAGTGTGCTTTGAAATAGTAGCATCAAAGAGTAAAAAAAAAAGTCTTTCTCTTCCTGTTCACTCTCCTCCCCCACACGTTTGCATGTGTTATACCGAAATAAATAAGAGGGCCAAGGATTTCTTTCTCCCACAGTGCTGTTTGTGGTTAAGGAAACAATAAAGGATATTGTTACGAATAGGTAGGCAATATAATAAGAAAAAGAAGTGGCCTGTGGTCATAGCTGCAGCTGTGCAGGCCAGACACAAAGTTTTCAAGGGTGTAAGAAAGCAGCCAGAAATACCCATTAAAGAATAAAGAGGTTTTTGACTGCTGCGTACAATAAGGTTATTTGAAACATATTAGCTACCTCTAAGCTTAAAGTTCTGGCCATAGACTTCAACGTTTATGAGTGACTTTTTATTTACCTTTTTCTGGAGTGCTTTTGCTTTAGTATATTTTCCTTCTCTGCATGCCTTTTCAGTCCTTTTCAGAAACTATGTATTTTATATAAGTAGTTTGACAGAGGAAGCACAGAAGTGTGATCCTTGCACAGACTGGACCGCCATGAAAGGTGGTGGAATATGCACCAATCCAGGGAGCTGGGGCAGTGGCTTTCTTCATAAACCCCAGATGACCACAGAATTCAACATCTCAGTCTGTCATTAATGAATTAAGGCGTGAACATGAGAATCAATTAAAATGCAGACATTTGGAGTTTGTAGTCATGGTAGTGGGTAGTGGTTGGTTGTGCAGCCTTCTGAAGTGAAGAAATTCACAGCTCCTAGCCTAAGGTTAGGGACTGTCATTGCAGCACAAAATGGACTCCCCTCTGAACAATATGACCAGAGCCTCAGAAGGTAGAATTATCAGCTGAATTGTGGTTATATCTACTACATGACTTATTGATCATTTGAATTGAGAGATTAAAAATACTGGTTAAGAACGTACAACCTAGACTGAAATGTGCCTTTATTTAATGCCAGTATCTTTGACAACGATAGCAGCTGTTCACCCTGGAGAAATAATTTAACCTCTCTGTACTTTGGATTCTTACTTGTAAAATGGAGTTAATGGTGGCACTTGTATTGTAGGCTTGTTTTAAGGATTAAACAAATGACTGCATTTTTTAATAAACTTTTTATTTTGGAATAATTTTAGATATACAGAAAAGTTGGAATGATAGTACAGAAAGTTCCCATATAAGCTTCACCCAGTTTCCTCTAATGTTATTCTCTTATATTCCCATAGTACATTTGGCAAAACTAAGAAACCAGCATTGATACATTGCAATTAACTAAACTCCAGACTTTATTCAGATCTCATCAGTTTTTCCACTAACGTCCTTTCCCAGATTCCATCCAGGTTACCACATTGTGCTTAGGAAAATATCTATTTTATTTTTCAAAACATTTAGAGCAGTTTCTGGTATATAGTAAGCACCTGCTAAATGTTATTTCGTCCTATTCAATGACTTTCGTGTAGGTGAGTGGAATGTTTGTAACACTGTTATAACAAGATTTTACCCCCAATTTCTTACACTGTGGGATTACATGTAAGAGAAATAAATAGAATTATTTCACTAGGATATTGCAAAGAAGCTATTAATGCAAAATAAGGGGTAATTTATGTTTGTACAAAAAGCAATTGTAGGTTAATTGTTCTTAAAAGGAGTTCATCTGTAGGATATCTTCTAAAAGTCTGGAAAACCAATCGTGTCTCAGTCTTTTAACTCCATTAGCTGACTCATCCATTCAACAAATGTTTTTTGAGTGCCTACAATACGCAACGCAGTGTGCCGTGGCTGAGGTATAGTATAGTGATGAATAAATCAGACTCAGTCCCTTTTTCATATGAAACTTATGTGAAACTAACATAGTACAGTATTATTTAAGCAATTGATATGGAATCTATTTGATCTCACCATGAAAAAGAAAGGCATTAGAATCTCCCATTTAAGCACCATGGGTAATGTTTGCTAGGAAGTGGTAATGGACGCATTGGGTGAAAGAGGGAAATGGCCACAGTTTAGTTCCAATTACCCAGATATGCAGGGTCCAAGGGGGACTTAGACAAAGATATGAGTGCAGGGAAAATCTGTGCATGACTCTAGATGCGTCCATCCCAACCATTCTGGGATTGCTTTCTGAAGGCAGTAGCCTTGCTTTTGACTGATAAGAATGTTAGCTAAATACTGTCAGGTGGTCACTCTTTGCCAGACACTGTTCTAGCTGCTTTAGATGCATTAATTCAAGTAAATCTCACAACCACCTATGAAGGAGATAATATTATTCCTTAATTTATAGATAAGAAAATAAGGTAGAGTGATCCAATGCAAGAAAACTGTGAAGGAAAGCCAAAAATATCTTTTTGTATTTTCATAACTTTCTGAACACGGAGGCAGAAGTTGCCCCTGGGCATGAATAGTAAAATCAGCTTTATTTCCAAGTCATTAAAGGAAAAGTTGAAATTAATCACCTTGACTGTTAAATTCAAAAAAGAAAACATTCCTTAAGACTAAAATCTTGGAATATTTTCTAAAATGTCTCAAATAACTGGTGAGCAAACTTATGTCTAAATGTGCATGTAGTAAGTGCTACTGGTGTCTTCACAACTCAGTAAAACCAGTAGTAATTAGAGCATCTACTGCTGTATAGCCCCTGCTGTGTGCTACATCTAAGACAGCTGTGAATAAGGCAGCCTCTTCCCTCAGGTACCTTATACTGTAATAGATCCTTTTCATTTTATTTCAGATATGAACAACTTGAAATGTGTTAAACTGAGATAAACACATCCTTAAATAGCTAAAGTGCAAAGTGGAATAAGGTGGATGCCACTAGAAACATACAAACACAGTGCTACACGAGGAAAAAGATAAAAGAAATGGATGGATTGCATGTGACTAGGGCGCATGGCTGTAGCATTTGAGGACTAAATGGCATTTTAACAAGGTGAGACAGGTGACGGGGTAGGCATACTTCAGGACACGAACAGGACTGATGAAGGCAAAAAGATGGGAAATCACAGTTTTTTCCTGGGAGTACCAGCCGCTCCTGTTTGGCTGAGGTGCAGATCACCATGAGAGGACGAGGGTGCGGTAGGATCAGATCTGGATAAACTTGAGTGCCAAGATGAGGATATCGTACTTAATACAGCAGAAAATGGCAAGTTCTTAAGGATTTTTGGAAGAGAATTGGGATAATCAAAACTGCACTTTAGGAAGATTAATTTGTAAGCATGTAGGATGGATTTCAGAGTGAGAGAGAGGAAGCAAGAGCACCAATTAAATGCTGTTATACTATCCAGGAACGAAATTTGCTGCCTGAAACAAGGGTAGGGCAGAAGAAATGGAAGAGAGAGGATGGCCATGGCAATAGGGTAACTGATTGAGGAACGAAAAGTAAATAAAAGACATCTGAGATGCTTGAGGAGACTGGGTGACTGAGGAAATGGTGCTGTTATTGACAGAATCTGGAAAGTCAAGGACAAAAGTCAGGATGCTTTCAAAGAAAATGTGGTGAGTTTGTTTTTGAACATGTTAGATTTATGGCGCTCCTGCAAGAATAAAATGAAGATATTTAAGCAGACAGAAAGAAATGCAGAAGAAAGACTGGGAGGAGACGTGGACTCCGAAATCATTTCAGTAAAGGTGGTAATTGAAGCTGTTGGAGTGAAGAGGGAGAGATTGAAAACAGAGAAGACGGAGCCGTGGGGGAGCAGCTACAGTTAGAAATTAGGAAGACGATGAGGACAAAGGAGACAGAAAAAAAAACCCATGAAGACTAGCTGTAATCTTCATGTTCAGGTAGCAGGAGAGCCAAGGAAAAGCTGTGCCGTGAAAATCGAGAAAGTGAGAATTTCAAGAAAGCAAAATTTGTCCATAGTCACGAACATACAAGCCAGTTTCCTTATTTAAAATATTGAATTGTTTTATTCTGCTATGCTTCATGGAATATCGTTTCATTTAAACAATTCTCAAGCAAAAATTTCAGAAAAAAATTCACTGCTGAAAATCTAAAAATAAATTCATTGAAAGACTTTTAGCAGTATGTAAAATTCTATTAACCAGCAATGAGATAAAGACATAGAGGTCATACACATATCTGAAAGCATTTGCTTATGATAAAATATTTTATTAGAAATATCAGCCTCTTAGGGTTTTAGAGAAAATATGTTTGCAATTATTCCACTGCAATGCCTAACTGCAATTTGTCTTCATCCTAGGGGCTGGAAAGAACAATTTTTGAATTAGAACTTATTTGAATTTCAGTATAATCCTTTGTTTGGTAGCTTTATCTCTATTCCTCCCATTTTAAACTTTTAAAATGCAGGAGACTGCCAAATTCATCTTAGGCCTTCTTGTCGCCAAAGACATAAGAGTTAACGCGAAAGTGAAATTACTCCAAAGGATGAAGTTCCTTCATATGTTGAACAATTGGCATTTCTTTGAAAGACTCACAATCTAAGAACAAACTATATGAACTTTAAAAAATGACTTAACCAGATAGATGGATGGATGGCGGATGGATAGCAAGAGTTTGAAAATGATCAACTTGAAATTTCCCATATTGTGGTATAGTTTACTCCCAAATGCGAGTCTTTGCCAATTTAGAATACCTGAGGAGGACCTTGCCTAGCAATTCGCTCTTTGGCATGCAAATAGAGAGATGGCACACAGGCACACGCAGGAACTTCTTCACCTTCAGTGTTTGCTCACCTCCACCCCACCCAACGCTTTGTGCTGTAGATACCATCAGAAGTAAAAGAATAAACAAAAACGTGTTCCTACATCTTAAGTTGGAACCAAGAATGCATTTTTCATAAAGCAGCTGTCGGTCAAAGCGCATTATTAATATTCCTTTTCATGGGCACTTTGGATTCAGTGAGCTTTGATGTACTAATATTTGAGGGTCAAACAGCAGTCTTAAAATTTTATCCATGAAAAAATGATATCCTAAACTCAAAACAATAAAACTACAAGGAACCTTCTAAAATACAGTATGTTTGTTCATATGCTATAAATTGAACAGTTATAGATATTTATAGATATGCATATGAATATATGTAAAGTTAATTGCTTTTATAATATTAAAAACTAGCATATATCTTTCTTATGTAACTATTGAAATTAGTGCTTATGAAAGAAATGCATTCTATGAAACTGACATAATATAATAAATTTCCTGGAGACTAATATATAGTATCCTAAACTCTGGAAAAATTAGGAATACTGGGTTTTAGAAGTCTCTAAATCTTAAAAAACAATGTGGCGACCAAGGCAAATCCAGTGAATGCCCTTTTGTTTTGTTGTCATTGAAACCAAGGAACAGAGGACTAATTTAGTTTTATTTTGCATATACAGTAACTTTAAAAAGACAAAAAGACCCTTTCCCACAGCCTGAAGCTTGCTGTTTTCTGCTACTTATACCCCAGTGTTCTCCAGCTCTATCTGACCCGAGCTTTTGTCTAGTTATGACACTGCTTCCTTTGAAGCTTTATGTCCACCCGTTTATACTAAGATATTTCCCCGAATATGCATAGCATTGGTAAGTTTCATAAGAGAAAGTTCAGAGAAATGAGAAATGAAGAACCAGATTCATCTAGCAACCTTTCTTGACACTCTAAACCGCTCTGTGAGGTGAGACGATTCCTCATGGATCAGAAGACCACAGTTAGTAAAGCAGGTCTGAGAAAGGCTGTGATGGTATTGAAAGTGTATTATAGAAACAATTCTCTCCACATAGCAGAACCAAAAACGCTCTTGGGTGACCAAGAAAGATTTAACTATAAATACTGATTTTAATTGCTTCCTGTTATTATTTACTACCCTAGCATATAAGAGAAGCAGTACAGAGATACTGATCAGAGGCTGGTAATAGAATACAGCTTAAGCAGGTAGCTGCCACAATCAGGTATTTGCTTGATAAAGAGGCATGGAAATCATTTGTAAAGATTTCCCCAGATCACATAAATCAAGCTTCCTTAAACCACATGCCCCTCAGACGCGCACACACACAGACACACAGACACACACACACTCCCCCACATACACGAGATTTTAGTAAATAACAGTGGTCTGTTTAAAATGAACTACAATTTAAAGCTGCATTATGTAATCTCTGCATTTATTTCACATATTTAAACCATGCCCTCCTGGTCTGTGATCCAAAGCAGGAGGGTGGTTGATGACTATGGAATCCGTTAGCCCTATGTGCTTACATTGCACATTAGCTATGGTTCTAACTTCTAGTTTTAATGGAAACCACTGGATTGTTCAGTTGTGCAGTGCATGCGTGCGTGCGTGTGTGCGCGTGTATGGTACTCAGAGAAAATTTCACCAATTCTTAAAAATTGCTTAGAAACAACAATATTTTTCCATTTTGCTCATTCTTCTTTGTATTTTCCCATATCACATTTCCTCCTTCACCGCTATGGGCCATTGCTCTTCTCCACCACCCCTTCTACCAAGGCCCCCAAATTCAGTTACCGTTGGAAATTCAAGAAAGTTCTTCCTTTTATTCAATTCTTCCTACAAGGTGGATGAAAAAATAAAAGGAAATTAATTTAGGGCAATTAATCTGTACTATAGAGTGGCTTCTCTTTTTATTACAAGCTAATTTTAATAAAAAAGGAAATTTGTGACCAATCACCATTAAATGGAGCTTTTAAGACTCACCTTTATTTCCCTAAATTATGTGCATTCCCTAATTAAAAGGAGAACGTATTGGTCCGTGGTACATCTTTTCATAGGCACTGATCCAAAAACAATCTTAAAGATGATTCACTACTTTGAAGGGCAAGAGTCTAGTGAATTTATAAGCAGCATATTCCAATTTGTCTTATCTTCCTTCAAGCTCTCATCTTCACAGCGATTTGTGAGAGGGCTTTAATAGTACACATTTGAGAGCAGATTTTTCCTAAGATGGTGTTCTGATCACCAAAGATTGAAGCTCCATGTTGTGCTGAGTGGTTTGTCCCTTTGCCAGTGAATCTATGGCACGTGTAACAAATCTATTCTGAAACCTATCCACGCTCCCTTCTCAAAATTAAACATATTCATCTTCATTTTTTAAAAAAGAGTCTAGAAATATCTTATTTTTTAACACCATTGGTCCTCCCCAAACGCAAGCTCCTCTCTGTCACTTGTGCATTTCACTGTGAGACTCATCTTCCACGCGAAGAGCTGGAAGTCCTGGCTCTCTCCTCTCTCACAGCCAGAGGGGTTGGTCAGACATAGAACAATGGGGTTTGGTCAGAGGAGTAGAGGACAGGTTGGACATGAAAGTAACTGGTCAACTATTAGTGTTCTTGCTTTAAGAGGAAGAGCAAACTACAGGGAAAAGCTAATGGAAAATCAGAAAGTAGTTTAAAAACTGAAAGCCATGACATTTCACTTCACAATTTCATACATTTGCTACGTAATCTATAAAGCAGAAGTGGGCTTTTCTTATTTATTTTTTGAAGAGGAAACTAGACTAGGTGGAGCATGCAGGGTAGGGGGCTGAAGAGAAGTTATCCCCAGAGGGGAAAGATTGTCAAAAGTACCCTAAAACTGAAATATAAATATGTGAAATCAATGACATAAATTGAGAAAAATGTTATTGTTTTATTTGTTCTGCAGTTGTGTAAACCTCGCAAATTTTTCAAGTGCATTTTCAAACAATTTAAATTCCCAATCTCTTTTCTCAGGAAAAAATAAAAATTATCCAGAAATATAAAAAATAAAACCAATCACAGATAGGGCTGCCTCTGCACCCCCAAATCTGCCCCAGTCTTGTGTCAGCCCCCAAGGCTTCCTCAGACTCCTAACTTTTTCTGGGAACATGGTGACAATTCTTCTGAGATTCAAAATAAAATCAGAGTAAGCCCCAGCTCTAGAATGTACTTCAGCAGAGCATGAGATATCAATTGCACCATTTGGGGAGAACCCAATTGTACCCCCACAACTAACTTCACCCCAATATTTTAGCCACACTAAGATTATGGGAACACTCAGAGATGCAAGCTGGTCATCTAATTTACATAATATTAATTCAATATTTAAAAAATATTTATTTAACACTGATTGAGAAGAGAAGCTGTGAGCCACATGGGGGCAGGGTGGGGAAGGTTCAAGCATGGCTCAGTTCTGTACAACCTACCAAATAAATTAAAGCTCCCTTTTAAATTGAACCCACCACCCCAGGGAGTCAATTTAATGACCATCTGTTTTTACTCAAATACTGTTAGGAGGAAGGGGCATCTTACTTCACACTCCATGCAGTTTATCAGAGTATTTCCTTCCAAACACAGGCAAGAATGTTCTCGGAGACGAGAGCTGGCAAATATTCTTTTCTTCATCTAGTTAAAAGTCCTGGAGTGGTTTAGCAACCTAACGATGGTTAATCATTCCTTATGGACACTTCCTTCAGATCTTGGCCTTGATCAGGATCTAGAGGAAGACCTGCCGTGTACAGAGCACTCTGATTCGTGTTTCTGCAAAATCAAAATTATTTCATCCTGATGCTATTCTGCAGAACAGAAATCGTGAACCCTTTTCCTAGATAGGAAAATTGGGTTTAGAAGTTAAGACACGAAAGCCCAGGTATACTTCATAAATTGTAAAGCCTGGATTCAAAATCATGGCTTCAAAAGACATGGTTTGCCATGGCCTTTCCCCAGTAAACTGTGGGAAATACTACACCAGACAACACAAGTCCCCATTCTAACACCTAGGAAACAAAGCCAGTAAAGCAACACAAGAGGGTTTGGATTGTATGGACAGAGGGCCCTGTTTTGCTTTACCTTTTTTTTTTTTCCTAATGGGAGCAAGGCGTGTATTGTGAAGAAAGTAGAAAAAAGAGGGGAACTGAGAGGAGAGAAATTGAAATAGGAGAATTTAGACTGGTTTTGGAGAATTGAATTAATAAACATTTGTTTGGATGTTTTTGTTCTCTAACACTATACTGAGCATTTACTGCACGGCCTATGAGCTGCTACTATTTCAGTGACCATTTCTAAGGCAACTGGAGCTTTACACCAAGTATTCTCCCCTTAGATCTCTAGACATGGCAGGAGGAGCTTCCGGAGGCCGATGAATACAGAGATTATATGCAAAGTTTTGCCTGTGAATGCATTTCTATGAGAAGAGGATCGACAGTTTTATCAGATTATTAAGAGGATTTTATGAATGGTTAGGAAAAACAAAACTTGTATAGCATCACATTTTACCCCCTGAGGAATTTTGTCCATTCTCATGGTTTTAACAACTGTATATACTGCTCAACCTCAAGCCCGTTCTCTATTTAGGATTTCAGACATAAATATTTAATCTCCTATTGAATATCAACTGCCTCAAGCTTATCCCATAGCAACTTGAACTCAACATGCCTAAACACACGTACACACGTTCTCCTCCTGCTCATCATATCTCCTTTGGTGACAACACCACCCTCCTCTCACCCATCCAAGCAAGCGAGTACTCATCCTATTATTCTCTCTCTCTGCTTCTTTCAATCAAACACCAAGCCCTGGTAATTATACCTCATGAGGAACCATTGAGTTTGTTCTGTCTTTTCTAGCTCTACCACGTCTCACCTAGGTTTTTACAACCACCTCCTTTCTGGCCTCTTTAAACTCTCCACTCCATGTTACTTTAAGTGACTCATCAAAGATGCTAAGACTTCATATGGCACACAAGGTTTGCAAAAAGTTGACCTACAAATTTCCCTATTTCCCACTACTTTTTCTTCATGTCCACACTTTATATGCCATTTTTCAGAACACCTTGTATGGAAAAAATCCCTCCATACTTTTCCTTAAACTGCTAGCTCTTTACAGAACAACTGTTTCAACTTTCTCCTCTGACATATTTCTATCCAAATTAATGACCCTTCATTCCATAAGCCTTCCCTGACTGCCCAAGGACAGATTAAATGCCCCTCCTCTATACTTCAGAGCCTAGAAGAGTGGTTCCCAAAATTTAGCATGAATCAGAATCACCCAAAGGGCTTGTTAAAACAGAGATTACTGATTCAGTTTCTCATTCAGCAAGTCTAAAGTGGAGCTTGAGGGGTTGACACGATCAGACAGTTACTATCTAGAATTTAGCGCCACGCTTATGGAACCAGCTCAATTTCTGGGTCAGCTCTGGCTCAGATAAAGCCCCTGCCACGATGGTGGGTAAGCATGTTTCCAAGTATCCATCTATGCATAAGGTTCATTCTGCATTAGCCACTCTTTTCAGAAGGGGTTCTGGAACTGGCAGGCACTTGAAGGCACCACTGCCCATCAAGTACATGGTCCCCAGAGGTACTGGTCTCTCTTGCTGTTTTTATTGAGATATCAACATTTCATCTCCTGCGGCTGTCGTCACTAGTCACATAAATAGTTTTACTGACTTGATCTCCAAATTTTCAATTGACTGACTTATAGGAGAGAATTATCGAGGCTAATAGAGTTGTAACATCTTAGAACCAGAATGGCCTTGAATCTTTCGTTTCCTCGATCTAAGAAGCAGTATCAAACTGAATAATTGTTTGATTCTGAAAATAATTATGAGTAGCAGCAATGAAAAAGTAGTTTTACTATTATTTGGAAAGCTAATGTCATATTTGCAAAGATAAAACAGACCCTTCAAACAGCTGAGAAATGTAAAAAAAGAAATGATTGAAGATTTTCTTCTTCCATCCTAGAATAAATATATCCAAGAGCAGTCAGGCAAGTCACCTATTTGAAAAATAAATATGCGAGCAGGTTTCTTAACAAGGGCCTCTTCTAGAGTGCACCTTTTGCCAGGGTCATGATGTAAGTGGCGTTATCTACCTGGATACAAACAGCAATAGAACCTCACTTTATCTTCAGACCTGATTGTCTACTCTGAGACTCCTTGAAGGTCATTTTACCGTCTTAGTTTAAGAAGTCATAAGAAAAAGTTATGTTGCATCCCTTTAGAAGATAACTTTTCTGTCTCTGGAGAAACAGGAACACACAAAAAAATGTATCTTCTTTCTCTTCTCCTCCCCTCTTTGAACATACTCCTTTTTTGTTAGCATTTATTAAATCCAACATTCTTTCAAAAACTGTCTTCAACATGTTTCAAATTATGTAGCATGTTTAAGATATTACCTACTTGGTTCACATGGATAAATATGCATCTCTTTCATGATCTGCTCAGTATCTGGTGCCTAATGAATATTAAACATTCTGGACTTTGCTTCTCCCCATTGAGTTGAAGGAGGTGCTTGTCATTTGCCCTCCCAAACATTGATTAGAAAAGGGCCTCAACCGCCCCTCTCCCAGCAGTTGTTTCTGCCAGATTTCTTTTGATCGTCACCAGAGTCCCCAACTGGCAGTCTCTCCGGACACCTGTAAGTCCTTCTAACTTTACAAGGGAGGGTAACATACTTCCTGAGTCCCCCGTACCTGAGGCACATGGGAACAGGGAGACTTTTGTGGACTTCCTGGATTTATCAATGTCTTTATAAAAGTAGCCTGGAATTATGCACATTAGCAGGATTTTTCTGTTTAATTTTCTTTGTATAGTGCCACACATAGATGTTTACTCAATGCTTTCTAATGATAAAAACAACCTGGTAATTTACAGTTTTTCAAACTATGTTAATGCCAGCACAGATGGCTTTAAGGCTTTTCTACCTTTTGGGATACTGACCCAAGACTCCTAACAACAAATAAATTCTTCCCCTTACCCTACACTCCCCAACCTCCTTTCCAGGGCAAGCTGGAACTCATCACCTCATTGCAAAAGTCAGGGAGTGGAGGGATGGAGATGACGTCTAATTCCCCAGGTAGGATATGTCCTTGGTTTCAAGGTGATTATAGTCATCTGAAGACTATTGCAAAAACTTTGGCATTTTTTTATGTGTTGGAAAAGAAACTCTTGTCTCTCCTCTGTACACTGTCGAAGAATTTCTTGCCTGCAAACACTCCTCATATCTCTATAATTCAGGGACTAAAATTATCTATACTTACTCCTAAATTTACTTTATAAGTAAAATGCTTTATTTTCTTTGTCATGTTAATTTCTCTTTAATCATGATTTCTCCTCAGAATTCTTGGTCTATTTTAGATTATAAGATCTCCTAGATTAAAAGGAGGATCTAAGGTATCTCTCAAAAAAGTAAGGAAAGATACCTTGTGGAAATGTCTTAAAGACATTTGATTTGATCATCATGGAGATAAACTATTAAATGTTTCTCTTGAATTATATTTTTGATAATCTGATGAGTTAGAAGCAAGGCAAGTCAACAGGACATTGGGCTTATAAGTTTCATTTTCTAACACGGAAATCGCCTACTACATCTCAAACAATATGCTTAATATTTTGACAATTATTCCTTAGTTTAATATCCACAGTAACACTATGAGATTTATTATTTGCAAGTTTCAGATATGAAACTATTGTTCAGAGATGTTAAATGATTTGCCAAGGTTCCACTATATCCTTGCAAATAAGACTGATTGATCCCATAGGAATCAATTCCATAATAGCAGTATTATTAACATGATATATTCTAGAAAGTAAGTTATGTGTGTTATGCTAAGGCATGTGGAACCTGAAAATAGGTTATTTTTATAATTAAGTTTCTTAATTATCTTCCTTTCTCTGACTTCAGTAAACTTAAGGTCACCCTCCAAGCATTCATTTACAGGAGTCAAAAGTTTGACTCTTGGTATCACAAAGGAGCCAGTTTTTCTAAAGATGAATTTCCCATTGATGTCTGAGCATAAGAAAACAAGAACACTGTTAACATTTAACAGATATTTTTGAAAAGGAAAAAAAAGGATTATTCTCCACAGACCAGAGCACAGCAGACACAGTGTTTGAGGCCATTATAAGTTACTTCTTAGCAAGGAAGCACTTGCTCCTGGTTCTTTCTGTGCTGTTCTTTTCTTCTATCATAAAAAAAGCAAATTCAAGGCCTGCTGAGTCATTTCATAGTGTTCTCTCATATCCTGGTATTGACCACCTGAAAAAGAATAATTACTCCCCACTGGCCTTTGTTGAGTATATTTTATGTGCCAAGTTTTTGTCTATTGTAAGCTGCTCTACTCCTCACAGAAATCCCATGAGGTAGGTGTTACTAGCCACCCATTCTCACCTCAGCAATAATTAATGAGGTAACTGACACGTGGAGAGAGGTCCAGGAATGGAGAAAACTGGGATTGGAGGCCAGGACTCAAAAGCTCATGATTTTCAATCTGCAATGGGAAATCTCAAAGCAACCTCCTCTAGGTGACAGAATAGAAACCATTAGTATTACTGCTTCACGTGCTGAGAATTTAAAAAGAAAGAAAAGACTTGTAAGCTATATCATGAGAAGATTAGTTGGAAGTTTTGGCCATCAGTTTGGAAGTCGTCCCCAAAGCAGTCAGCGACTGGACATATATTGTACCCAGATTTCATGCATCCATCCCCAAAGTCCAGCACACTGTTCTCATCTCCTATTCCTGACCCCTTCATTACCCTATATTTTCATGTATCACCTATTCATTTTCCTTAAATATTGATTCTCTTTTATCTTTGTTCTCCTGTCATAAAATGGACTTCTGTATGCATATATGTTTGTATTCATGTGTATTCATGAATGAGTGAATATGAATTTAGATTGTATTTGACAGGATGTGACAAAAGTTACCCTTGTTTTGTTTCATTTGTTTTCACAAAAATAAAATTGCAGAGTAGGTTGCCTCCCTGTTCTGCATGAGGGCCTCTCTTAAGCTGCCTGAAGACAAAGCAAGTAGTGATTGAAAGACAAAGAGAGAGAAAAACAGCAGTAGGCAGGAGTAAAGATTTGAAGAGGGAAGATCTCAAGGTTCAAAGTAGAAAAAGATGAAAGTGGAATCAGATTTTCTATGAGCAAGAATTTGTGTGTTTTTTTGAGGAAGATTAGCCTTGGGCTAACATCTGCTGCCAATCCTCCTCTTTTTGCTGACAAAGGCTGGCCCTGAGCCAACATACATGCTCATCTTCCTCTACTTTATATGTAGGATGCCTGCCACAGCATGGCTTGATAAGCAGTGTGTATGTCTGCACCCAGGATCCGAACCAGTGAACCTCGGTCTGCCGAAGCAGAACGTATGAACTTAACTGCTGCACCACCAGGCTGGCCCCAAGAATTGGTGTTTGATGTCACCACTCACTTTCAGTATGACTTGACTCCTTTTTAAAAATTTCCTTTAGTCCTTACTTCTGTCATTTTATTTAAGAGACAGTCTTCTAACCAATGGTTGATGTTTACACATGCATTTTCTTGTGGGAAATCTTGCTGCATCCATTACCATTCTTTACACTACCTTTAATCTGACCGTTCAGAAATCTGTTTTTCTGCCAGTACCATACTGTTTTGATTACTACAGCTTTCCAGTATGTTTTGGAGTGTAATAACCTCCAACTTTGTTCTTTTTTCTCAGGATCACTTTGGCTATTGGGGATCTTTTGTTGTTCTACATAAATTTGTAGGATTCTTTGTTCTTTTACCATAAAGAATGTCATTGGGATTTTGATTGGGATTGCACTGAATCTGTACATTGCTTTAGGTAATATGGGCATTTTAACTATGTTTACTCTTGCAGGGGAGGAAGACATTTTCTCTACCTGCTTTGTGTCCTTCTGGTCAGACAACAAATTAAATTCACATGAGACAGAATGACAAGAGAAAATAAAACAAAGCTTTATAATATGTATACACGGGAGAGGCTCAGGCAAACTGAGCAACTCGCCAAAACAGCAGAAGCTCTCACCTTAAATACCACCCTCAGCTAAAGACAAAGGAGGATGTTGGGGGTGGGGAGAGTCAGTTATGGAAGATTACCAGAAAAGCACAGTAAACAAGAGTAAGATTTTTATGCAGATTTAAGTCCTTGCCTTCTGTGTGGACAAGAGTTTCTAGAGATAAGGTCATCCCCCTTTCTTGCTGGTACAGAGAGGGAGACACCTTTACAGATGGAGACTTCCCTTACAAATTTAAATGTCTCTTATAAAGGGTAACTTCTGCTTTTCAGAGTTTGTCATGTCTGCAGTTTTTAAAAGTAACCAGCCCAAAATAACCCTCGTGCCAAAGAGACATATCTTGGGGTGGCCAATTCCAGTCCCCTGCACTCTTCCAATTCAATACCTTTCCATTTCCTTACGTCTTCTTCGATTTCTTTCAATAACATCTTATAGTTTTCAGAGCATAGGTCTTTCACCTCCTTGGTTAAATTTACTCCTAGGTATCTTATTCTTTTTGTAGTGATTGTAAGTGAGATTGTATTCTTGACTTCTCTTTCTGCTAGTTTGTTATTAGTAAATAGAAATGCAAGTGATTATTGTATATTGTTTTTGTACCCTGCAACTTTAATGTATTTGTTGATTATTTCTAATAGTTTTTTGGTGGATTCTTTAGGGTTTTCTATATATAGAATCATGTCATTCAAAAATGGTGATAGTCGTACTTTTTCCTTTCAAATTTGGATCATTTTATTTCTGTTTCTTACCTAATTTCTCCGGCTAAAACTTCTACTACTGTGTTGAATAAGATCAATGGAACAGAACTGAGAGCTCAGAAATAAAACCACACATCTATGGACAGCTAAACTTTGACAAATAAGCCAAGAGCATACAACGGAGAAAGAAAACTCTCTTCAATAAATGATGTTGATAAAACTGGACAGCAACATGCAAAAGAATGAAAGTAGGACATTATCTCACACCATACACAAAAATTAAGTCAAAATGGATTAAAGACCTGAAGGTAAGACCTGAAACCATAAAACTTCTGGAAGAAAATATAGACAGTACACTCTTTGACATCG
This sequence comes from Equus quagga, assembly GCF_021613505.1. Taxonomy (NCBI): domain Eukaryota; kingdom Metazoa; phylum Chordata; class Mammalia; order Perissodactyla; family Equidae; genus Equus; species Equus quagga. The sequence continues at coordinate 14,587,997 of NC_060277.1, forward strand.
GTCGTGGCAGTATTTTTTCAAATACCATGTCTACTCAGGCAAAAGAAGCAAAAGAAAAAATAAACAAATGAGACTACATCAGATTAAAAAGCTTCTGTATGGCAAAAGAAACCATCAACAAAATGAAAACACAATACACCAATTGGGAGAAAATATTTGCAAATCATATATCCAACAAGGGGTTAATTTACAAAATATATGAAGAACTCATAAAGGTCAACAACAAAAAAATGAACAACTCGATCAAAAAATAGGCAGAGGATATAAACAGATATTTTTCCAAAGAGGATATACAGATGAACAACAAGCACATGAAAAGATGTTCAACATCGCTAATTATTAGGGAAATATTATTAGGGAAATTAGTCAAAACTACAATGAGATACCACCTCATACCCATCAGAATGGCTATAATTAACAAGAAATAACAAGTGTTGGAGAGGGTGTGAAGAAAAGAGAATTCTCATATACTGCTGTTGGGAATGCAAACTGGTACAGCCACTATGGAAAACACTATAGAGATTTCCCAAAAAGTTAAAAATAGAAAACCATATGATCCAGCTATTACTCTATTAGGTATTTATCCAAAGAGCATGAAATCAGTAATTCAAAAAGATTTATGTACCCCTATGTTCATCACAGCATTATTCCCAATAACCACGACATAGAAGCAACCCAAGTGCCCATCACTGGAAGAATTGGTAAAGAAGACGTGGTGTACATATACAATGGAACACTACTCAGCCATGAAAAAGACAAAATCATGCCATTTGTGACAATACTGATGGACATTGAGGATATTATGCTAAGTGAAATAAGTCAAACAAAGACAAATACCATATGATTTCACTCATGTGTGGAAGATAAACAAAGAAACGTATCGATGAGGAGAACAGATAAGTGGTTACCAGAGGGGAAGGAGTTGGGGGAGAGAAAAAGGGGTAAAGTGGCACATATGTATGGTGATGGATGGAACCTACACTACTGGTGGTGAACATGATGCAGTCTATACAGAAAGTGAAATATACTGATGTACACTTGAAATTTACACAATGTTATAAGCTAATATGACCTCAAAAAAATAATTAAATGAATAAAAAGAAATCTATCATGATACCTATGATAACAATAGAGTAGCAATCACTTTCTTCCCCAACAGAGCTGATAGGTGATTAGATTGTCTCTTATACATTCAGAGTTCAGAACTTTTTATTGACATGAGATCTTTCAAATTCAATTGAAATGGAAAAACAGAATCACAATGATATTTTACTGTCTTGAAATGAGGGTAAACTTATAAATCTTATAGAAAACACTCTTGAATGAAATGTTGTGCAGAATAGTGAAAAGAACATGGACTTTCCAATCAACCAAGTGACGCTGCATTTGAATCCTACTAGGAAAACTAGGAAAAGCCCCTGAACCTTCCTGATTTCATTTTGTTCAGTGATAAAATGATGCTAGCAATAACTTCCTTCCCAGGTTGTGAGGTTCCAAGATGAATTGCCTAGCACTCTATCAAGCACAGAGTAGTGGCTTAATAAATAAAAACTATCATTATTGAGTTATTTGATTCACACAGCAGTCATGTAAAGGGAAAAAACAAATTTTTATTTTTCAATCTTTTTCCACCTGGCACCTAACCCCTCTTCTCAGAGTCCAATGAGTTAATCACGCTTACTCTTGCCCTTTCTCTGCACCTTGCCTTACTGCGTTTATCACCTTGCACTGAAATTTTCTCTTTAAGGCTTGGCCGCCTTCTGTAGTCTATGAGCTTTTCAAGAACAGGGCACACATTGTTAGCATGGAATTTCCAGTGACTAATGCTAAGCTAGAACATATTTGTGGTGGTGAATTTTATGTGTCAACTTAACTGGACCACAGGATGCCCAGACTTTTAGCCAAACATTATCCTGTGTGTGTCTGGGAGACTGTTTCTGGATGACATGGACGTTTGAATCCATAGACTGAGTAAAGCAGATTGCCCTCCCGAATGGAGGTAGGCCTCATCTAGTGAGGTGAAGACGTGACTACAATGAAAAGGCTGAGTAAGAGGGAATGCGTCCTACCTGACTTGTTTGAGTTGGGACCATGGTCTTTCTCAGCCTTCAGACTCGGACTGAAACAGCAGCTCTTCTTGGATCTCCAGCCTGCCGACTTTCAGCTTGGAACTTATACCATCAGCTCTCATGGTTCTCAGACCTTCAGACTTGAACTAGAACTACAAACCAGTTTTCCTGGGTCTCCAACTTGTGGACTGCACATCTTGGGACTTCTCAGCCTCCCTAATTGTGTGAGTCAATTCTTTATAATAAATCTCTTTATATATAAACATGCACATCCTATTGGTTCTGTTTCTCTGGAGAACTCTAATTTGATGTTAAACTGCTTAATCAATATTTGGTGAACTGATCCGATCTCTTGGAATGGACAAGCATTATAACAACACTTACTGGTTTTGCCTTTGCCTTATTGCCTTTTGAAAAAAAAGATTTTTGACATTTCAAATGTCCCCCCAGAAAAGTTGTCCCAAATTCTATTGTGAAACAGTCTTAAATGAGCAAAATCTGCCCCCAGGTTATGAGTTCTCCAAAAGGGACAACTCTCTTGATGGATTTTAAACATTCACCTCAGAAGAAAAGGTTTAGAGTTTCAAATTGAATTTCAGTCTTTGATCCTCAAATCAATTTCTGATGGAGAAATGCAGCTCTGGTTTTGACTGGAAGAAGCTAAAATATCAAAATGACTTTTTTTGACATTAAACAGCTCTTTTTAAAAATTCCATGATTTCATTGTAAATGAATAAGACACATGTGGGTTAAATTTTCTTAAAAAACACAAGGTTTGAAAAATTAAGGGAACCTGGTTTGGGTTTTATTGGCTGAAAAGCATTTGCAGCCCAATGCCTATCTCATTCTTCTGTGTCTCTGCCTGAGAGTTTTCTTGCGAACAGCTTTGCCCTCATGAACTCAACATACAAAGGAGTGATCTTAGGAATGTGAAAGTGTGGAAAATCAGCCCAGGGAGAAATTGTTTCTGAAATTTAACGAACCCCAAACCAATGGCTATGCACTCCTTCTAGAACCTCATATCACCAAAAAATATTAGGCTATTTCCAAATCACTTTAATATTGTTTTTTTAAACACTATATCATTGAAGTTTGGCTCTTCATTCCTAAATCTAGTATTATTTCTGATTTACGAATTGTTCGATGCTTTATTTTTGAGCATAGTTGTTTCACTTTGTAAGAAAGAAACTCAACAGTTTTCTTTCAAGCATAAGATACTTTCCAGGAGAGAAAAATATGTCGTTGTTAAGTTCCAGAAAAAGTAGTGAATGTGCATTCAGATGGCCTTCTCTGAAACGGTTACATTACTGAAAGGATTGTGAACTCTGATTTTGGAAAACAGAGGTTTCGCCTGGTCTTGAGTTCGGAGGCGAGATTCACACCACAATATTTAGTGTACATTTTTTCTCATTGTCATTTACGTTTTTAAATTGAGTGTCTCTCTTTATGAAATTGCAATTGTTAAATATGAGGGTTTGGGGGGAGAAGTGTCTATTGCATTTCTTTCAAGGGCTCAGAAATTAGTGAAAGTGAAGACTCTAGTTCACTGCTGATCAAGTCAGCAACGAGCTGGTGAAAGGTCACATGGGGCAACGGGAAGATCTGGAGAGTCCCAGGGTATCCATGTCCACACAAGCTCGTCACCAGACCACTGTGGTCTGTTCTCTGCGCAGACATCCTGTGGTTAGCTGAGTCAATAACTGAGGATCCCAAAGCTTCCTCCCCAACAAAAATGTGGGCTTTAATAAAGTCATACTGACTTCGATGTGTAGACAATGAAACCAAAAAACAGAATCGGTAGAAAAGAAATACATTGTTAGACTTATCCCAGCACTTCCATCAACAACAAACAATCGTTAAGTACCTACTATGTGCCAGGCAATATACTAGCTCCGTTGGATGCAGAGCATAATATGTAATCCATCCCTGTACAGAGTTTACAATTTAGTTTAGGAGACTGTAATATATAGTCTGTCTCTCTCTCTGTCTTTCTTTATCTCTGTCTCTATCTTTCTCCATACATACACACAGACACACCCACAAATAAATATGTGTGCATTTAAACACATACACACATAAAAACTCAACCAATTAAGGCAGCATGTAAGAAATATCCAGAAGGTGGTACAAACAATAACCATTCCAGAATTTTAGAGAGAGATAGGTCTCTCTGGTTTTTTTCAGGATAGAGATAGAAAAGCAACAAAAGGTGTGAAGAGGAAGAGAAAATGAAGGAAGAATTTCCGCTGGCACCATATATTTTTGCTGATGTCTGTGTTAGGGGTGGTAAGAGTCTGAACCAAGGTAGTAACCATGAGGATCAGCAAAGAAAGGCATGAATTTTGGAGATATTTGGGAAGTAGGAGGCCACAGTTCTCATGCTTTTATTGTCTCTCCCCTAGAGAGCTTCTCCCGACCACCCATCTACAGAAATGCTTCTCCAGTGGCGAGAACTAGATTTCCTTTTTTCCCCAATCTGTCTTGGACTAACAATTTTGTAAAATGCAATAAAAATAAATTAGTAGAAAAATGAAATAGAAAATAAATGTTCTCAAAATGAAGTTCCAATAGTTTATTATGAAATCCATCAAACATAAGATTACATTTTAGTGAATGTAATAAGAACAAACCTAAAGCAGAAAAGTAACAAAACAAAATAAAAACTGTAATGTTGTTCATTAAAAGTGTGCATATAAATATAGAGAATAAATATAGGCAATAAATGTAGATAACTGCTATTATACTCATAACTTTTTTTGATTCATAACTGTGACTAAACAATAATTATTAGTGAAATAGTTACTCCCAATAATAAAAGCCTATTCCTACACTTTAAACAAACAGTGTGTGTATCAGTACCTAAAGTTTTTAATGTGGCAAGTGAGCTTGTTTTTTGCTTATTAATTTATCCAATCTAGGTTGGGTTGATGACTACTCTACTTGGAGAGGATAGCACATATATTTAAACTGCTTCTATGTTTTGTTTTAATTGCATTCATAGTAGAGACAACAACATCTCAGAGAGATGCCCATGGGAATGAGAAAAGCCATTCAGCACATGCAAAAACATTCATTTTAACTGATCCAAAATGAAGCAAGGAACGTTATATTTTTAAAATTCATAATTATTCCTTCATCAGTAACCAGTTCCAGTAATTTACCCTGTAAAGTATAGTTAAATTTAAATTATCTTTAAATAAAAGAATTGGGTTCTAGATCTTATACATGTTTGAGATACAGCTGACAAACTCACCTTAAAATATGACAAGTTATAACATGGTCCTGTTGTACATAGGAGTTCTACACAGCTCACAGGACATGTGACATGAGTGTGGTGTTCTCTACCCTGTTTCACCAATCACTAATCACACACTTGGCCATTGCAGCCATGTCAAATTGCTATAAAATTCTCTCAACACTCTCAATGTACTTTTCTTGTTGCAGACAGGGAATAAGTACTTTGTAGACCGGACTAGTCCACAGATCACAGTTTGAGTAGCTCTGGCGTAGACTAGCGCCCTCACCCCCAGCTGCTGTTCTCTGTTTCAGCATCCTGTGGATTTCCTTCAGAATCCTTATCACAATTTACCTTGTAATAATTGTTCGTTCATTTGCCTTTTCACACCAGTTTTCTCCATTAAAATATCCCTCCATTAGAACAAAGATAATGTCTATCTTGTCCCAATTGTGTTCCCAACACTTATAAGGTCCCCTTTTAAGCATATGAGAGTCTAAATGAATATTTATTGAAGGAATTAATTAGGAATTAGTTTAAAGGCACAGATTCAGTCACCAAAGGGTTAGGTGGTGTGGGAGAAAGGGTGAAGGAAGGAAATTAACATGTATTGCGTCTTTACCATGTTCCAAGTCTTATGCTAAGCACTTTACTTACTGTGTCTCATTTCGCCCTCACACTAAACCTGGGAAGCAGATGTTATCATTCTTCTTAAAGATGAGGGAATTGAGATTCAGAGGGGTTAAGAAACTTTCCCGAGGTCACATAGCTAGTAAATGATAGACTTGGGATTTGAAGAATTTGGCTCCAACACTGAAAAGATTTGTTGAGTGATTACATGTGTGTAAGAGTCTGGGAAAGAGGGTAACTGATCATATACTAATACAAAGGAGTGGGAAATATCAAAGAGGATCACTTGGGGATTGTGGAAGAAGTAAATATGAGTTCAATTTTGTCAAGTTGAGTTTTTGATGGAATCATTTGCATATGAGCCTGAAATTGGGGTGAAAGTTCTGAGATACAGATAAAGACCTGAGACTGGAGTTGCTATGATGTTTATAAACAACTTTAAAACACTTCCACATACATAGTGTAATATTTTATATAGGCTTCTGTTCATCTCTAATCAAGTATGCACAGTCCAAGAAGAGAAGTTGACCCTCTAATCAAGAACCCCATTATATTTAGTGAAATAATCCAGACAGAGAAAGACAAACACTGTATGATCTCACTTATACGTGGAATCTAGAAAAGTTGAACTCAGAAACAGAGAGTAGAATAGTGGTTGTCAGGGGCTGGGGGGTGGGGGAAATGAGGAGATGTTGGTTAAAGGGTACAAACTTTCTGTTATAAGATGAATAAGTTCTGGGGATCCAATGTACAGCATACTGACTATAGTTAATAATACTGTATTGTATACCTGAAATTTGCTAAGATAGCAGATCTTCAATGTTCTCACATATTATACACATACACACAAAATAATAATTATGTAAGATGATGGGCATGTCAATTAACTTGATTGTGATAATCACTTCACAAGGTATATGTATATCAAATCATCTTGTACATATTAAATATATGCAAATTTATTTGTCAATTGTGCCTCTAAAATGCTGAAGAAAAAAAAAAGAACCCCATTCTCCTACAAGCACAAGCCCTTCTGTCATCTGGATCTCTGTCAAAACCAATATTTTGCTAATTAGCATCATAATTGTCAGAAATGAATTTTTATTGGTGAAATGAGTGCTTTTTAAATTATTTCAATGAAATGTGCTTTTAGTGAAAGTAAAGGTATTATCAAGACATGGATAGGATTAAATATTTTAGAAATACTCCATACCCTTCCCTACTAGTGCACGGACAAAGAATAAGAAGCCAGCAAAGTCAATAGCCTGCACTCTTAGTGATGCATAGGTGAGTGTCAGCCGCAAACTTGGGGGGACTCTCATCGTCAGATGTTGATGATAGGGGTGACAGAATCACTATCTCTGGAATCTGGGGATTCCCCCAGACCTGCAGAACTCATTGCACATGTTGTTTCTTTTGTGATTACTTTCTAATAAATATTGAGATAATAAATGTTTTCTATGTGTAGCAAAATTTGGTCTGAGACTTGCTCTCATTATTCCGTGGTAGTGATACTGTGGTGTGGCTAACTCCCACCTCCTCCAACATTTCTTCTGTGGCTACCATTATCTACTATACAGAACCCAAGAGTTGTGTTTATGTCAGCTCACAACAAGGGTTGTCCACATATAGTTGGTAGTTGAGATCATTCAGGAAGAATATGAAGAATGAGTAGACCATAAGACAGAAACCTGAGGATGGCTAGTATTTAGAAATGCTGGAGAAAGGAGAATCCATGAAAAGATTGAAAAGTTTAATCAAAGGAGGGAGAGCGGGAGAGCCAAAAGTAAGTTGTCACCAAAACCAAAGGACTTAAAAGTTTTAAGGAAAGGGTGATGAGCAATTTCAAATGCTTCGAAAAAGTCTAGTAATACCCAGACTGAAAAAAAAAAAAAGCTAATCTTAGCTATTAATACTTGACTGATGATCTCAGTAGGAGCTGAATTAAAGTAAAAGGCAGATGTAAGGACTGAAGCCAGATTTCAGTGCACTGGATGGTGAACAGGCGGTAAGGAAGCAGAAACAATGAGTGTGACTTGAGAAGCTTGGCCACTAAAGGAGTCAGGTAAATGGAGTATACATAGTCAAAGTGGCTGTTACTTGTATTTTTCTTTTAAGAGCAGAGAATGTTGAATATATGTTGAAGATGCATTTGAAAGAGAAGCTAATACATGGAGCAAGAACTGAAAGCAGAAAGAAGATGGATCAAGAGGACAGATGGGGAATCAATAGAAATATGAATGGAGAAGTGCGTAAGCTTGGGCTGGAGTGGACTTCTGGGTTCTTTTCGATTTCAGTTTCACTGCAAGGAGGCAAAGAGATGTGGCAGGGCTGTGGGAAATTTGCTCTGGTGAAACGCAGAGAAGGGAAAGAGGAAGCCTACAAATAGTAATGGTGATTTGAGGAACTGGATATGAAAGAGCATTTCTTTAGAAATTTGGATTCCTTACTACCTTCCTTTGATTCATCACATTGATTTGCCTTTAAAAGAATTGAGAGATACCATAATTGATTATTGATTATTAATAAGGATCTCATAGAGACAACTCAAAAAATATGGTTACTGCCTAAAACATCTTCCCTTGGCATTCCTGGGCAGCCAGTCCCAACCAAAGGCAATGGTTAATGTGTTCCTTTGCGTATATCTTTCTAAAAGTGATAGAAAGATCAACAGTCACAGGCTCAATGGTTACAGCAATAAAAACCCTACTAAATAGTAAACATTTATATCTTGCCATAATAATATAGCTTAAACCTGCAAAATTAATGTACAGAAAAACTTTGCCTTTAAATCAATCAAAAAATCATTTCTGTATACCACATAGAATTACCAACTCTTATTACTCTACTCTCAGGAGAATTCAGAAATAACCACATCAAATCACTATTTTTGTTTTAGTTTTTATTTATCATCATAAAATGAAGTGCTTCTTTAAAAAAAAGAACTTAAATGTGTGCTGTGCTTAGAATATTTGAAGGATGTTTTAGAATTTTATTAATGTCTATTGCCTAAAATGGGATTTTGAGTTTGGGATGTATATAGAATATGTAAAAGACATTTGGAAAAGGATTTGAATTTTTTTTTTATATTTACTCCAGCAGAATGTTGCCATTAATACCTTCAAATCGTTTCTCACTCCAAGGAGAGAGGCACTATGTCCGTAGCTGTTACTAAGCGTCCTGTTTACAACTGATATCTTTATAAACCTGGAGGGATTGTACTTCCCACATCACAGCAGCAGACACATGTGCATGTACTAACATCCTGTCTGGAAAGCATTTGAGTTTCTAACATCACAACACTGTTCTGTGTATAAGTGGGAGAATTTTCTCACAGGACTTCAAACAATTGGCCATCACACCTTTTTGAAGTTCAAAAAAATCTCTTTGGTTTTCAAAGACTTTCCTAATAAAGGAACAATAGAGGCTAGAATTTTCACACAATCATTTGGTTGTTAGATATGGACAAACACTATACTAACACAATAGCTGTTCTGTCATAAATTAACATTTATGCCATTTAAGAGACTTTGGTGGAGATTTGAAGAGAAGGCACAAAAAAAAAAAAGGAGAGGTAATTATATAATTTGATTGTTCTTCCTTTTCTTCAAGCCAAGTAGTAGAAACCTCTGTGTTTATTTAGGGAGAGAACAAGAGAAAGGGAGAAGAATAGAAGCATATAAATGTCTTTGGAAATATTTCTCTAATACAGTTTTCAGAAATATCTTCAAACACTACTTTACTATTCCCTACACTGACTTAAATGTAAAGATCAGATATTCCCAGAGCATACTTTGGACACACAAAAAAGAAATTAACTCCTTCAGTAAATTACAACCTAATTAGAAAAGAGTTTGGGTTTCCTAAGCGTGGAGACTCAGGGAGGTTGTGACTGACTAGAAATGCTCCAGAACATCTTTCCCCAGTCTGCACCAAGCCCAGTTGCAACTCCTTTCCACTCAACACTGGTCCTAAAAAAAACAAGCCACAGAGCTGCAATGAGAGGAAATAAGTCATCATTACTCTATCTAAAATTAAAGTACCTATTCCTGCTTTACAGTTTATCAGATGTTTGGTCCGGATGCTGATTGTTTTAAAAGTCTGTCTAAACATAGTATATTTCCTCAAGGAGTGTTAGCAAACTGAACACTTGCTTCTAGTGACAACATCCTAAATTTTATTAACATAGCTAAGATAAACGAGTAAACAGACACAGGCCTAGTTAGTATTGCTTATTTTCCGGGAAAGCTAAACCCACTACAGAATGTGATTTATACTTTTTACTGTAAATTATTCATTATCAGCTATATCAAAGATTTACCTAGGGCTAAACTCTTATAAGTGAGAAACATTAACCTTCCAACTGTGAACATAAAGTCACTAACTACCTTTTTTCTAGTTCCTGATAAAATTATTTATGTTTCAGTGTACAAAAACCAACGAGCCTGATCAAACAAATAAATACCAGAACCCTGTCCTCTATCACTTCTTACACATATTTGTGGTTTCATGTTTTTAGTAAAGAACAACTTTTAGTGATGGAAACTTGTGTAAGTCACGATGTTTATTTTTTCTAGGTAGTTTTTGTGCTGTAAATTGAAAAGAAATCTGCTTTTCTGAATTGAAATTTTTGCCTTTGGGGATTTCAATGGCTTTGCTCTCATTTTTTCCCCTTTGTTTTTAAGTTCCCCATATTTTCAGCCTCTTCCTGAATGAAGGCTAATTATTTAGCTGAAATTTGATTTTAGCACATGACTAAAAAATCTTTTGAAGAAGCTCAAAATTTTAACACAGGAAATACTGAAGGGTTAATGGCTCTGACTGATGCAGTTATTTAGATTTATGGAAGAATATTAAATAGATTGATGTGTGGGGTGAGGGCTCTTAAGAAATTTTTAATGAAATAGTCAACCCAACAGGTAAACACACCATTCAGGAGTGTATTTTAGCAAACTGGAGAAAGATTTTGGTAGCATAGGTCAGCTAAACACCATTTAGTACTTCAGGGTTGTCTTAAGGAACTGGGTTTTTCAAGGCATCTATTGTGCAGCGCTGCTGAGTCACTTAGGAAATTATGAGCCTGAATCCCGTAAGATGCCACCGGGTCCAATAAATATCATGCTTTTATTCTCCCATCTCTTTCAACACATCTGCATGGTCTTGTTGATTTGAAGGTCATCCAGCTGCCATGAGTAGCCATTGCTAATCTTTCTATGATTAATTGAAGTTTTCCTCTTTTCACTTAATTAGTAATCCATGCAGAATTTTGGTCTTTTGTTCCTTCTGATTTACTATATGATCTGATGAGGCAAGGATCACACAATTTACAGTTCGTGTTGCCTTTCACTCAACTAGCCTGGCTGACAAAATAAGCCATAAGTAGCTACAAGTGTCACTGTAGTCAGAAGACTCTCTTTTTCCTAGAAAGGTACTAAATGGTTTATGGTATGACTTATGAAATCTCATTAATAGTTGGCAAGAACTATATAAATCATATCATACACAGAAGCCAAATGTTTTTTAAATGTCTTTAAATTATTAGGACTAATATTCTAAGGTGAGAAAAAAGAATCCAAAACGTTAAGCTAAAAAAGAGTAAACTATCTGCAGAAATGTTAACATATAATCTTTAAACCACTCGGAAAATGCCTATGAGTAGTTTATATCTGAGCACTCTTTCTTTTAATTAACTAGATTTTAGTTTGTTCTAACACGGAAAAAGCAACTAAGGGAGATTAGTTTTTCATATTCCTTGTTTTCTTTGATTCATTAATAATAATATTGTACTTGATTCTATGTTCTAACTCCTTCATCTAGACTTTGAAAATATTGCTAATAGGCAAAAGCTTGACTCTTATGAATATCATTAGATCATCAACTCAATGAGGGATTATTAAATAATTGTTGTATGTGCTGCACGAATACCTTGGAAATTGGGTACAAAAGCAGTAAAAGACATTGTTCTGTCTTTGAGGAGTTTCTAACCCTTTGGCATAAAAGAATGAGTGACTTTCATTGCCCCTTCCTCCTCTCACCATTTTTTAAACGCTACTCACATTTTCTTCTCCTTTGCTCAGCATCTTCTATGGGCATCGGTAGCTTTCCCCACCAAAACCAGGACCCAGGGCTCCAACATACGACACATAAGGTAATGTGTCCAATCTCTATTTCTTGCCCCAAACCTTGCTCCAGCTTTAGGGTGGTTGGATTTTTTTGTCTTGTTTTGTTTTTGCCTTCTAGATAAACCCATGTATAACTCCCACAAGCTCTTCAAAAACTGCAAGTTGATGTATATTCTCTATCCCCTCCAACTTGTTTCTTCTATATCCCTAAGTCTGTTAGTGGCTCACAAAATCAGGAAATTTAGAATCCTTCTTCTCACTCACATCACGTCACAAAGATCTATCTAGTCTTCCTCCGAGTATCTCTCTATTGCAAGTTCCAGGGACCTGGAGCAGATTTCATCAACTTTCATTTGAATCACTGGAGTAGGCTAACTGGTCTCCCCCTCTCTAGCACCTCTCCTCTCTCACCTACTAAACACATTATCTCAGTTATTCTTCCAAAATTCAGATAGGATCGCTTGTGTAACTCCCATAGTGAAAAGCCTCTTACGGCTCCCATGTGCTTACAGAATAAATTTCAAAATCTTTATCTTGTTGTAAAATCCCTTTCGTGCCTAGCAACAGCCTATATTTCCAACCGCTTTCCTTATTTTGTCTTTTCCCACAAGCTATATCTGTTTCCACTCTACAGAATCTCAACTTTTGGAGCACATTAGAATTACCTGTGGAGCTTTATAAAGACTCAATTTACAGAACTAAAATCTTTTTAGTAGAGCTTGGGGATCACTCATTCTCATTGTTAATCTGTCCTGAAATATTCTCTTGGGGTTTAGCCCACTCACTCGTCCTTTTGGCAACTTTCCATTTATCCTTTAAGATCCTGCTCCATAATCTGTTCTCCAGGTCTTTCCTGCACACCTCACAGAGAAGAAATCACTTCTTAGTCATTGTGCTCATGGCAACTTAAATATTAGTTAAGTACATATATTTATAAATTATTTGTGTTAAAACTACATCTCTCATCCACCTCCCCATTTTATGATTCCTTATAGTATTTATCATCATATGACATATTATGCATCTTACTTATTTGTGTATTTGTGTCTATTTCCACCGCACACTAGAATGTATGCTCCAGTGCACAGAGATTTTTCCAAGCCTTTATTAAACGAAAAATGTCAAACATACAAAAACATTTAAAGAATTGTACAGTGAATACTTTTCTACTCACCACCTGGAGTCAATGATCGTTAACATCTTCCACCAATTGCTTTATCTATCTAGAAATACATGTAGATATACACTTCAAAATTTTATAAAATAAATACAGATAATATATTAAAGTTATAGGCGATTATCTAACAAATTACACCACTTGATCACAAAGGACAACCCATGAAAGATTTGAAAAGTGTCGATTTGAATATGTTTCTACTGTGGAAGAAGGCTGCATACCCTAGGTAAAAACAACAGCAGAAACAAAATTACTTCATCATTTGTCTGTAAGTTGTACATATTTGACACTTCTCTTCTAAATATGGCAGCATGCTTATCTTAAGAATAAGGCCTTTTATATAACCACAATAATTATCACATCTACAAAATTAATAATAATCTCCTCATATTGGCTAATATCCAACCCATTATCAATTTTCTCTAATTTTCAGTAGTCAGGATTTCTGTATGTTTTTTTCATTGCTGTATCTCTGACAGCGCAAACAGTGCCTGGCACATAGTAAGCCCTCAATAAATAATTTTTAAATGGGTGAATCTACATCCCTGATTAAATTGAGTTTCTTAAAGGCAGAAGGTTGTATTATAGATCTGTTTATCCCAAGTCTTAACATGGTGCCTGGAACATGGTTGGCGCTTCATTAAATGTTTGTACAATTTCACTGAAAGGAAGGACACATTGCATAAATCATAGTTTTGGGAGTTGAAGTGACATAGAACTAAGGCATATTCAGAGAAGAAATAATTGAGGAAAGGCAAGGAAAGCTAATATGTTTGAAGAAGAGAGCTTGGATCCAAGTCTTAAAGGAAATAGTGTCACTCAGCGTGGCACAGAGGAAATCTCTATTCCACAGATGCAGATAATCTTTTCTGACCTTAGGCAGTTATCTCACAAATATAAGATCTTGATCCCAAAGGAGAACCTGTAACAAGCAAAGAAGGTTTAATTTCTGTCATCACTGTTAAAGAAAGCTGCTCAAGACCATGCCGTAAGGTAGAGAAATAAATAACATTTTCATGGATGAGAGATGGCAACATTTTCAGAATATTTTATATCAGACCATAGAGTATAATCTGAATTAAAATATACTGTCAATTTTGGTTTTGCTTCCTTATTGATTTCTTCATAATATCCAATTATGTAATTTATTATTTTTTCTGGTGTTATAGACTTTGCCCTGAACTGGGAGGCAGAAAATCTAGGATCTAGCTCTGGTCCTGTCTGCAGAAAGCGAAGTAACCTTCTGTCACCACTGTTCTGGGTCTGATTTTCTTCTTCTTTAAAACAAAGAAGCTAAATTAGAACGAGTAGTTTATAAACTGTGCTAGTAGTAGAACCTTTTTTATATTTTAATTTTTTGAAGTTCATATTGTCAAAATTCAAAATATAAACACATAGAGGGTGGGAGGATAAGATGGTTATTGTTTATGGGTACAAACTTGCAACAAGTAGTAAATAAACCATAGAGATCTAAAGCACAATATAGTGAATATAGACAGCAATATTGTGCTATAATCATCACACTTGCTAAAAGACTACAGCTTAATTATTCCAACCACTAAAAAGAAGGATAATTACGTAATGTGATAGAGCTGCTAAATATTACTACAATGGCAACCATATCACAATGTACAAAGGTATCAAATTAACATGTTGTACGCCTTAATTTTACACAATATTATATGTCAAATATATTCAATTAAAAAAAACACACACAAAGACGTAAGTAAAAAGACTTACCCCACCTGACCCTCAACAATCCATTCCCTACCCTGATGACACTAAGGCTCCCAGGTTCTTGTGTATCTTTTCTGGAATACGCTAAGTATAACTATAAAATGTATTTATGAAATATGTATATGGATAAATATTATATGAAATAAATATAAAATATGCATGCATATTTTCTTTTTTATGGAAATGGCATGTATATTATTCACACTATCAGTATATAGATTACCCATCTTCTTTCACAGCTGCATGTAATTCATTGTACGGATATACAATCATTTATTTAACCAGGTCCCTGTTAGTAGACATTTAGGTCGTTTCAATCCTTTATAATTACAGAAAATACTTCAAGGGAATAAATTTGTATATAAATCATTTACACAAGTATATTGTAGAATAGAGCCCTAAAAGTGGAATTGTAAGATCAATGAATATGCACATTTGTAATTCTTATAGATCTTGTCAAATAGAAGCCCTGTCAATTTACAATCTTAGTAGCAATGGATAAAAAAGTATAAGAGCTAATGTTTCCCCGTACTTATGCTCATAGAGTATATATGAAATATATATGTGAAATTTGGTAAGTAAAACATGAGATCTTGGTGCCATTTTAATTTTCATTTCACATATAATAAATGAGTTGAGTCTCTACACACACACACACACACACATATGTACTTTTTTTTGGTCTTCTGTAAACCATGTGTTTCTATCCTTTGAATATATGTCGGTGAGGATGCTGTTGGCTTTTAAATTCTTTTAGACACTTTTTATATATTAAGAAAACTAACATTCTGTTTAAGTTCTAAATATTTTTCTCTAATCTGTTATTGTCTCTGGACTTTGTATATAGTGGGTTCTACTTTACTCAAACTTATCAATGTAACTTTTAGTATCTTCTTGGTATTATGTAACACTTAGAAAGGCCTTCCCAGCTCCAAGACTATTTTGAAACTCCCCCAAGAAATCTTCTATAGTAAAGTTCCACATAATTCATATGAACATCTTATGTGGGCTATAATGTGATTAGCAGTGGGTTCCCGTCTTCACATAGCCTCCATTTTCAAATAAAGGTGGACTAGATTTCTTCTTCCCAGTTAGATGTGGGCTGGGGCACAAAGTGGATGGCAAAGCTGGAAATAGAATCCCAAATAACCCTGTCTATGGAATATTCTCTGCTCCTAATGTCCCCAGAAGGAGCTGACAAAATGAATGCCCACTATTCTCCAGAGTTCTCCTGCCAACCACAGACCAAGAATCTTCCCCATCGATATCAAAGCGGAGAAGAACAACTGCCATGAGAGAATGACAAACCGCAGCCAGGACTGCGTATGGACAGCGAGCTAGTTCTCACAGAAGCTTTCAGCCTGCTGGTTACACAGGCTCGTTGCTATTTTGATCTTTTCATTAACTTCACAGTAATACAATTCCACATTTTAAACAACTGAATTTTGATATCTCACTTGCTTTATGGTAGAGTTTTGCTGTGGTGTGTTATGGTTTCCTTTTTGTTTTTTTAAAACATTTCAACTATGAAAGATGGGGAATTCATTCTGATGTAAAGTCTGAAGTCTGAATGAATTTGGCCTTTTTCAGATAGACAGCAAACGCTCCCACTGTGATTTATACTTAGGAGATAATGTTTCCCCACTGGTACAAAATGCCACCTTTATCACATGCTATATTCTGTATGTGATATATATATATATCTCATATATGAGATGGATTTTTTTTCCAGACTTGCTATTCTGTCCATGATATGTCTAGTCAACTGACTATCCCATTGTTTTAGCTCTTGTAGTTTTATAATATACCAATATCTTGTAAAATTATTACCCCCCCCCCACCATTAATTCTACTTTCCCCCCTATTATTTTCTGGCTTTTCTTCCATATTTTTCAGTGAACTTGAGAGTCATCTTGTTTAATTTAAAATACTATTTTTATTTGAATAATACTAAATTTATGGATTATACCTTGGTGAAAAGCAGCATATTCAATGCTGAGTTTTATTATCTAAATATGCAATATGTTTTCTATTTGTTAATGTCTTTTTTGGGCCCCTCAATATTGATTTAAAATTTTCTTCATATTGATCTTGTACCTATCATAGAAAGTTTGTTCCTAGGTATTTAATTTTTTGATGGCATTGAAATAGAGTCTTTCACAAATGTGTTTTCTAACTGGTGGTTGCCTGAATGACAACTATTAATTTTGTTCCAGAAAACTTACTAAATTTCCTTATTGTTTTTAAAATTTGGAGTTTTTTTTTTTTTTTAGTAATTCTCTTGTTCTGTCCAAATAGACTATCAAATTATGTACAAATATTGATAAATTTATCTCTTCCTTGCCAATATTTATAACTCTAATTTCTTCCTTTGTCTAATAGTTTGACTAGGACATCCAGTTCAATATTAAATAATAGCAATTGCAGACATTTCCAAGTTTAATGCAACTTGTTCTAGTGTTTCAACCTTAAGCCTAATCCTGCCATTGGTGTTGAAGCAGATACATTTTGTCAGAAAAGCATGCATCTATCTCTATTTTAAGAATTTTTATCAAAAAAGGAGTTGGCATTTTATAAAATATTTTTTCATATTCTTGTTTACCAGCTCTTCTAGAATCAGATTTGGTGGATTATATTTTCCCAAAAAATTATTCCTTTAATCTAGATTTTCACATTTGTGTGCGAAATGGGGAATGGAAGAAAGTAATCTCATAAAATTCCTTTCACTTCCTTTTCATTTGTGATTATTTCTTACATATTTTTTTGTTCGGAGTATATGTGTTTTTCCCTCTTCTTGATTGAATTAGATACAAGTGTATCTCTTATTTTTTCCAAAGAACTAGCAAATCAATTTATTTATCAGTTCTACCATTTTCTGTTAATCAGAAATCCACCCTTCTTCTCCCATTTTTTTTACATTATCTTCTTCCCTATTTTTCCCATGGGTTTAATTTATTGCTTTCCTGGGCCTGTCATGTCTTCCTTTCTTTGTCCCTGATGAAAGTCTACTCATACTTCTGTAGCTCAGCTCAGATAATACTTTCTCTGACCCCTTCATCAGAAGCAGTCATCCCTCATCTCTGCTTCCACGGGTTCTGTACACACTTAGTTTGTGGTATCTTTTATACTTTATCTTAATTTTCTCTATAGCTTCTCTAACTACACTGCTTGTAATATAATGCCACTCAAGTAATGTTCAATAATGAAGCAATAATATAGTGATCTCAATGGGTACATACAATGCTTACTTTTCTTATCTATCTTCTTATCTACATCTAGAATACTTATTTATAGAGCTTAAAATTCAGCGAAATGCATTAGAACAATAGACAGTGAAGATAGTTATTCACAGAAAAGTTCTCTACACTATGGATCAGTTATATCCTAATTTATCTTTCTACTTTTGACAAAATGGAACTGAATTTGTTTTATTTTAAAAAGAAAGATGTCAAACCATGGACCTCCTTTTCAACGTGGGTTGAATTTTATCAGACTTTTTTTCAACAAACAAAGTTTTCATAATCATGGACTTTCTTTAGACTAATTTTCTTTAAAGATTTATATATATATATATATAAAATCATTTGGCCATTGATCAAAAAAAATGCCCCCACACATAATATAATTTTAGATGTATCATAAAAACTTCTCTATCCCTAGGATACCTTTTTCATTAGGCTCATTGAAGCCCGAAAATCCAGTTTGAGATACATTCCTTTGACTAAAGATTACTTTTATCTCTCAAAATGGAAAGCTTTTGGAAAATAATGTACATTATCAAATAATCAAAAAATTCATATTCATCTACTTTATACAAATGCTTTGAAGTTTAAATTTATTGCGTCATTTCCATGGAGTCTCCAGTTACGTTGGTCTTAAGAAAGGAAAATTAAACAGCATATTGTGTGTAAGGGATTGAGAAAAGGAAGGCTGAGGACATGAAAGTTTCCTTACCCTATGTATTTGTTCATAGCTATCATCTTTTTTAGCCCAGTGGACCAAGCACTGTATTAATGTAAGGTCCAGAGCATGTTGTTTAACCTTCAAAAACCAGATGGCATCTATTTATTCAAATTAACAAATATTTATTAAATGCCTACTGTGTGCTTGCCACTTTTCTAGGTGCTTGGGATACAGCAGTGAACCAAACAACAACAAATCCCTGTCCCACTGGATTTCACATTCTACTAGGAAAAGTCAAATAATAAACAGTGATCATAAGAAGTAACAAATTACATATTTTTTCAGAGAGTGATGAGTGCTACGGAAAAATAGAGCAGCTTAAGGGGAGGATCAAGGGTGCTAGAGGTGGGGGAGGTGACAATTTTAAATGAGATGGTCAAGGGAAGCCTCACTGAATTTATAATATAAGAAACCTCAAAAGTTTCAGGGTAAGGGAAGTTGACCAAAGAACATCTAGAGAAAACAGTGTTCTTTATGGAAGGAACCGCCAGTGCAAAGGCACTAAGACAAGGACATGCTTGGCATGTTCAAGTAGCACAGGGAAGCTAGTGTGGTTGGAATGAGAGAGCAGAGTGGGGCATAGAGAAAAGAGAGGGGTCAGAGAGATACTGGGGTGAGGAGTGGAGCAGGTGGCCTTGTAGGAATTGGCTTTTACTCTGAGTGAGATATGAAACTATTGGAAGGCTTTAAACGGAAGACTGACATGATCTGATTTATGGATTACTCTGACTCTGTATTAAGAATAAACTATAGTGAGCCAAGAGGAGAGGCAGGGAAACTGGTTAGACAACTATTGCGATAATCTAGGTAAAGATGATGGTTTGAGACTGAGGTAGACCACAGGAAGTGGTAAGAAATGATCAGGTATATTTTGGAGGTAGAATTGGCTGGTGGATTAGATGTGGGGTATGAGAAAAAGAGCAGGAAAAAGGTTGACTGCAAAAATTTGGGCCTGGAATCATCATCAAATGATGGGGGGAAGACTGCAGGTAGAGGACCTTGCAGGGAGTGGACCAGAAGTTCCATTTTGGACATGTTAAGCTTGATATCTCCATCAGTCATCCAAAAGGAGGTTTTCAGTAGACAATTTGGTAGTCAAGTCTGAAGTTCAGAAGAGAGGTCTGGGCTAAAGATACAAATTTGGGGGGCTGGCCCCGTGGCCGAGTGGTTAAGTTCGCGCGCTCTGCTGCAGGCGGCCCAGTGTTTCGTTGGTTCGAATCCTGGGCGCGGACATGGCACTGCTCATCAGACCACGCTGAGGCAGCGTCCCACATGCCACAACTAGAAGAACCCACAACGAAGAATACACAACTATGTACCAGGGGGCTTTGGGGAGAAAAAGGAAAAAATAAAATCTTTAAAAAAAAAATAAAATAAAAAAAAAATAAAGATACAAATTTGGGAGTTTATGGTGTATACATAGAATTTAAATTCACAAGACAGGTCGAAATTTCCAGGAGAGGGAATGTATATGGACAAGAAGAAAAAAAACTAAACTCTATGGCTCTTCAACATCGAGAGTTTGAGGAGAAGAGGAGAAACCAGTAAGAGGAAACCAAGGAGCAGCACCCAGTGGGGTGAGAGGAAAACCCGGAGTGTGGTGTCCTTGAAAACAGAAGAAAAAATCATGTCTGGAAAGAAGGAGACCTTGACCCTCCCAAATGCAGCTGACATGTTAAGTAAGATGAGTCCTAAGTTTTGACCATACACGGATTTAGCAGCATGAATGTTATTGGTGACCACAGAGAGAATAGATGCCTTGATGGGGGTAACATCTTGATTGGAGGGACTTTAGGAGGTAGAGAGAGACAGTGAGCATAGGCAATTATTTCAAAGAATTAGATACAATTATTAAGACTGTTTTACAAAGACCCAAAGAGGGTTTTTACTTGCCTAAGTTCATAATATTAGCAAGTAGAGCTGGGACCTAAAATCAGGTTTGCTTGAATCCAGAATCTGCTCTCTTCACCACCATCCTATACTGTCTGAGATCTGCCCTGGTCACAGACATAATAATTCAGTGAAGGAAGAAACAGACTAGAAGCGGCCATTTAGCTCTTGTCTTCTGTGTTTTCCCACCAAGATTTCAGACCAGTATTCCTACAACCTTCCACGGCATAAATTCCCTTCTCACTTTCTAGTGCCATTCTCTGTGTCACCTTTTTATCACCTCACTTGTGTAACCATTTATTCTCACTCATCCAATTCCTTCCTCTTTAAGAACAAATTATCTTGTTTTCTTCTATGTCCAATTAGTATATTCAGTGTTTCCAGATCTCTAAATTCATGCTTTATTTGTCACTTATCTAGAAATAAAAGTCCTTCAGTCCATTTCCTCTACCCAGTAGACTCTGTCTGCTAAGATCTAAAATAAATCCACCGCTGAACCTGGCTAAGAGGTTAAGATACCTCATAGAGTCGGAAAATAGAACAAAGAATAGAAAATAGAGTGAAGAAACTTTGTGTGTCTGTATATGGTTGGGGGTGGGGGAAGTGACAGGTAAGCAACAAACCAGGCTGAAAATAGGACTCCAGAGTAAGTTAGATTTCTAGCAACATCTCCAGCAGTTTTCGCAGAAAATGGATCCAAGAGTGGATAAAAGCATATGGTCCATAGCATGACAAAGAGAGGAATCAAAAAAATCATGTTTCACGAAAAAAGACTATCAGGACACACAAAGTGAGGACAAGGAATGAGTCTGGTAACCACCGACTTGGGCCAATCAGATAGCAAATAACATTGCGAGAATGAGCCCTTGAGCACATATGACTTGGCATGAAGTGTCTTGCTTTTGCTTCTCTTCACATGGCATATCTTCAAGTGGCTATGGCTTATTTTTTCCATAAAGTACTACCAAAAACTCCTCCTCAAACTGGAAATTCATAGTCATAGTAACAAGCTCAATATAAACAGAGCCTCTGTTTTACAATGCACTCTGTTCTGGGTCACTTGAAACACTGATTTCTTCACGGATGTTATCATCCTTTCCTGACACGATAGCTCTAATCATAATATGCGTCTTTGCAACATGCAGATGTGTCCATGACGCATATATGCCTTTTTCAGCCTGATTCTGCGTACACAGAGCTCTTCCATGTGTGTTGCCCACCGTCTCAATGAGAGCCCATGACTCACGATCTGTGGCTTTGAGTCATGCTCTGAAGTGATGTGAATTAGTCTTAATTTGGCGCTTTTCAGTTATCAGTATAAGCCCTGCCTGCTGAGAGCTTTGTTTTGTTTTCCTTGCTAGCACTTGGAACTCCCTTAATTGGTAGTTGATAACTTCCACAGTGTGTATTTTACATGGAGGAGTGAAAGTTGGCCCAATTGTAAGCAAAAAGAACAAAACAAATTGGCACCGAATAGAAAGTGTATTGTGAAAGAACTAACGGCTGGGAAAAGCAGAGATTTTGTAGATAAAACGTTGCTTGTTTGCTTCATTGTAAAGCAAGTGACTTCACCCTCTAATCGCAGATCACAAATGAAGGTGACAACCCTGGAGAACTTGACAGATAAGGGAGGGAGAGATGGGAGGGAGAAGCCTCATCCATTTATGTGTCCACATGTATGTCTCTGAGATGAAATTGTTGTACCAGAAAAGGGAGAATTGAATAGAATAGGAGGATAACATTCAAGCCTCAAGTGCCTCTACCACATCCTGGTGCCCAGACAAAAAATAATCTGAGGTGGTAACATCATTTTACGTCCTGACATAGTCTGGTATTTAAAAGGTTTTATGAACTAATAGCATCTGAGAACCTGAGAAATGCGCCTAAAATTGAACTATCTGGTTTAGGAAACACGTAGACAATGGTCTGAGTGATTCACTTTTGTGTTAGAACAGAGAGGAGGAGAACTTGTATATTTGTTAAAGTGTTTACATAGACAGAAGATCTTGAAAGTGTGCCTATCATTTTCTTTTTTTTTTTTTCGCTATTGCCCTACCCTTGTTTAATCTTCACTGGTTTTCTGTGGTCGTTTTTTCAGTAAAGAAAGTTTATTTTTTGCTAAATGTTTCAGCTAGATTTTCAGACTTTTGAGTAAGAAATTCTTTGTATCCTGGGAATTCTACAGTCTCTTATTCATAATAGTTTTATACACAATTGATACTTCATGGATAACTCAGAATTAATTTTTATTTGATGCTGTAAATATTATATCTCTTTTCCAGAAAATTCATCTGTGTTCAGTCTACATCAAGATATTAATAAAATGAGAAGGTCAAATGTTATTCAGCATCCAAGATAAAACCAGTCTGTGGTTCCACACTCTATATATATTACAGATGTGACTAATTCAGAAGTAGATTGCTCTTGCATAGACATACATTATGTTCCACTTTAATAAAAATAGATCTATTTCTCTTTCGTTTGTTCCTTCTTCCTTTTACTTTGCTTTTGAAAAATATTCATGGAGTCTCAGCTATTGTGTAGGAATCGTGATAAAAGTCATAAATAAAGCAGTAAACAAGAAAACAGACATTTCCCTTGCTCTCATGGACCTTAACATCTAGAGAGATGGCCAGTTATTAAAGAAATCCTTGTACAATACCAATTGTCAGCATCATACAGAAAAGCACAAGGAAGTGAGTGAAGCTTCCCTGAGGAAACGCTAGAGCTAGGACCTGGTACAAGAAGAATAAAGCCAGCCATTACCGAGGAGATTTGGGGTGGGTCCATTCCAAGCTGAAGTTTGTATAGTGGTCAGGCTCATGGACAAGCATAGACTGTTCAGTCCTACCCTGAACCAAAATCTGGAGATGCCACAAAGCTAAAAAGGAATTTAAAGAATCCCAGAATCTAAATCAAAGACTGTGAAAAGTCCTTGGAGAATCAGAAGGTAGGTCAGGTCCCACAGAACCTGGAGGAAAGCTTTCTAGTTCTGTACTTTTCTCTCCTCACATTTTACTGGCCAGTTCAGTGCCCATGCCACCATACAGGATTCAAGGAGTGGACAGAAACCATCAGCTCCAGTCCAGTGCCTGCCACAGGTGACAGTTCATCTTGGCATCACTGGCCCAGGGGTACATAGGAAGTATAGAATAACCACCTAGTTCAGATGGACTAAGGTGGCTTCCCATCCCTGCGCCCCTACTGGGTAACTACAAGGAGGAGAGGCTGTCCCTGGAAAAGAGCAGTGAAGTGGGGCAGGTTACAAAATGCAATACCAGAGGCTCTTCTCCCTCTGTGGCCACTCCCCCAACATACACTTCATTTCCACCAAGAGGAATGTCAGCTAGGATTTGAGCTGTCATCTCTCCCTTCAGGCACACATCACCAGCAAGGAAGATGGTGGTTCCATGAATATGAACACACAGAAAAAAATAAACAGACATCTGAGGAGCACATGTGGGAAGCCTCTACAGAAGAAAGACTCAACCTATCCATGAGAAAGCAAAATCAATGGACCAGATTAAAATTTGCAAAATATCCTTCTCAAATAAAAAAAGAACATTGCAAATATCAAGCAGTTGAGAAGATCTCATTAGAGATATCAAGCATGAAAAACATAATATAGAAATAATTTAATTTCTTAGGGAGATTGAGAAAAACAGTATCAAAAATTATTTTGAAAAAGTTTATATGACTCTATTGATTAAAATTGAGATTTTAGGAAACAGATTTTTTTCCTATTTGGTCATTGAATATATATTAAACAGTTCCTCAAACCTTTGTTTATGACTCATTCTTTAGCAGAAAGAAAACAGTAGGGCAATTCTTTGCAAAAAAATCATTTTTCATAAATAACACCTATAGTATATAAAGACATACTTTCTGTATATACTTTGACACAGAAGTATGTAGAGGAAAATTAAAAGTATCTTTTCAACATCTCTCTCAACAGTTTGCTTTTCTTTTTCTTTAACATAAGTAGGATAACACTATGTTATTCTGTAACTTGCTTTTTTCACATAAAATATATATTTTGAATATATATAATATATATATTCTCATGTCAGAACTTATACCTCATTTCTTCTTTTTTAAAAATGATTTTTCTTGACTTTCTACTTTATTTTAAAAATGTACATGATTATATGCTCATTATAAAAAAATCAAACAACACACGTGTATATAAAGTCAAAATTTCCTTTCATCTATCTATTCCTTTATCCTTTTATCCATTTACACATACACCCATGGAAAATATGTGTGTATGTGTGTGTGTATTTTCAGTGCTGTGAATTTAAGGACTGGAAAGACAGAAAAAGAGACTTCCACTCAGATAGGTAATGAGAGAAGAATACATTGGTTTCCATTCCACACTGGTATATAAATTTGAACTTTCGTGTTGTAATTTGAATATAAATGGAATCAGACTATGTATATGACCCCACAATTTATTTTTTCACTAGATAATTTTTCTTGGCAACCATCTCAGGTTAGCATATGGAACTAACATAGTATTCATGAATGAGAATTCTCAGTTTTACCATTCCAGCCCAGATAGCATCTAAGTCTTTTACCAGAACTATTTGGAATTCTATTAGATTTAAACTTATTCTAAAGATAAAACCACATGTTTTCTATAAAGATTTTTCTGAATAAACAGTGGTAATACACAAA
This sequence comes from Equus quagga, assembly GCF_021613505.1. Taxonomy (NCBI): domain Eukaryota; kingdom Metazoa; phylum Chordata; class Mammalia; order Perissodactyla; family Equidae; genus Equus; species Equus quagga. The sequence continues at coordinate 14,613,497 of NC_060277.1, forward strand.
CATCCGTCTGGAACAAACAGTAGCAAACTAGATACAGTATTTGAGTCTCCCGTTCATCAGAGTTTATGGAGTTGAGTGACACTGCGGATGCATTCCATCCCCTGGGCAACTCTTGGCCTTTCCAAATATTGCACTTTAAAAACTGGAATGAATTATGATGAAATATCAAGTAATTATTAGTCTAATAATTTTCTATAAAAAATTGGAAGAACATATTTAGGAGACTTTCACAAACACAAAGGAGACACATATTTATGGTAACTATTTAATTTTAATAACAGTGCAATTCAGAAGTAGTCTTCAGGGGCTGGCACCATGGCCAAGTTGTTAAGTCTGTGCTCTCTGCTTCGGCAGCCCAGGGTTTCACAGGTTTGGATCCTGGGCACGGACCTAGCACTGCTCATCAAGCCATGCTGAGGTGGTGTCCCACACAGCAGAACTTAAAGGACCCACAACTAGAATATACAACTATGTACTGGGGGGCTTTGGGGAGAAGAAAAAAAAAAAGAGGAAGATCAGTAATAGATGTTAGCTCAGGGCCAATCTTTAAAGAAAAAAAAGAAGTAGTCTTCTTCTTTCTTCCCATTGTTTTCATTAAAATAGCCCAGCTTTTCTTTTGTGGGTTATGTCTCTGATTTAGTTTAACTATATTAATAGAACTTACTGGTTTATAGTAAAAAAAAAAAAAGATGCTATTTTTTCATAGTTTTTACTACTATACTCATGAAATTTTGTAGAATCATTGGAAAAGTCTAGAGACACAAAGTTATTTCAGTTTGGTTCTTCAAACATAGGTTTGTATTCTTTTTAATCCTGGACATTAAATAAGCTCACATTTTTGGTTAGACTTGTTGACTCTCACCTTATTTTTAAAAATCAAAAATTTTACAGAGAATCTTTTTCAATTACAATTTTTTCTTCAATTACTTTACATTTGAAAATATGAGAACAAAGAGAAAAAAGCAGAAAGAAAATAAAAAGACGAGCAATAAGGAGTTCTGTATACAGTTCAGAGTGAATAGTCTCCGGTAAAAACCAAGAAATACTGCTACCAACTGACAACGGGTTAAACAAACAGTAGTTAATTCATCAAAGCTTCAGGTTGCCCTTATTCAAAACAAAATAATTATTTCCCTCTCTTTGTTCCAATTGATTATTTTTGTATTGTCTCTTCTGCTAAATAGGTATCCTTATGGAGAGAGTGAATATCTTAGTTCCCTTTGTCTCCCCACAATAGGACACAAAGGGCACCTCTTTGCTTCTCAATACATTACTTCTTGAATTAATGAAGTACGACATTCATGGTTTTTTCTTGGCATCATCTCCGGGTTGGGGCAAGAAAACAAACACAATTTTAGTTTGCAACACTTCTCCCTGCGGTAGTAACAGGATTTGTGGTTCCACTAATCTTTTGTGCATATCATGTCCCTGTTGACATAAATTCATTCTCATCCTGACTTTGGGGGTACCAATGTCTCTGTTTTAGCATCAGAAAAAAAATACTGACAATCTAACTCTAACTTGCCTTCTTTATGTCAAGCTTGCCTTTGGAATATTGTGTAATTATAGCAATAACCTACAAAAATGTCATTTTATGTTTTTATGAAGCTTTACGTTATAAAGCATTTTCACATGTATTATTTTATTTTGTCTTAACTACATTATAGCATCACTGCTGTTAAGCAAAAATATGAAAAACTTTAAAGTAAGGTAGAAGCTTCATTACATGTGCTTTCAGTGTCACACTAGAGCATTGGGCTCACTCAAGAATTTTTGAAGTCTCTAGAGCAATGAACCTCTTTTGGACATACTCTTTGTTACTGATCAGAATCCAAACTCATTAAAGTTACATGTTACCTTGTAGATTTTGTCTGGTAGAGATGCAAATAATTTCTGTCTGGTTGAAATTATAACCAAAGCATATGGTTTTATTGTCCTTTGTGATGTTCTCCACGTTTGTATCTAGTCTAGAAATCGAACATATTTTGTTCATTGCATGTTAATGCTCAGTTCCTCAAATGTCCTTTGAATCAGGTTACCATCCTGCTTCCCTAACTGACAAGTTAAATAAATCTTTCATGTGTACTTATTCTTTGTTTGTATAATACCTGTGATTGTTAATGTTCTTGAAAAATTTTTCTTTGATATTACCATGCTCAGTCTCAATTAGCTTCCTTGAGTTGATCATGAAGAAAGAAACACAGAAGAGCTATTATATACAAAAATGAAGTAAGGGCACATACTGATCACTTGAATCAGTGTGCCCTAATTATTAATTCTTAGAAGATAACTATTCATGGGTCATAAAGTTGTGTAAAAACTAAAAATGAAACTATCCAGCCTATGCCCTTGGGAAAACCCATAAACAGTACCAGACTCTTCTAAAAGGAAAGTTGGGGGGAAGGAGGAGGGAGAGAAGAATAATGCCAACCATACAGAGCCATCATTTCATTTTTCCTCTACAAGTTTAAAATGAAACACATATGATGTATGGGCACTTCAAGATAAAGACAAAGAAATAACTACCCATTTGTGAAACAGAGACATCAACTATTTCTTTAAATAGTCATCAAATCAAAAGCAAAACTCAACTCTGGTGAGAACAAGGTCACTTCAAGTAGTACTTTTATTCCGTTTTCAGCTGTTGTCTTTTACACTAACTAGAGAAGATTTTTTTTTAAGGTCTTATAAATTTCTTTTTATCAGTGAGGAAAACCAATCTCAGAACTCCTCAGCAGAGTCCCCTTACATCTCTTGGGCCAGAATTAGATTAAATATCCCTTCTTAAAACAATATCTGCAACGGTTAGCTTCTGCCAATTCACCTCCTTGGGCTGGAGCTTGGAGCCACCACTCCCTAAGGATAGGATTGTGCAAAGAAAACTAGATATGTGAACGAAATTAGAGTTTGACTTGAAAGGAGAAGGGAAAGAATATTTGCTTAGTAAGCATCCAATGGCATATTATAAGGACTATGACAGTCCTCGTTCTTATTTTATTTCGCCTCTCCGACCACAGCTGAGTCACTCAGTGCTGGACCCATCACCCAAGCTTAGATAATATGAGCTCCTCTCTAGGATCGTTGAACTTAGAACTAGAGAATGAAATTGTTTGGTGTTGAAGATAGTGCCCATGAAAAAAAGTCCGAGTGGAAAGATGAAGAGGGGGAGTCTTGGCAACAACTTGCCCCTAGTGACAGTTGTCCCTCAGATCATCATGCAACTTTCCCCTTCCCATGGTTCCATACTATGATCCAATAAATGCTTCTTTGCCAAAGCTAGTTTGCGTGGGGCTTGTGCCACTTGGACCCAAAGAGGTCTTGAGTAATAAAGCAGTGCCTTTGGTGATCTCTGCTCCTTTGTGGCAGCCCATTACCCATTCACCCCTAATCTCATAAAACCCTACCCTCTGATGAGGGTTGATTTCCTCCCTCCACCTTCAGCTCTGAGGACAGGCCCTGACTGTTCTTAGCCGATCAGTATATCTCATCCCCTTGACCATAGTGATTGGTTCGGAAATGAGCCTATGACCCTGAGTCTATGCCAGTCAGACTGAGGAATTCCGCTCAAATTTGGGAGCAGAAAGACTTCCAGTGGCGTAATTTGACCTCTGATGAAGCCAGTTCCACTGTCTAGATTTGAATCCCAATCCTACTACTTAACTTCACTGTACCTCAGTTTCTGCACCTCTAAAATGGAGATCATTATACTACCATCTTCAGAGAGCTTTTGTGAGTACTAATGAATTAATCCATAAAAGCAATTTGACCAGTGCCTGACACATATTTAGTGTTCAACAAGTGTAACCTATTACTATTATTAATCCCTAGATTGTCAGTTATTGAATAAATAAATTCTCTTTTTTTATTTAAACCTGTTTGCGTTCAAATTTCTGTCTCCTGTAACAACAAAAAAAAATCCTGAACTGTATAGATCACGCGGAGAGGATGGGGAGTTATTCTCTTTTCTCTCATCTAATGCTGCATATATGTGTCCTCCATGTCATGTTACCCAGAGGAAGGCATGGCTCAGTTGAGAAAGCGTCTGGCTACAGACACATTTAGTAAATCTATCACGTTCTTCTGCATGGAGCTCTAGTCCCTCCGCTCATAGCTGTGCCATAGTGTGTGCAGCTCATGTATTGGCCAGTGGCTTTCAGAATTGCCTGGAGGCCCTGTTAAAATACAGGTAAGTGGGCCTTACCCTCTGGGGTGGTGCCCACAAGATTGCATTGCTAACAAGAGTCCAGGTAATGCTGATTCTGGTCCCCAGACTATACTCTAAGAACCACTGTTCTAAAGCATGGAGTCCTACCCAGAGAATATGATAGGGGCATAAAGATGCCCATCTCCTCTGGCATTCTGGGTAAACCATAGATCAGCTTGCCTAAAATGAAAGGATTAGCTGAATTAGAAGCCTTACCAGATCATCATGTGTCAGATTTGCTCTATCAGCATTTGGTTAAACCACGTGTTCTGGTTCTTCTATTCACTTACATCTCCCTTAAAGCAAATACAAAATCAGTAAGACAAGCGCATCCGCTCTTACAGTCCAGTGAGTGAGTAGAGGTCATGAAAGCTATTAGGACAGAGTAAGAAAAATGATTGGTTAGAACAAATTGTATACTTGGGTGCAAATGCCCCATAATAAAGCCAAAACCAATCTGTGTATGTCTACTGAAAGTTAAAGAAACCTATTAACTATGTTCAATTAAGATTTGTCTTCTGGCTTTTGTGAGTAATGTTTATTTCTCTGCCAATTACTATATAAATATTATTTGCAAAAGTTATATAAGTTTTGGAAATATTTTAAGGGAGTGCTAGTAAAAGAAAATTCTTAGAAAATCATAAAAATGACCAGCAGCTCATAAATCGTAGAAAAATATACCTAGTGTTTCAAAAACATTAACTTGAGATGCTTTTGTTACCCAAATAGTCTCATATTTTCTAACATTCCCTTTAAGATACATAAATTGGAAATCTATTTACCCATTACAAAATTTTCAAAATAGCCAAAAGTATCAGTTCCTACACTGAATTAATAAACATCTTCTAATAATCTTCTATCAAAACATTTAAGTGGGAATTATTTTCAGTTTTACTTACTCACTTTTGAATTACTAGAATACAATGAACCACTAAAACCAAACCAACATGTTTATCACCTTCTTTGTTTGTTTTTGGTAGTCTTAAGACTTGAGGATGTCCAGAAAAATTCTTTTTAACTTAGTTAAAAAAAAGAAAGAAAAGGAAAAAAACTTCCATGCTAAAACCTCATGAGCCATGTTTTATCCCCACAGAAAATGTTAATGGCTTAGTAAAACTACCCTAAATTTATGGGTTCATTTAAATACAGAATAAAGCTAAATGTAGTGGTACAAAAAGCATCACTATGACAAATAACAGAAAATTTTTCTTGACGTTATGCCCAATACATATTCACTCAGGTTGAGAGCTGTATAAAAACAAAATGGAGCCAATGGGACAGGTTTGGATAAATAAGGGAGGGGAAACTAGATGTTGGCATTTTCTCGTAATTCTCACTGCCATGCATTGGTTTCTCTTATTCCTATGTAGAAATGAGAGCGGACCACTCTATGGAGCTTTCTTCTTCTTACTGAAACCAAAATAAGATTTCAAGCTACATGACAAAGGAATTCAGAGTTTGGGAAGAATTGGTTTGTTGTGGTGCATTCTTTCTATATGTGTATTGCAAAAAAAATTTAACCTACATCATGTTTTGAGATATTACCTTCTTGTAAACTGTCTGAAATAAAAATCAATAGCTTGATTATGTTTCTGTAAAAATCTGCTAGAAAACTTAAATGAAATAAAAACAAGTCTTTTTACAACAGCTCCCAAACAATGTAACACACAACAGAGACAGAGGTGAGGTTGAAGGGATAGGCGGGTGGAGAACATGCAGGCCTTATCATCAGGCACTTGGAAGCCATGCCAGGGCTTAAGTGGGGCATGACATGGTTTGCATTTTTTAAAAAACCCACTTTGGCTGCTGTATAGAGAATGATTTGTGGGAGCCAAAGTGGACTAGAAGCCGGCTACAGCCCAAGTAAGCGGAGATGGGGAATTGAATGTGTGTTTGTAAAATGCTGAGCACAGGTTCTTGTGCAGAGTAAGCACTAATTAAAATTATAATCAAAATAATCCCATATTTATAGGTTTTATAATTTTCCTCTGAATTGCGTCTTTCCTATTATGTCAAATCCAGATAGAAGAGAATATTTAAGGCCTTCTGTTATTCAGGGTCACTTTATTTTTCTCAATTCCCAAAAAACTCCTCTCTTCCAGGACTTTGCTATTGAGCAGAGAAAGTAGAAGCCATTAGGCCATAAATCCCTCAGCTTTCAAAGACTGAATTTGCCCTAAATCTGCACTAATTCTTTCCTACTGGTAGGTAACTAAGAGGCATTTCTCCTGTTAAAGGCTAATCATTACATCAGCTCTGGTTTCAGCCACTCCTGCCTTTTTGAGCCCATCTGTGTATCCTTTGGATGGTCATTTCTATCTCTGAAATGACCTATCTCTGTCTTGAATTACTTTTTTTTTTTTACTGACTCCTTCCCACAGCACTTAAATGTCTTCTGCCTCTCACTTCGAAAAAGAATTCCCAACTCTTTCCTCTTCTTCGCTTCAAACTTTCTGAAGTTTCAAAATTTGCGGTCTCCATTTCCTTAAATTTATGGTCTCCATTTCCTTACTTCCTCCTCTTTCTTCAACCTCTTGGAATTTAGCTTCTGGGGCCAGCCCAGTGGCTGAGTGTTTAAGTTCACAGGCGCCACTTCAGGGACCCAGATTTTCGCCAGTTTGGATCCTGGGCGTGGACCTAGCATTGCTCTTCAAGCCAGGCTGAGGCAGCGTCCCACATAGCAGAGCCAGAAGGACCTACAATTAAAATATACAACTATGTACTGGGGGGCTTGGGGGAGAAGAAGAAAAAAAGGATTGGCAACAGATGTTAGCTCAGGTGCCAATCTAAAACAAACAAACAAAAAAGAATTTAATTTCTGCCTCCACTTCTCCACAGGAACTGTTCTTGCCAAGATCACCAACAACCTTTGTGCTACCAAAGAAAACGGGTTCTTCTCAGTTCTTCTCTTACTTCCCCTTCTGGAAGGCTTTAACACTGTAGAGGAATCTTCCATTCTTGAAATACTCTTTTCTTGAAGTCCATGAAGTTCCTCTTTTTATTTCCTCAGGAAAATTCTTTCTGGCCTCACAGACTATGTTAGGCGCCCGGTTTTATGCTTCTAGAAGAGGGCTTAAAATGGAAGTTTTAGCCAAATCCCTAAAAAGATACCAAAGTGAGGTGCCAAGCTACGACAGAAACTTTTAGAGAAAAACATCAAAATCAGTTTCATGACACTTCAACCTTTCATTCACGTTGAGAGAAAGAATTTTTGAAGATGATTTCTTGGGTTTAGCTGGGCTGAGACCAATGCCCATCAATGGAGAAGGTCTCTCCATACCCACCTCAAACTTAGTGAAAGGAACTTCAAAGGACATTTTAAAGGGCTCAGTATTTGTCACCTCCAACTAGGGAAGCATAGGAAACTAGTGTCTGACACGATATCTAGAAAATCAAGAAAGGATGAGAGGTGGTGTATATGCTAAGAGATGAGCTGAAGGAGATGGGGCTGCTTTGGAATCAGCCTGCACTCTCAGAATCTACAGGGGCAAAGGCTGTGGAAGGGTCCCCAAGACCTGCTGTAGAGTATGCACAACAGCAAACAGATGTAGAGTTGACTTGAGTCCTATCTAATAGGGGCATCTGGGGGTCGAGGGTGCAGGGATGAAGACCTCAGTGGAGAAAAGCTAAAGGTTTCCCGAGATTCTTAGGGAATGAGGAAGATGTATGCAACCTGCAAGAGGACGTATCACCTTGTGCAAGGAAAGGACAGGTGAGAGGCCCTCAAAAGAGTTAGCCCTAGAGATGGGCCAAGCCCAGAAACCAACAAGTCAGTTCAGAACAGTCCTAGTCAAATAAGAAGTTTGCCTGTTCCCCTTCCCTCTTCATCCTTCTCAGAGATGAATGACAAAGAGAGAAGGAAACAATCACACTTCTCCCTCTGGAAAGCCTACATGGGGAAAGGGGATAGCTTTTACACTGAATGGACGTGGAAACTTTGACTATTACAAGGGACAAGTACTCTAATTTCTGATTTAGAAAGTATTTGCATAGGAGAAAAATGACGCTACCAGAATTTTCATAGGAGCAGGAGAAGATCACCTCCCACAAAATTTTAAAGTGGTAACAGGAGACAACATGAAGGTGCATTGTCTGTACACTTTTCATGTAGGTTCAATGTGTCAATTACACTCCCATATACCTGATACACAACTTCGGCTTTGTATATTTCATCACAGTTGCAACTACAGACCATCCCCAACTAACGATGGTTCGACTTACAACTTTCTGAGTTTAGGATGGCACGAAAGCAATACATTTTCAGTAGAAACTGTACTTCAAATTTTGAATTTGGATCTTTTCCCAATATGCAGCGTGATCCTCTCTCACGACTCCCTGTCAGCCACACGATCATGAGGGTAAATGACCCACACACTTACAGCCATCCTGCATCCATCCAACCATTGTCTTTCACCTTTAGTACAGTATTCAATCAATTATATGAGATATTCAACACTAAACTAGGCTTTGTGTTGGACGATTTTGCCCAGCCGTAGGCTAATGTAAGTGTTCTGAGGACGGTTAAGGTAGGCTACGCTAAACTATGATGTTCAGGAGGTGTATTAAATGCATTTTAGACTTATAATATTTTCAGCGTGGCGATGAGTTTACCAGGGCAGAACCCCATTGTAAGTCGAGAAAGATCTGTACTTATTTGATATCTGCTTATCCCATGAGAGCTTGTAGCTTTATCCCCGTACTGAGCAATTATATAATTCTTCATTTAGTTCCTCTAATTCCATACTATTTCCCAGACTCAACATGTCCAATATTTTCTCTCAACTTTTGCTCCTATTTTTCCGATCTGTGACATCTCTATTTCTTCAATTCACTAAGCTAAACAATATAAATTCTGCTTAGCTTTAAGGCCCATCTCAAGTCCTTCTTTCTCCGTGAATTTTTTCTCATAGCTCCATGCCCCACTGGCTACTGCCTTCTCTGAACTTCTCTATACTCTCATTCTCACGTTTCACATTTTCATGTGTTGACTTATCTTTCCTACAGTATTGCACGATCTTTTTGAGTACAGACCAACTACTATATTATTTTCACAGTCTATTGGAGTTAAAACATTATTCATTTCTTCAAAAACGCTTTTTTTAGAGTCTACTTTGGGTCAGGCACTATGCGTAGGTTAATAAATATTTATGGATTTTGAAATAATATAGTCTGCATGACATAGTGTACATAAACTAGAATTAGTCAATGGTGTTTCAAATGTGCATTTTATCTTATGTCACCCTTATTTTATTTTATTTTATTTTATTTTATTCTGATGGGAATGAAGCCCAAATAACATTTGTGTTGCACTTAAATTCTGCAGTTTTATTGTCCAGCGGTTTCATAGCTTCTGGGTCTGTGTTTTCGTTGCTGTTTTCAGACTGTCATTAGAAAGCAATGTTCAGTATTTGGAAAGTATCTGAAGTAAAATTTTTCTCTTCCCTTTTCTGACCCGTTTCTTCATGATCTCTTCCTCGATTTTTCTTCTCTTTGTTGTTCTTTATCATAGTTAAAAGATTATGAAGTATAACCAAAAACAGAAATTTAATATAACATCAACAATAAGTGTATAGAAAAGTGATTTGAAGAAAATATGCTAAAATGTTAACAGCGGTATATGGATGTAAAGTGCAACTATAAGCATTTTGTTCTTCTTTCTTTTAGTTTATTTTTGATAGATGTTCATTTATGAGCATGCATAATAAAGACAATCTTTAGGAGTTAATTTTGTAAAAAGTATACTGTCCCCTTTTCTTTTCCTGACAGCCTAAATGTACCCCAGTCTTTTTTATTTTAGTTATTGCATACATGCATACTTATGTCAAAGGGGAACTAGGAAACATTATTTTACAGACACAGCTAACTGTATTTAAAAAGATTATTCATGAAAATCTTCAGTAATGCTTTATTTCTTTGATGAACAAAACACCGAGCTGAGCCAAACCGTTTTTTAATCACACATGTTCAAGAGTCAACCTGCCCATAGTGCTGATAACATCAAAAATCAACATTTTAGTTGCTCAGATGGATGCACTTAAAAATCCCTTTGGACATCTCAAAAGGTATTGCCACCAGTGAAAATACAAAACTACTTATCTGGGTCACATTCATAGTTGTTTATTTTAAATGTTTTCATCTCAGTTTAAAAATTCAGCTCAGTGTTAAATTCTGCCTACTGTTAAATTAAAGAAACAGAAAACTAGCTACGTTTTTTGAGAAAATTGCAAAGCATTAACATAATATGAGTGATTGATTATCTAATGTTCCTTTCTAATGTGTTATTAAATTATAGTATTTTAGTTGACTTTCAAAGTTTTCTCAGTAAAACTTCTAAAGGCGAATCCCACATTTTCAGTTATACCTCTTACCTCTGAGCTTTCACTCCCTCACTCTTTGTTTTGTCTTAAATTTTTTTTGTCTGTGCTAAATTTCTATCTCTTTGAAGCCACTACCTACTTTGAAGTTTAGCCTGGGAAAGCATTTTGTTTTGTAAGCCAAGAACTAATCTGGGAGAGATACTCATAATTATATGTGATAGTGCAAAGGTGTCTTCACTCTAACATAAATATTTCATGCGTATAAAACGTATCATCACAGTTTTATTTTTTAATCTCAGTATGAAAAAGTATACTGAAATGTTCTCCTTTCTCTCATGAAGTTCTTCACAGTGAAAAGCATGCAATACATAGAAATTCTAAAAACATACTAGAATTAAGACCTGAAATGCAAAGTTATAGAAGGTTAAAAGAAATTCGGTTAACAAAACTGCGGTGAAAACTACAAAAAAATATTAATGGAATTATTCAAAGGCATTCTTTGAAACATTCAAGAAGTCTCCTTTTCACTAATTACGGTAAAAGAATAAAAGGATAATTAGTGCTGAGATATGATCTGTAAAATTTTTAGTTTTCACTATTTCCTATAATTTGAAATAATGGCAACAGTAAGTCTAATGAACTAAAATATTTCACTACCTTACACTAATGAAAGCCATCTACTCATTTGAACATTCATTAATCTAACAAATATTTCCTAAGTGCCTACTATATAAGAGGTTATTGGGCTGAGTATTGGACATACAGTAATGGACAAGATGCAGACCCTATTCTTACTGAAATTTTAGGAAGACAAGTAAACATGTAATTTCAATAGAATATGGTAAATGCTACAATGTTATTAAGGTTACATATGGGAATGGAACCTATTCCAGTTTTAAAAGTTTGGAGAAAGTGGTAGACAAGCTGAGACCACCTCTCTGTGAAAAAACCATTTACTTAGCAGTGGGCAATAATCTTATGTCGAGGTAATATTTATTTAGTCTACAAATATGTGAAATAATTACAAATAATGTAGCATTTAGGGTGAGAAAAAAGAGAAGACTAAGAAACAGATGATATTAAGAGGGAATTTAAAAACAAAGATGAAGAAGAAAAGAAAGCATTGAAAACTGGATGGTTAAGTAAAGAAAACTTTTCTTGAACTAGCCCCGATGGCCTAGGGATTAAAGTTTGGTGTTCTCCGCTTCTGCAGCCCACTTCCAGTTCCTGGTCATGGAACCACACTGTCAGTAGCCATGTTGTGGGGGTGGCTCACATAGAAGAACTAGAAGGCCTTACAACTAGAAGATACAACTATGTACTGGGGATTGGGGAGGGGAAAAAAAGAGGAAGATTAGCAACAGATGTTTGCTCAGGGAGAATCTTTCCCAGCAAACAAAACAAAACTCTTCTTATTTCTTCCCTTAAAAATGCCCCCAAAATCAGAGAACAAGAAACAGAAACACGAATTCCATCTTCAGTGGAAAGACACAGGAGACATCTGTAAGCCCATCCACAACTGACTATAAACTTAGAAAACAGATAAAGAAATGGAATATGACTTAGCAGAGGGAAGAGAATTCAAATCCATGTGCTTAGGACAAAGAATCTTGATGCACAATAACCCATTTTAGTGTTCAGATCCCCCAAAAGTCTCAGTAATTGGAGGTATCAGGTATCTCTGAAGGTGGGCATGTTAGGAGTTTGAAGACAGCAGGAAAAGTTATGAATCTTTAAAGGATCAGTTTGCCCCTTCTCTGTGCTTTTAGGTAACTACCCCTCAGGTACACCATAAGAAATAATTTTTTTTTCCAATAGAAGTTGAACCTGAATTGTTTCAGAGTTGGAAAACAAGACCCAAAGCAATTCTGGAGTAAGATAGTAAACTTAATTTCTGCTGGTGATGGGAAGAAGGTGAGATGAAATTTAGTAAAAACCTACATACTTAACTGTGTGCTAAACAGCTCCTGGACATACCCAGCCCCCAAATGCCAGCTTTTAGACTTACAACCTCAGAGTAGAAGTCCGGAAGATCTTGCTCTGTGTCGACAAAAATAATGCATAACCAATCTATAAATGAAAATTTGGATGAGTTTATTCTGAGCCAAAATGTGAAGACCATAGCCTGGGGCCTTCCTTCCCCAAGGAAGAAAGGGCATCAAAGAAGTAGGGTGTACTGAGTGGTTATAGCATGTTTCACATGCTATAAGAGCATGTTTCACATATGATTGAAATGTCCCTTTTACAATAGTCACGAGACTGCTCTCTCAGGACAGCAACTGATGGACACAGCAGGTAGTAGGTCTGCTTTCTTGGTGGACACAGCAGGGTGGCAGGTCTGTTATCTTGAGCTGGGAGGTCACAGGGTGAGCACAGCAATCAGTTCCTAGCCTAAGGAGAGATACTTATCCTTAAGCAAATGCCAGTGTGGGGGAAAGTTGCACCTTTATCTTAAGGGCATTTTTTTTTGCCATAGGAAATGCTTAAAGCGGATATACAATGCACGCTCAATGGCCATGTCAGGCCCTTTTGCAAAAACAAAGTCAGGTCAAATTAGGTTTACACCAAATGGCTTCCTCATGTACTCCAATATATCCTATTGCTTGCCATTTCTATTTGTCTTCTGGGAACACTAAACCACCCAACAAAAATCACTTAGATCCACCAGCCCAACAGACAATCTTCCCCAAAACAAAGAGCTTCCAACCCCTTTCCTGGTGCTTCACTCTTTTTTTTTCCCAGTTTTATTGAGATATTGACATACACATCTGTATAAGGTTAAGGCATACAGCATGATGGTTTGACTTACATATACTGTAAAATGATTAGCACAATAGGTTCAGCTAAAATCCATCATCTCACACAGATAAAATTTAAAAAAAAGAAGAAAAGAAAAAAGAAAAAAAATTTCTCCTTGTGATGAGAACTTTTAGCATTTACTCTCTTAACAACATTCCTATATATCATGTAGCGGTGTTAACTATAGTCGTCATGTTGTATACTTACATTCTTAGTTGTTGTGCCAACATCATAGAGTGTACTTATGCAAACCTCAATGGTATAGCCTACTAAACACCTAGGCTGTATGGTACTAATCTTATATGCTTATAGTTTATCTTATAACTGGGAGTTTGTACCTTTTGACCATCTTGCTCCAATTTCCCCTTTCTGTACACTCTACCTCTGGTAACCACCAGTCTGATCTCTTTCTGTGAGGTTTTATTTTTTATTTAATTTTTCACATATAAGTGAGATCATACAGTATTTATCTTTCTCTGTCTTACTTATCTCACTTAGTATAATGCCTTCAAGTTTCATCTATGTTGTCACAAATGGTAGGATTTCCTTATTTTTTATGGCTGAATAATATTCCATTGTATATATATATATATATACCATATATTTTTAATCCATTCGTCCATCAATGGACACTTAGGTTGTTTCCATTGCTCGGCTATTGTAAATAGTGCTGCTATGAACATGGGGGTGCAGATATATTTTCAAGTTAGCGTTTTTGTTTCCTTTGTATATATTCCCAGAAGTGGAATATCTGGATCATACAGTAGTTCTATTTTAATTTTTTGAGAATCCTCCATACTATTTTACATAATTGCTGTACCAGTTTATAATCCCACCAATAGTGCACAAGGATTCTCTTTTCTCCTCCTTCACACTAGCGTTTATTGTCACTTGTCTTTTTGATGATAGTCATTCTAATAGGCATGAGGTGATATCTCATTGTGGTTTTAATTTGAGTTTCCCTAATGACTAGTGATATTGTGCATCTCTTCATGTACCTGTTGGCCTCTCATATATCTTCTTTGGAAAAATACCTACTCAGGTCCTTTACCCATTTTTCAATTGGATTATTTGTTTTTGCTATTGTCTAATATGAGTTCTTTATATATTTTGGATATTAACCCCTTATCAGATATGTCGTCAGAAAATATTTTTTTCACCCTGTAAGTTGTCCTTTCGCTTTTCAATGGTGTCTTTCCCTGTACAGAAACTTTTTAGTTTGATGTGGGCCCACTCATTTTTAATTTTGTTGCCTATGCTTTAGTGTCATATTCAAAATATCATTACCAAGACTCATGTCAAGGACTTTAGTCCTATGTTTTCTTCTAGGAGTTTCATGATTTCAGGTCTTACATTTAAACCTTTAGTCCATTTTGGGTCAATTTTTGTGAATAGTGTAAGATAGGGACCCAGTTGCATTCTTTTACATGTGAATATTCAATTATTTCAGCACTATTTATTGAAGAAACTATCTTTTCTCCATTGAGTATTCTTGGCTCCCTTGTAAAATATTAGTTGATAGTGTAGGCTTAGGTTTATTTCTGATCTCTTAATTCTTTTCCATTGGTCTGTTTTTATACCAGTACCATACTGTTTTGATTATTATAGCTTTATAGCATAGCTTGAAATCAGGACGTGTGATGTCTCCTGCTTTGTTCCTCTTCCTCAGGATTTCTTTGGCTGTTAGGGGTCTTTTGTGGTTCCATATAAATTTTAGGAGTGTTTTTTCTACTTCTGTAAAAAATGCCAATGAAATCTTGACACAGATTGCATTGAATGATGCTTCAATCTTGAATACATATTGATCATCAGAGACTGTTAAGGGACAGTCTGAAACATGAAAGATGATGGCCAAAACAAACTGTGAAATGCACTTCAGAGAAAGCTAGGATGATGCAGGAAAAAAAGAAAATGTTGAAGGAACTATGATTAATAATTCTTAAAAGATGAAATGATTTTACTTTTGTGAAACAAGATTAGGATTCTATAAAAATAGGAATAATCAGAAAACAAAAAAAAAGTATTCTTGGAAATTAAAAATGATACCCAAATAAAATATTCCATAAGTGAGTTAGAGCATAAAGTCAAGGAAATCTCCTAGAAAAATAGAATTAAAAAGCCAAAAGCAATGGTAAATAGAAACGCAAAATTAGAGACCATCCCAGTGGTGTAGCGGTTAAGTTTGTGCACTTTGCTTCAGCGGTCTGGGGTTCACAGATTCAGATCCCGGATGTGGAACTACACACAGCTCATCAAGCCATGCAGTGCAGCATCCCATATACAAAGTAGAGGAAGACTGGCACAGATGTTAGCTCAGGGACCATCTTCCTCACAAAACCAAAACAAAA
The DNA here is from genome assembly GCF_021613505.1 of Equus quagga. Lineage (NCBI taxonomy): Eukaryota > Metazoa > Chordata > Mammalia > Perissodactyla > Equidae > Equus > Equus quagga. Next base: position 14,629,165 of record NC_060277.1, read on the forward strand.
CAAAATCAAAAGAAGAGCAAAATTGGAAAATTGATCCAAGACGTCCCGCATTCAATAAGTACCTACCCCAAAAGAACTAATAAAGAGGAGAGTCGGGAGAAAATTGCCCTCCCCAAAAAAATAAAAGGCAGAGAAAAATATTTCCCAGAATGAGGAAAATAATCTCTATATTGAAAAGGCCAAGTGAGTGTTCAATAAAATTAATGAGGGGTGGGGGAACTTATAATAGTGCATTTTATTATGAAATCTCAAGGAAAAAAAAAGGTTGAAAAGAAGATCCTAACAGCTTCCAGATTTTTTTCAAAATAAAATTACATAAAAAGACGAAATGGGCTTCTCAACTACGTTAAATGCTAGAAAACAGAAACTATGTCTCAGAATTCTCCATGAAAATAATTTTTAATCCTAAATTCTACAGCCAACCAAAATATTAATCAAACATAAGGTAAAAATAAAGACTTTTTCAAATATTCAAAGACTCAAAAAAATTTATTTCTCCTTTATCCTTTTTCAGAAAGCTATTAGAGAAAGTTCTCCTCTAAAATGTGTGACTAAACAAAGAAGAAAACATGAGTCCTTGAAAACGGAGGTCAAAGATGAGAGATTTATGAAGGAAATTCCAAAGTCAAAGGCAAGCCTGGATAGCTATTGGTCCAGACTGGAGTAGGAAGATGGATGGTTTCAAGAGAAAAGTCTTCCATTAAAAAAAGTAAATGAAAGATTATTTGACAGATTTAAATTATAGAAAACCTATTTGAGGAATATTTTGGAAAACAATTACAGGGGGTAGAAAACCTAACTCCTGTTTCAAAAAAATCAAATAAATGAAAAAATATGAAGCGATAATTAACTCCAGGAAGAATTTTAAAGTGTAAGACAAGAGCTCATACCCATCCCATTTAGCTCAGCAGTGAAAAAAATTGCATAGTCATAATAATAATTCTAACTTCGGATTTTAAAAATTGTGTTAAAACTATATTGGACAGATGTAGGAATGACAAGGAAAATGTAAAAGAACTAAAATCTCTACCTACTTTAAGAGAAAGTCAATATAAAAATATCTAAACTGAATGAACTAAGAGCTATCAATATTTGACAGTATTTAAAAACATATAAGTAAACCACAAAGTTGTTTAAAAGTTGGAAATGGTTGCCTTTAAGAAGTAGTAAAGGTCAAGGAAACTATGACAGGAAGGCACTTCTGGTTTTATTTGTTTGTTAAGCTTTTTTAAAATTGTGTGCATGTGTTACTTTGATAAAAGTAAAAAATGTTCAATATAATGAAAATGTTAAAGGATTTTAATATGGTTTGACCACATAGCTATATACAGAGAGTGGAAAACAACCCAGCTAAACCTCCTATTTTCTATCAGTTCCTTGACGGCGCTGGCCTTTCAATTAGCACACCATCTGTTAGTGAATCATCAACAATTGCATAAACACATTTTCTCTTCAAGGCTCCAATCTCAGAACAGGCACAAGTCCAAATTGTTTAGGAAGTTCAATCTGGTCAATGTTGACAGAGGTCTTCGGATATTTCTATAATATATTTATAAGTAAAACAAGGAAGAAATAAATGCACATTTCTTTTGAGGGTTTTATATAACAAGTGCCTTTCTGAGTAGATTTGTGAACGAAGGATGAGCCATTTATAAGAATGTTTACTTTTCTTTTTAGAGATATTCCTACACTGCCAAAGGATTCCCTGGTCTACCTGCCAGGACATACTCCAAATATTTTATATTGATTGCCAGTTAAGCTGACTTTTAAAAGTTATTATGTGCCAAAACCTCCAGTTAGTCAGTTACACGTATTATTTCCTTTAATCTCTAGAATCTCGTGAGATAAGTATTATATTGAGAGCAGGGGCTCTAAGAGGTTACATGATCATCCATGGTCACACAATTGGCATGGAACACAGCCTGGACCTTCTGCCACTTCCTCAGAAGAAGGTAGATGTTTTTTCCACTCAATATTTAATGACATAAAGTTTCCAAATATTTGTTGAGTAATCTAAATCTGTACTTTAATGTCAACAGAGATTAAATGTTCCTTTTACACAGAAGATTTATTAAATCCAATTTGATATATTTAGTCTGTCTATCCCTCTGTACACTAACACAATCAAATCTCAAGAAGCAGAAACATGGCTAAAGGGATTTTCAATTTTTAGTAGAGTCTAAGACTAAAGATCCTACATGCTGAGGATTCTGGAGGAACATAAAGTGATGTCTGCAACTTACTTTGAAATACATCAAAAAATAAGATGGATTGGTGGAGGAATAGAAAAAAACAGAGAGATGGCTAGATACGTGACAAAATAAGTATAGTAAAATATTGATTGCAGAAGCCATAGATGTTCACTGTAAAATTGTTTCAACTTTTCTATTTGTCTGAAAACTTTCAGAATAAAATATTGGAGAAAAAAACTAAAGGATCTCAATCACACCGTCTCATAGAAGTGTAATGAGAGCCACAAATTTGAGTCACATATATAATTTTAAATTTTCTAGTAGCCACATTAAAAAGAGAAGAAAACCAGGTAAAATTAACGATAATAATATATTTTATTTAACTCAATATATTCCAATATTATTTTCAAGTAATCAATAAAAAATTATTAATGAGATATTTTACATTCTTTTTTTTATAAAATGTCTTTAAAATCTGGTGCGTATTTTCCACTTAGAGCACATCTCAATTCAGAGAAACCACATTTCACATGCTAAGTAGCTACAGGTGACTACAGGCTACTTTTCTAGCAGTGTAAATCTCCATATAAATACACTGGCTGCCCCATTCATAAACTCATTGTAAGCAGCTGCATAGAGCAAACACAGTACAAGAGAGAAAAATCCTTTCATAGGAGAATTGTAATGTAAGAAATTGTGACCATTTTAAAGTAAATCTTGACCAAAAAATATTACCCACAAGTTGCATGTATTTCAAAATATATATTCTAATAAGATTCTTCTGCTTATTCTTGGGAGTAGGAAATAACTTATTTAACAGGTGAATACTGAATAAAGACCTACAAATCACATTTTAAAAAAAATCACCATGCTTGCTCCCCGACTCTTCTTTAGTTTTCCACAGTTAAAAACAAAATAGTGCATACAAAAAAATCTTTTTTCCAAAACTTAGGAAATATTTTCTTGAGTTTGTGGCATTTTTCCAGCATTTTCATTGTTTTCCTCTTTAAACCTCTGGTTTGGTAACAGACTTCTCCGTACTAATATCACAGCCCGCCCTGGAAATAAAAGTGGAAAGGCAAATACTGCCATTGCATGTAGATGACACCATTTCTCTTGTGTTTTTAAGACTAGCAGTCTTCAGGCAAAGTTGGAAGTTGAGACTATTATGTAAAAGCTTAAGGATCATAAAAATAAAAAGTCTTCTGTAACGTATATAATCGTAAAATTTTAAAGATGAATTTTTGTCCTGTAGTTCCTTAGTAACTGAAAGTAAATATGATTATAGTTCCCAAATTTCTTGCTAAATGAGAAGACAAATGTCAACCTTGAAATAGATTAGATTAATTTGATAATATTAAGATTAATATGATTTAATCTATGAAGTGGGCTTTATAGATTGTAGTCCATCAGGAGACAAAGGACATCTCTATTAAACCTGAAGCTAAAGGCAGCCTGTATCCAATGATGCTAGGGTACCAAAGCCTGGCCACCTTGTCTTAATTCAGGACACTCTGAAGGGCCATCTCAGCTCCAGACCTCCCTAAAACATCACCTCTGGTCTCTGTTGCAACTGCAGCACAGTTCAAGTCTCCCTCTCTCCAAACCTGCTTCCTTCACTCTCTTAGAGATGTTTCTGGGAGCACTTCCCAGTAAACTTACTGCATACAAATGTCAGAGTTTGCTTCCAGGGAACCTGACCCAAGAAAACCATATCCAGTTTTCTTTGCCTTTCTGAGCATGTGGGAGAATTACACTTCCCAGCTCTCTTACAGTTACCTGGAGCTATTGGATTAATTAGGCCAGCGGGCTGTGAATGTGAGTGATATACGTCATTTCCAATCCTCGACATTTAATTGTGTGAGTTCTTCACAGTCTCTCTTCTTCTGCAGAGACCTCACTTATCACCTGTTAGAGATAATGTAGCTGAAACACAACGGTGAGGCCTCATCAGCTGGGATCCCTGAGTGGCTGTATGGAGTAGAACCCTCCTCATCCCTGCCTCCTATTGGCCTATATTGGATATGCAATGATGAGAGACAAACAAACCTTTATGTTAATCTGCAAAGCCTAGCCTCACTTGTCTAATAGTGTCCATAGACTAATGTTCTCTTTGGGTAATATATTTTCTTGAGAATGAATGAAAGTCAATCAATTTCCTGGGTTGAATTTTCCCACACAAAATGGATTCAGAAATTTTGTGATATTCATTTTAATGACTAAGAAAACATTTTCCCTCTTCCTACATTTCTCCCCTTACTTTTGGGTTCTTAAAAAATTATAGCAGAAAATGTTTGGAGATTTTTTTCTGTAACAATGGCAATTCCAGATTTTAGACCCTTCTATAAAAAGGAATATAAAAAATGGATAATAACCTTAGCAAGTTTTATGAGAACGAAATGAGATAATGTATTTGAAAACTGCTAACATGTTTAGACGATGTTAGTTTCCTTTCTGTCTTCCTATCCTGAAATAAAAAATGCCGGGTAAATACAGCATCACTTTAGTTTCAATCAATTTGATAGGGTGTTTCCCGATGGATAATCTCAAGAGAAGGATCCTTTGAAATCCAAAGTAAATAAAGCAATTAGCCCTGGACATCAAGAGCATGGTTCATTTCACAAAAAAATAGAGAGTGTCTACAGCATTCTGCTCTTTATAAATAGGAGTTCAGACCAAGATCTGCAAAGAAAATCATTTGTAATTTGTAACTTGCAATTGTTTCCTCCTCATTTTCTTTTCCTTACTGTAAGGTAACTCACCTTCTTTACCTTTGACCCCATTGTATACTACTTTTGCATTTAGAACAATCTATTAGTGTTTACAATTGGTTTAGACCAGGGGGTGCAAACTGAAATGCTAATGAGGGCCAGAAAGGCATTATAAATAAGTAAAACTGACAAGGTTTAAGAAAAAAATGTTCTCTGAGCTATTCTTAGCTTTCTCAATTTGATAGAGAATGGCTCCCAATACCAAGACTATGCTCTTAAATACCCGTTCCCACTCAAAGGAGCCAGAATTTGTGAAATGGCTGGTTTCATGTCTAGGCTGACAATGTACTAGAGGAGCTTAGAACATTTTGTCCAACAGATAGCAAAGAAATTTTAAAAATTTACTAGGGTTATGTCAAAAATACTCAAGAGCCAAACTGAACAAAAGATCAAAAAATATAAGCATCGATAAGGATAATAAGTGCAATGGATTGAAACACAATAAATATGCTTAAACACATGAGTTCATTATACTAAAAGATACAAATTAGTCGCAAATGGAGGATGCTAGTTATTTTGAGAAATTCGTAAATAGAGGAAAAGAATCAGGCATTTACTCAGCCTTTCCTTTAGGCTGGACCACTAGGTAAACAAATACTAGACAAGCAGGTGTTTTTCTTAATAGAAATATTCCAGGTACTAAATAAAGATGAGATACTTTAAATAAACTCTCAACATTTTGCAACCTTTAATGAATTGATGGATCTGGACATTGAGCACTAATAGCTGCCAATGAGAGAGAGAACAGAAAGAGAGAGAGAGAAAGAGATCCTGACATTATGTGCCTCCTAATAGAATGCACCGCCACCTGTGAAATATTATTTCCAAGATTTCAAGACAACTTACAGGAAACACAGACGATAGAGAAGCATGCTAAATTTTACCATGGGGAGGCAATCAGCAAATTTTGGACTCTAAGAAATCCTACAAAACAATCAACCAGATTTATTCAACAAACAGCTGGAAGAAAGAGCCAAAGAGAGAGAAAGAAAGAGAAAGACAGAGAGACTGAGACAGGTTGTAAATTAGAAGAGATTTAAAGGACATATAAATCAATTACTTTGTGTAGACCTTATTTTAATCCTGATTTAAATAAATTGCAACATATATTTGAGACAACTGGAAATTTGAACATACTGGGTATTTGATGATATTACATACTTATTGTTAATGCGCAGGTATGATTATGACATTATGGTTATGTGATTGTTTTATGAGTGTCTCTGTTTTTTTATTTCACATGCTGAAATATTTACAGGTAAAATGATAGAGCATCAGGGGTTTTCTTTTAAAAAGTATAGTGGAAGGAAGTGGGTGTGGGTATACGTGAAACAAGATTGGACTTGAATAAGGAGAGTTAAAGCCATGAAATAGGGTCATGGGGAGTTATTTAACTATTCTACCTACTTTTCTATATGTTTAAAATGTTTTATAATTAAAGGCTTTTAAAACAAGATAAAACCTGAAATTAAAAATCACAGAATGGATTTAAGAATATCTCAGTTTTGCCTTAATTCTACCAGTAACAAAACGACAATATGAGTATAATGGTAAAGGGGAACTGTCTACCATCCACTGAGCTGGGGACATTGGTGCCGACCATGGCAAACAGGAGAGTGCATATCGATTGCAAGAGGCAGGAGTAACTCAGCCCAAGACTATTGATACTACACATAACAGCAAGGTCAATAATGGTAGATCTTCTGGTGTTTTCAGAAAAGCTGTAAATCGAGAGACGTACATAAAATATCCTCAGTGTTAAAATGATGGCAACCAATGCAAATTTCTTTTAAATCACTCTGTGGGTAATTACCATATGGATCAAACAAAATATGATGTTTTGCAACCTCTGGTTGGTAATGAACCATCACTGCACCTTAACAACTGGCTTCCTCATCTCCCATCGGGGAGTCCCAGGTTATAAAACCCCAGCATCTAAGTCTCATGGGATATTGCCAGGAACCTCTTGTTTGGTCTACACGCCTTTGATTCACTCCATTGCCTCATGTCCAGTTTCTCTGTGCCCAGTCTCTCCAGATGGACCCTTTGGCTGGAATAATTGCTTGATTTCAACTCCAGATTATCTCCCAAATACTGTCTTAGTCAGATCTTCAGAATCTCAGGGCCTAATCTAGCTCCACTTTCAGCAAAACCTTTCGTCCACTCTGTCCAGTATCACAAGCACCCTGCTTGTCCAGGAAGCCTGTTTGGTAAGAGGTCGATTTGAAGTTATCCTAAATGTCAATTACTGTGACTTCACCAAATACAAAACACATACGTTTTCCTTATTCCCATTCAAGGCTAGGTTTCTCCTGGTCTTCGCTGAATACTGAAACCCTTTAGATAGTCATACGCTGTTTGTTTATAATCCATACCCAGTTGGAAAATCACTATCTGGCTGAGTATAAACACATCTAGCATTTGACCATCAGAATGACCCAGTCACTTCCTCTGCGTCTGCATGTACGAATAGTGATGTAATAAGCTCTTGAATGTCATCTTATTAGTACTTGCAACTTGTTTGCTGTTCTTGAGACTAGAAGTAGTCATATAAATGTTGATTTTAGTTAGGTTTAATTTATCTAAATGTTGCTTTTTGTGATAAAACTCAGTGTACGAATGTTAGACGCTTAAAATGCCACCCAGAAAAATAGAGACATAAATTTACAGTGGTAGAGATATTTACTATCAAGAGTTTCTGAAATATAGCCTGGTTCGTTAATGCAAAATTTAATAGAATTACTTCCCTACAGCTGTTTCTCCATCATTCTCCATCCCTCCCCCTTGCCGTGAGTAGAGCCAAGAGAAATCCTCATTTTTGTGTATTGGAGTAGTTGGGGCAAAAAAAAAAGGAGATAATGAGTTTGATCAACATCTCTAGCATTTTAAGTATTTTGCTATCTAAATACATATAAATAAAATGAGTTGGAGCCTTGTATATAAAATATTTTCTGCCTATGATAAAAGGGCATTTAAATTACCTAGATATAAATATTGTCTCAACAATAAAAAAGCAAAACATTTAAAATTTGCTTAAATTATAAATCATATATTCATCGTCATCATTCCTCTAATTCCCAGAGCCCAGCTGTGAGGCCTTGGTCCCCTCATACTGCCGGACGTTGGAGCAGATACGGCAGCTTCTAGGACACGCTAATCAAGACAAAGTCTTAGTTCATATCTCATTTAGAACTGGCTTTCACAGGATATTTTTCTCCCCATTAAATACTATTTTTAAACACTGTGAAAAAAAACAAAAAACAGATGTTCTTGTGTAAGAGATCCTCAAAACATGACTGAGGACAAGATCAGTGGAAGACCCATTAGCAAAAGTTTTGGATGGGGTGTGTGTGTGTGTGTGTGTGTATTCTGGTACGATTACTTTGTAAATTGTGTCAAGTTTGTTCTCCCATTTTTCTGAAAAAATTCAATTTCTCCTTATTTCCTTAGATAGAGCTAGAAAAGTCTCTACTCAACAAAATCTCTAGAACTGTTGCAATTTAACCGTCCTTACATTTAAATTAAACCATTTCTCAGATCATGTTCTTAAAATTAGGAAAAAGAAGAAGAGACTATAATACAAAATAGAATGTGTTAGAAAAGAGGCATTTTTAGACCCCATTAGGACGTCTAAAAAGAGAGAAATTTAGTTATTTTCTATACAATAAAAAGATTCAGAAAATACATATTTATTTGCAAAGAGATAGTTTAGGCAAACTAAAATGCTTCTTTGTGCAAGAATCCTATAATTTATTATGAAACCATGATTTATCTAATCCTGATTGAAAGTTATAATTATTTTAAAAAGAGAAAATATGTCATTATCACCTAAAAATGTGCAATTTAATCAGTTGACAAAGCTTTAGAGACTTTGGGTTCAGCAGTCAAAATGTTAAGCATCATGGATATAATCTAAGACTATTTTTTTTTCATTTTATAGATGAAAACTATGTTTGAGAGCATTAATTCCTTATCCAAGATAACACAGTCTTTTTCTTGTAGTCAAACTGGTATTAGAAGCCAGTATTTGTAAATGGCGCTGCAGTAGCACATAACCTCCCCCGAATCTCTGTGGATTGCAATCTCTGCGAGATTTACTTCGCATTCACTTTACACGGCAACTTTGGTTGACTGCTGTTTTGCAACATGTGCCTGCTCATTCTCATACCCAGGTTGAAGTACAAACCTTATTTGGAACACGCCATTTTTCTGGCAGAGAGAAAAAAGAGGTCTAACAGAACTATACAATGCCTCTTAAAGCTTTTGCCCAGATGTAACATATGTCACTTCCACTCACATTCATTGCCATGTATTTTGCAACTTGTATGACAAAGCCTGACTCAGTGGGGTAGAGGCGTGTAGTCTTCTTACAAGGAGCTTAGCAGGGAACTGAGAACCATCACGTCCTTTACCACAATGGATGTCCAACCTCCAGAACTGCACACTCTCTCCCAGGAAGCAATGGGCCTCTCTCCATTCTTGGATTCATGAAGGCAATGAGTTCTGAGGGCTCACTGGCTACCAGGTCGGATCTGATTTCTAATTTTTCAGGTAGACTGAAGATTTTATTGAGAACATTAAAACAAAATACCATTTCCCCTGGGGCTAGAAAACTGAAATTACTAATGGGAGTAAATTAACACTGGGCTAAGAGTTTCTCTTCAATAGACTCATAGGGAAGAAGTTGCTGTTTTCACTGAAGATCCTTCCTAGGTTAAAAATTAGTCCTTTTAGATTTCTACGACCTGATTCTCATTTTTAGTAAATAGTGTGATTGACTCCCTAACACCCGTTTCAACTCACCCCCATTGAGTAACATTCATTCAGTTTGTGGAATTATTCTTAATCCAAGAGATGGGTCTGCTCCAGCTAAGGATAATCCCATTTCTTTGCTGGTGACCAATTCAGAACGGTCTGATTCCAGCCATTGAGATATCAGGGGAAGGTTGCTGGACACTTGTGGAAAAGATCCCTCTCTACTCTTAAAGGCGGTAATGGAAAACTCCGCTCTACCTCCCACAGAATGTGAACTTGAAGCACATTGCCCCAGTGGCCATCGGCAGTCATCTTGAGAACATGAGACATGACAGCCTGAGGACAAATCTGACTTTGACAATCCAAAGCTGAGAGAAAAGCGGAGAAATATTGCTAGAAACCTAATTAAACTAGGCCTAAATCCAATCTCTGGATTAATAGTTATGTGAGCCAACAAAATGCTTTATTGTTTAGTCAGATTAAACTGATATTCAGATGCTTCCAACCAAAAGCATCCTAACAGAAAAAGCACTAGTCCCTCTCTCTCTATCTTCCCCCACGCCACACAGAGAACCAAGCTACAAGGTTAGCATTGATTCTCTTAAGAAGTACAAGCAAATATCTCTCTCTTAAGCTCTACAATAAAAACTGTTGTCTTTTTTATTTTGTTAAAATATCTTATGTATCAGTATACCTAAATATGATGCATGAGCCAGCTGTTATATGCTATTTACTCGAATGAGAATTTTAGGCAAATGATAATATGTATTTCACCAGAAAGGGAGGAACAAATAAAGATGACCAAGTCACTCCTTAAAGAGCGCATTAGAAAATTATCTCATCTTCAATAGATTACCTATGGCCTATTGTCTTAGCAGTGCACATCCCCCCAAATCAATAAAACAGATATTCAGATGAGCCATGAAGTTGTTGAATAAACAGAAGTGTGAGAGATTCTCACTAGTAGTTTTCAACATGACACTAAAATAACTTAAAATCACTATACAAGTCTCTTTTTCTTTTTGCTCCTTTTTGATTTCTTTTATTTATTTATTTATTTATTGCTGAGGAAGATTAGCCCTTAGCTAGCATCTGTGCCAGTCTTCCTCTACTTTGTATGTGGGTTGCCGCCACAGCATGGCTGACAAGTGTTATTGGTCCACACCTGGGATCTGAACCTGTGAACCTGGGCCACCGAAGCAGAGTATGCCAAACTCAACCACTGTGCCATGGAGCCAGCCTCCCCTATCACTTTTGTTTTAACTGTGATGCCCACCTCTACCTATACAAATATGCCAAAACAGCATGGCGATACTCTTCCTATAAAATATTAGCTATAATAAATGTCACTCTTCACCCTTCCTTATTTGCATCTCTCCTACAATATGTCCATGGCAAAAGATAATTTCAGTAAATTCCAGCTACAAATTTAATCTGACATTCAGAACTTCTCCCCAACCAACATCAATTTCTTGCTCCCAGCTTGTAATTTTAAACTGCATATCTGCAAGTATCTCAGGGGGCCAGAGCTGAGAAAACGCAAGAACAGAGAAATTCGCATCTTGACAAGTTTCAAATTTTCATGTATGTTCTAAGCCAGCAAAATAAGATTTCAATATTCAGGGCTTGTCAAAATATATCCTCTACACTGAAGACAAAAAAAGCATTAGAAAAGTCATAAGCAGAGGTTTCCAGAGTTTTTTTCGATATCAGAAACACTCTAAAAGTAGTATAATAATACTCATGCATTAAGAATAAAAATAAAATGAAGTTTCTGCAAAAATGTCAAATGTTGAAACTTAAGAGGAAAGAAACTCCGAAAAAATGCAGTGGGTGCGTTTGGCACCTCAGGGACACCAACATTTGTGTGTTGGTATGGGCTGCGAGGGAAGCAGTTCCAGGAAGCTGTGTGGCACGAATCTGATGGAGGATTTCCAGAGGAAATAGTGATGGCAGCAGAGAGCATGGAGACACACAGAAACTAGAGGGGAGTGTGAGGCAGAGAGTGTCTGGGTAGGAAACATGCTACAAGCGAGGGGTGGCAACCTGCTCCAAAGAGAGTGTGGAGATTGTGCCATTAAACACTTGAATCTTCAATTCAGGAAGGCCAGTGACACAAGGTTCAAACAAAAAAGTGGAAATGATTATTAAATACACAAAATGGGGAAGAAGGAACCTCAGGCCAGATCTGGTGGATCAGGGTAGCACCCAGTTTCCTAGGTGAGTTTAACTTTTCTCACATACCACTCTAAAAAAAGGAGACAGCTGGATCAGGGGACTGCTTCCCCAAGATAAATATAATGCCATAGTTAACATCTTCATGGGAGATGCTTCCCTGTCAAATTTCAAGTCACAGTTTGAGGACTTTGGACAATTGGCATCAACCAACCAAGATGCTGAGAATGAAACCAAGATTTTCAATTTCCGATAGACTTCCTTCTACTTAGAAACTAGTACTTGTGTCCATAGGAGCCCTTGGGTGGCAACAATACTGTGAACCTTTATTTTGTGATTTATTGAGTACTAGAGAGTTGCTGATGTTTATGGGTGTGGATCTGGGACTGTGGTAGATTTACAGGGCCTATTAACTCTTTAGACTCTTTACAAAGAAGGTACATGGGAGGTGTGAGGTTGGATTAATGCAATTAGTTTCAGCTAATGTACTAAAAGAGCTACATACCTGGTGAAGGATGCTCGAAGCTTCAGTTGCAAAAGTCCCAAATACACACATGCATCTGACTGAGACCTCTCCAGCTGAGACAAAGCAGAAAATAACCGTGACCTTTCATTTCAACATGTTTAACTATAAACGATTAAAGGATTTAATTTTGGGCTTTAGTTTCTCCCTGAAAATACAATAAAAGGAGGAGAAGTTATACTGTTCAAATCTGAAGCAGATTTATATCACTGGTATTGTCGTAAATTTTATTCTACCTTTTAGGCTCATTGCCTAGTCTCAAATAAATTATATTGGAGAGCATGGCTAGACAAAATTTAAGAAAGGAAATCAAATAAATGGTGAATTCTTCAGCCTAGGGCAGGACTTCCCTAGGGTACTATAGACATTTTGAGCAGATAATTCTTTTGTGGGGGACGTTGTACATTGTAGGATGTTAAGCAGCATCCTTGGCCTCTACTCCCTAGATATCAGTAGCTCTATCTGTCTCCCTCCCCCAGTTGTGACAATTAAATATGTCTCCACACATTGCCAAACATCCCACATATTCTAGGGGATAAAATGCCCCTGAAATATTCTGGTCTTCTTCGCCAAGGGAAACCTCCAAATGCATAGTTAACCACAGGGTGAGTGAAAAGCCTAACAAGTCATGGAAACAAAATCAAGAACCATTTTCTACAGCCCCTTCTCCCTCAATTTCTGCCCAGGCCTATAGAATAGGAACCAAGGAAGAATGAGTGCCTTATCTCATTGGTGAGATTGGGACTAGGTAGTACCGCTTCCTCTATCCCCAGATTACAAAAATCCAGAAACCAACGAGTGAGGGTGACAGGGATCCCTCTCACTGTTACACTTAACCCACTGAAGGAATTTTAGGTGCCTGTCCCCACAGGCTTGGGCTTGGAGATTTGATGGTCCTCGTCCCAAGGGAGAAATGCTTCCGATGAGGAACATAGTCATGTTCCATTTAACTGGAAGCTACGACTGCCCTCTGACCATTCAGACTTCCCCTCCCACTGAACCAAGAGGCAGAGATGGAGGTTACTCTATTCATCAGGGAGATTGAGTCTTATTACCATGGAAACTGAGGTGATAATTCCCCAACTCCCCCTGCCCCGAATTTGGAGCAAACTTCTTGTTCTTAACTCTATAACTATTGTTCCTACCAGCAAGCTCCTCTTCTGTGGGGCTCCAGTAACACGATTTCAGCCTTTTTGCCTTTTCAATTTTAGTGTCCCACATCGCTAGTCACTTCTGCTCTAAAGTTCCCACTCAGAATAAAAGCCAAAGCTCTTGCAATGAGCTGTAAAGACCTACACGGTGTGTCTGTTCGTCTACTTGCCCTGTGTTGTCTCTGATGTCATCCTCCACCAACCTTCCCCTCCTTCCCTCCATCCCAGCTACATAGACCTCCCCAGTGTTGCTCAAACACACGCACCCTCTGTCCTGGGGTGTTTATACTTACTCTTCTGTCCACCTGAAATACTTTTCCCTGGTGACTGGATTGCCATCAGGATAGTCCAGGGGAGAAGCAAAGATGAGGGAAGGCAATAAGTAGGTGGAATAGATGAAGGAAGATTGGCTATGAGGTGATCCTTATCAAGTGTGGGGATGGGTGTGTGGGAGTTCAATATACTCTGTTCCTTACTTTTGTATGTTTGAAATTTTCCATAATAAAAAGTTGGAAAGAAGCTCTGGGGTAAGATCTGTGGAGAGCGTCTTTTAGCAGCCTCCTCATGTGACCCTCATGCACTAAGTTTTTTGAGAACCCCCGTGCTGAGCCTGTGAATGTCCCTTATTCTCTAGAGTGGGAGCTTTCCATGTGGCTTTGGTTGTGCAGTTTCTCCTCATTCCTCCTCACACCCTCCTGCTCACCAACCTCTCCTCACAAGTCTCTGCCACATTCTTAGAATCCTTTCTTTTCTGATTTTCACCTTGGATTTTTGTTACATCCAATGTGGGAGCTCTTTATCCTCTTTAAAAAGCCTGATAGTTTTCCTCCAACCCTTCGCCAGTGTCATCCACAAGCAGATCAGCTGACGTTCTGCTCACACATAATTACAGAGTGCCTCGGGCAACAAGATAAACATAGAACTTACCCTTCAGGTCACCGGAAACGCTCCCTCCATGTTTACAGTTCTGAGTTTACAGATGACCCGCAGCAGCTTCGGAGTTTTAGAGCATCCTGGAAATTACCCCACTACATTGTGGCAACAAAATGCCCATTTGCCTTAAAATTTTTCTCTTGAACTTGCTGACACATAGGAAGTTGAAAACCCCTTGGAACCAAGAGGGCTATCAACCTGTTGCACACAGCAAACAGCTGTGAGTTTAGAAAGCTGTGGGTAATTAACAATTTGTATCAGCTAAGTGTCAACCAGGGCATCTCACCGGCACCATAAACACACAGAGGCTGTGAAGCCAAATTTTCCAAACACTGACACCTCTCCTTGCCTGCTATTTCCCGATGGGCTCCTCTTTCCTTTGAAGACAGCTCTGCCAGTATCCACAAATTCTTTTTAAACCTCAATTCCTTTGTCTATGATATAGTAGGTTTGAATATACAATCTCTCAAGCCTTCCTACTCAAAGTGTGGTCCACAGTCCAGCAGCACTGGCATCACTTGGGAGCTTGCTAGAAACACAAACTTTTAGGCCCCACCCCTGACCTACGGAACCAGAATTAGCATTGTAAATAGACTTTCGGGTGATTCCTGTGACAATTCACCATGTCACTTTCCTATTTCTGTTTGAACAAATTATCACAAACACAGTGACTTAAATTCGTTATGTTACAGTTCTGTAGGTCAGAAGTGCAACATAGGTCTCACTGGTCTAAAATTAAGATGCTGATGTGACTGAGTTTCTTTCTCCCGCCTCTAGGGGAGAATTTATGTCCTTGCCTTTTCTAGCTTCTAGAGGCCACCCGCGATCCTTGGCTCCTGGCTCCCTTCCTCCATCTTCAAAGCCTGCAGTGTTGCATCTCTGACCATTCTTCCTGCACCACATCTCCCTCCATCCCTGAACTCAGCGGGGAAAAGTTCTCCACTTTTAAGGTCCAATGTAGTTAGACTGGGCCCACTCGAATTATCTAGGATAACTGTGCCATTTCAAAATCCTTAACTAAATCATGTTTGACTGTCCTTTTTGCCATATAAAGTAACACATTCACAGTTTTCAGGGATTCAGATGTGGACATATTTGGAGCCATTATTCTGCTTACTACACACACTAAATTTCGAGAAGCTCTGCTCTCTGCAACATATTCATCTATAAGAAAATAAAGAAGTGGGATTCTTTTATTCGTCTGTTGACTGCATTCTTCCTGTTATGGACTGAATTGTGTCCCTCTACATCCACCTCCCAAAATTCGTATGTTGAAGTCATAACCCCTAGGATCTCAGAGTGTGACTTTATTTGGCGATAGGGCCTTTAAAGAGGTAAAATGAGGTCATATGCAGGTGCGGAGGAAGGCCCTAATCCAATAAGACTGGTGTCTTTATAAGGAAAGGAGATTATATATTACGTGCTGCCTGAGTCCATGGCACCTAGTGCAGTGCTGGGTGCAGAGTAGGTGCTCAATAAAAACTTACTGAATGAAAGAAAAGGGAAGTAGATTAGGATACAGACATGGATACAGGGAAAAAATCATATGAAGATGGAGAGAGACGACAACCATCCAAACGGCAAGGAGAGAGGCCTCAGACAAAACCAACCCTACCAACACCTCGGTCTTGGACTTCCAGCCTCCAGGCTGCGAGAAAATGAATTTCTGTAGTTTAAGCCATCCCATCTGTGGTACTTTGTTTTGGCAGCCTGAGCAAACTTACCCACTCCCCAATGCAATTTCCACGTATTTTGAGACAACCGTGACTACACTCTCATTGTTGCTACTTTATTATGAGCTACTGAACCCGACCCACGTTTAATTGCTTTGGGCCCTGTCTACCTGAAAATGACCTACTCTCCACTTTGGTGTTACACAAAATCATAACCCAGCCTCCTTTCCTTTCCCTGGAGACTCGGTCTGTGGAAAATGTCTTCATCCTTCTTAGCAAAACTCACAAACTCAGCTCAGTCCATCCAGTTTTGGCTGTTTTTCCCAGTGTTGTATGCCTTTAATTATTCCCTCTCTCTCTAGCATCATCAATCTCTCTACCACTGAATCTTCTCCACCTGCAGAAACACTTGGTTCTACCTGTTCAGTAAAACCACCAGCCTATAGTCCTCTAAAAGCATTAAACTTCTGGAAAAAGTAGTCTCTGCTCAACCTCTGCATCCTCATCACCAGTCCTCTCCTTCACACTTCACAATCTGACTTCTATCCCAAACATTTGGCTAGAACTACTGCCTCTGATATCAGTGGTGACCATTTTTATGACTGCCAAATCTAGTAGTCTCTTCTCACTTCTCCTTCTCTTTGATCTGTTTGCTATTTTGACAGTGTAGTCTGCATTCTTTCTCAACACTCTACTATTTTTTTTCTTTCCCTTCTTCTCTAACCTCTCCCTCTTTGTCTCTTGCACTGATTCTACTTCTAAAAATATTTATTGCATCTCTACCATATTTTAGAACAAGGCTGATTCCTACCCTCAAGTTCCTTAAAGAATTTGCTCTTTCTCTTCCCTCCCTGAAGTAAGCTTCCCTATATTTAAATGTAATTGTTTCCCAAAGATCCATCTTTGATATTCTCATTTTTTATGGTCTTTCTCATAGCAACAGATTCACTCCTAATGATTTCAACCAGGGCTTCAGTGCAGGTAAAGCCCCAAACTTTATTTCTACCCCATAGTTTCACTAAACTTCTCTACCAGCATGTTGCTTTAATATTTTATATTCAATAAGTCTAAAACTAAACTCATTACACAACTTAACCAAAATTGTACATAACCAAAAGTGTCCATTGAAAAAGGACAGAATATACAATATTAAATACCTTGGTAGACTTGACCACTAGGTTGAAACTAATAATACAAGTTTTATTGTGGATAAATTCAAAGTCTTACAAATATTGACCACACAGATGCAAAGATGAGAGACCAGTTCTTATAAAGGAATCTGTAAAAGGAGACATGAGACTACATTAAAAAGCTAGTAAATCTTAGACTGCACTAAGATCGTCCAGCATCTAGAAGAAGAGAGAAAGGCATTCCATTGTTTTCTGGGCAGGTAATATTGTGGAGCTAAACTTTTTGAAATAGTTGCTGGAGCTTACCAATGACAACTAGCCAAAGAACATCAGTAAAAATAATCAGGTGGGAGGAAATCCAGAAATTGTTTCCTATGACAAAACATTTTTTTTAAGAAAGGAAATATTTTGGATCAAATGACTAGCTTCAAGTGTTTGAAGAGCTGACATGTGAAACTGTAGCTATCGAGGGCAAAACACATGGTAGAGGCAGAATCTCTTCTTTCTCAGGGGATCTCAGTCCTTTTCTCTTAGGGGTTTCAACTGAGTAGATGAGACCCACCTACATTATGGAGGATAATCAGCTTATTCAAAGTCTACTGATTTAAATGTTAATCACATCTAAAAAACAGCTTCACAGCCACATCTAGACATGTTTGATCAAACATCTGGGTACCATAGCCAGGCCAAGCTGACAGTTAAAACTAACCATTAAAATCCTCATTGTACCCTAAAGTAAGTGACACTAGTGTCAGATGATAGTGTCTTCTCCTTGACATTAGAAAGCCTTCCTGCCTGCATGCTGCTACTTCAAAGATTTCCTTTCTGAACCTTTCATCATTTTCGCTCATCAAATAGAGCTATAAAGTCTCTGACTATATAAATGTGCTCCATATTCTAGCCTATTTTCCTCAGATGATAATTTGAATTGGTAATACAGTTCATAATGGTTAAGACTTTGTTAGAGTTTGCAGCTAAAGGTGACTTCCTGTCTTCATTGACCACAATCCCCTTAGTGCCACTTTCCAGTGCTGTGTGCCAACAACCACCCTTCCAGAAAAGTATGAATGATCAATACGCTTGATCTCAGGAAAGATAAAGCATATACAAACTCTGTCATTTTGACCCTTCAGCATCTGCCTTCATATACCTGGAACCCTACAAAAGACAGGAAATGAGGTCTCTGTTTTACTGGTATTTGTTTCTCTACGCAATTGGACTGACCCTCCAGCAAGAACTGAGAGAACTGGTATTATTCCAGGTTCGTGTTTTTCTCTATATTATAGGTATAATTTCTCCATGCCAGACGAACTACCTAAAGTTAAGACACTTCAAATATTTCCATTTGAATTATTTTTAAAGTTTTCAGTGTGATAATGATTATTTTTCAGAGTCTTTATATTTTGGAGCTATGGATTGAATATTTACTGAGAAAATGGTAAAATGTCTGAGATAACCATTGAGCTGGGTGGTGAGTACATGAGGACTCCTTATACTATCCTCTACTTTTGTATAGGTTTAAAATTTCATGGTGAAAAGTTATAAAAATATTTCTATGTGGCATGCTGATATTTTACCAGTATTTTTTAAATGAAACAGGCAAATAGATTTTCCTGGCTACGTGTTCCTTAAAGCTACAATCAGTGCATGTCAGTTTATATTCTGAGCTTTGTTAGTATAATCATTAATCTTGTATTTGTCTATATTTGTGCCTACCTCTATTAGTCCCCAAGCTGCTCCCTCTGGGGAAGAAGGCAGACATTGTCAATAGAAGCACACATTTTTAGCATTTGGGGCTCAATAAGCAACTGGAAGGAAAAATTCAATGAACCATCCCATATGAATAATTTTCAACACTACTTAAAGGCTGACTATGATGATTACTGAAATACTGTCATTTATTGGGAAATAGTCTGGGATTTAGGAAGGATTGCTCCTCACTACAACTACCATTGTTTTTTTCTTTTTCTTCTTTTTTTTTGAGGAAGATTGGCCCTGAGCTAATATCTTTGGCCATCTTCTTCTACTTTATATGTGGGATGCTGCCACAGCATAGGTTCATGAGCGCTGCATAGGTCCACACCTGGGATCCGAACCTGCAAACCCAGGGTGCCCAAGCAGAGGTGGAGAACTTAGCTGCTGTGCTTCCTGGACAGCTGTACAACTACCGTTGTTTTAATAGTTGCCTCTGTTACTCATCACTGACCTTAGCCCAGTTCTCCACTGTGGCCTCAGGGAACCTTTCAAACTCACAAAGAAAACAAAAGTCCTTATCTTTTCTCTCCATAATTAAACCACAAGGTTAAGGAAGGGTGAATTTCCTTTAGTAACTCCTTCTATGAACAATGACTTAAGGCCAAAAAGGCACAGGTCACCTTGTATAGACTAGTCTGTAAAGAGCCTGACTCTCAGAAAGAAATTTGTCAGCATAAAGGTTAATTTAATAGGCTGCTTTCTCAGACCTTCAACTAAAGTCTTCCCATTGCAGGTCTTCAAACTGCCTTGTTCTATCTGACGTAAGTGACAGGTAATATACCTACTGGATCACCGCAGAAAACTTCCCATCTATACCATTAAAATTGGTCAAATAACATTTTTTTCAGTAACAGTTTTCTTCTTAAATAAACTAGAGTTTTAATGTCGTCTGTTGTATTTATGCAACTTCAAATCTCTCTTTTGTCCCAAATACACAGCTCCTGCTGAGCTAACAATTTTCTGTCTTCATCTTGCTATTTATAACACACTGATGTTTCCTACCAAGAATCTTTGGTTTAATCCGCAAAACTCAAATGGACCTTCTGAACCCATTGCCAGTGCTGAAGAATTACTGTTTTAATGTCATTATTCAATCATAGAAATGTTTTCCGTGCACACATCATTTCAAAATTATGAAAAATAAAATCTTCCAAGGCTTTCAGATTGCAGCCCACAATCATTTTTTGTACTCTAAAATGCTCTGGACATATTGCTGAAGAAGTGAGTGTACTATTTACGAAAATTATTCTTAGCTTCATTTTTCTCAACAAGTTTAAAAAGCATAATTTGGAGATTTATTATATTTGTTTCCCCTTGTTTAATATGTCATCAACACTGGCTGCACATTCTTTGAATTGCAGTAAAGAATTTGGCTGTCTAGACACAACAAAATAAGAACATAAGGCTTACTTCAAGTAAATCACTAACTTGTGTTAGCCAACAAGATTTTCCTAACACTTTTGCTCTATTTTATTGAAGGATTTTAGGATCGAAAGATCATATTCATTTCACATTTTCTCTTCTTTCTTTTCCAGTCTATGAATAAAGATTTTTAAGAAGAGAAACTACTGAAAAATGCAGAGCTTGGCCCGAATTGTCTTACATTGATATATTCTCATTGGATAAATTTATGTCCACTATATAATGTAAACTTCGATGAACAATCTAGACGCAAGAGATGTCACCTGTTTACCTCACCTGCATTTGGAAAGCCTCACTTCAGACCCCTGTATATTATAATAATATTACAGCCTGTTTAAGGGAGAAAGAACTTGGGGATTTGTGCCTGGTCCCCTTCTTTTATGGATGCAGAAACCAAGGACAGATCAAAGGGGGAGTTTCCCAAGGTCACTCTGCTAGTCAGCGCTCTCTGGACTCTAGGAATGCCTCTTCCTAAAAAAAAAACTGAACAGACCTAAAACACTTCCATCCCGGAATTGAAAGAGTAGCTAAATTCATGTTGTTAGTTTTATATGGAAGAAAAATGATGACTTTTAATATATGTATCTAAATCATTTGCCTAGTAAGGACTCCTTAAAAAGAAAAGCCCTCACAATTCAGCTCTCCATCTGTTTCTTTCGGTAAAAATTAAGGAAATATGCAATCTCTGTTGTGGTTAGCCATGACAGAAAACACAGAAGCATGTCTTATAGCTTCCCTAAAGGGATTTCTAAATCCTCATGGAAATTCCTTAAGCCGATTTACTAATGCTAATTTTGTGATGCTCTATTGGTTTTGCTTGTTTGTTAATACAGTAACATTCAAATCCTATTGTCTTAAATCTAGACACACCAAGAGAGATTTCTAGCTCCATGTGCGACAGATTACTCCCATATTCCCATTACAAGCAATTCAATCAGTAAGGCAGTGAGACATCTGACTCCACATTGGCTGCTGGGAAGGACAATTTAAGAAACTTCATCTTCTTTTATTAAAAGTGTTATATCTTGGGGCCAGCTCCGTGGTGTAATGGTTGAGTTCGCGCGTTCTGCTTTGGTGGCACGGGGTTCACCACTTCGGATCCTGGACACGGATGGAGCACCACTCATGAAGTTATTCTGTGGCAGGCGTCCCACATACAAAGTAGAGGAAAGATGGGCACAGATGTTAGCTCAGGGCTCATCTCCCTCAAAAACAAAAAAAGAAAAGAAAAAACAAAAACTGCTATATCTTGATATTAGAAAGCCTAGAATTCAGAAGTACGCTGGGTTGTTTTGTGCTAGCCCTGGTATACTAGACTCTGAAGAGATTTCACATTTTCTTTTATGCAATGTTGGGTTTTTTTGCATCAAAAATTCTTTCTATAGGATCTTCATGGACAAACCTTCCTCCAACACACGCACACACACTTACACACCACATGCCTACAACACTTCAGACTTAACATCTGAAGTTCAATATCCCAAAATAGAAGAGCGAAAGACATATTCCCAGGAACATAAGGCTTTAGCAGAGTCTGGCCCACCCTACCATGGACATTCCTTTGAAGTTTCATGTCTGGAAATCTTATATTTTACCTTTAAAGTTAGCACAAAATTTCCATTTGATTGCATAATATGTCCCTGCTTTAATATAAATATTATGTCTCAAAGAAATAAGTGACCCAAACTGATATTCCAAGAAGATAAGTGTCCTGTGGCTTCACATACACACTAATATGGGCCCTGGGCATCCAGTTTGAGAGTCTGGAAGGACAAAATGCACATGTTAGCAAAACTAAGCTGAGATTTAATATAATCTGCATAATGATCAATCCCACTTTCACCAGGCATCCAGATAATTTAGACTCATCCACCTGGGGCATGGAGACGAAGTGGGCAGGCAATCCTAGTTCTTCCAAAAGGCCATAGTAGGTGGAGTTCAGGGCAGGCAGGGGGCTGAATATTAGGGGATTCATTCACTTGTTTGTTTATTCATTGCTTTCTGAGCTCCAGGCAGTGAAACAGGTAAGCAGCTAGAAATACAAAGATGAATAATGATAGTTCCTAACCAAATAAGCTCACCAACTAGTGGAAGAAAACAAACATCTACACTGGAAATTCTAAATCAACTTGAAAGGGAAAAGGTAGCAATATACTAAGAGCTCTAGAACTGAGAAGCAGCAGGAACTAAGGTGGTGGATGTAGCATAGAAGAAAAATTCAGTCGATTTTGCCTCTTCCATTGTGTTAAGAGATTTAAGAATTGTTTTAATTCCCAAAGCAGTGCTCAGAGGCTCAGAGAGAAATGTGAAGAATGTAGATTCATTACTTTCTCCAAACTAAGACCTCAATATGAAGAGGTAATGTCTGGCTTATTTCAACAAGATCCATTCTAAAGCTATCCTCTTGAATAACTGATTTATTCCAACAGGGTAAGAGCACTTTTGTTGCTTTTAAAGACTCCTTTCAATTTAATCCAGTCGCTTCTCCTGAAGGCAAGGTCAGGTCACAAAGGTCTTGCTCCAACGAGTAGAGTCTCATCTACCAAACTGGGTGACGGGACAAGATCTGAGTGGTCAAGGTAGACGTTTCCTCAAGATTACCATGATGGATGTTGGGGATAAGTAGAAGCAGTCAAGAAAGAGCCCTATGTCAAAGTTTTGAGCAAGTCAGTGTGTAAGGTGATAGGAAACATATGGAGAAGAGTAGAATTTTTTGTGGGTATTGGGAACAGAATTTGATAAATTCAGATTTGGACAAGCTGTATTTGCAATGCCTTGCAAGCCAGCAAAATGGATGTGTAAAGCCTTCTACTAGGTTTACGGGTCTGGAGGTCAGGAGAGAGATTTGAACTAGATATTTTTTGGGGGGGGGTGGGGTTCAGAGTATAAATAATGACAGAACCTGTGAGAGGGGATGAAGATTACTTGAGGACAATAGATAGAATACGGAGTGAAGGAAATGAAAGCCACAGTGCTGAGAGAAACCAGCCTTTCAGTGGACGGATAGAAGAGAAGACCCAACAAAGAAGACTGAAGAAAAGTAGCCTGAGAATTAAGAGAAAGATCACAAGAATGCATTTCTTAGAAACCAATAAGAGAGGGTGGTTTTTAGAAGGAGGAAATGGCCAAAGGTGTCAAATTCTTTTGAGGGACCAAGCAAGTCAAGGGCCGATCTAAGGACATGGATGTCATTTGTGATCTTGATGAAAGCAGTTTCAGGGCAGTGGTAGAGCGGGAAGCAGATGGTGGGGCTTTGAGAAATCAGCAGGAGGTTAGGAAGCAGAGACAAAAACTAGGAGTAACTTGTTCAAGCATCTGGGCTGTAAAAAGCAAGAGAGAGGTCTGTAGCTAAAAAGAGATGTGAGATCCAGGGAGGAGGACTGTTTCTTTGGTATTCTTACCTTCTTTCTGTTTTGTTTTGGTTTTTTTAATATCATGCACTTGAATTCAGTAAGTGAGAAAGAGCAAGAAAAATGGGAGAGATTGGAGACTGGAAAGAAGGGAGGATAATTCTCAGGTCCAGTGCAGGATAAAGGGGACAGTTGAGAGAAGAAGAGGCAGAGCTTTTCCATGGATGGGGGTAGGGAGAAGTACGTAAATGTGATGCCAGAACATGGAAAGAGTTTCTATCTGATGACTCTACTTTCTCTATCAGGATCCTTTGCAGAAAATGAGGTGAAAAGTAGAGGAAAAATGGCTGCAGTCAGATGTTTGAAGGGAATTAATTAGATTTGAAATCACCATAATGAAGAGCAGAAGGACAAACTTACTCAGGAAATAGAGGAAATTGCCCATCAGTATTCATGGCCCAGACGAAGGGGTTAACCATGAATATAATGAGTATTAATTATCCTGGGGTTTTGTTTTGTTTTATCTTGTTTTAATTTTCTGTAGCAATGCTCAGAAGCTCAAAAAGAAATATGAAGACTGTAGGTGCATTGCTTTCTCCAACCTAAGACCTAGATGTGAAGAGGTAATGTCTGGCTTATTTCAACAAGACCAATTCTAAAGCTATAATCATGAGTAACTGATTCATTCCAACAGGGTAAATATATTTTTGTTGCTTTTCAAGACTCCTCTCATTTTAATCAACTTGCTTCTCCCTGAAGGCAGGGTCAGGTCACAGAGGTCAAGAAGACGGTCTCAGCCATCAAACTGGGTGAATGGACAAAAGCTGAATGACCAAGTTAGGTACCACTCCCAATTTTAGGGAACCTGAGACACAACAGAGTACATACAGAGTTCCAAAGGGGAACCAGTTCTTCGAACTAATTTGGTTACAGAACAATTATTCATTTAATTTGTCGTACAAAGTCAGAGAACGAGGAACTAGGCTAACTTGATATCACATTATTTGGCCAAGTTTTTCTAAATTCCTACTACTTCAGGGCACTTGGTCTGAGAGGTTGAGCTGAAGTTACAGATAGGAATTAAATGGCCTCAACTGTGTGGATAGAAGGGTTGCAGAGTCAGGCAGAATTACAAAATAAGGCTTTGTAATCTTAGAAGAGCTCCCTCCCCACCCTCTATCCCCTAATCATATACTCGGAGCACTTGTGTGGTATCGCCAAAATGATGGGTGCTGCAACTACTACGTGGGAATTAAGAGGCTATCCTGTGATCATGAGCGAATATATCATAATGAAATGAAGAAAGAGGAACACGGAAGAATGACAATAGAACCAGAGTGAAAGAGAGGTCAGAAGCTCAAGAAATTTCAAAGGAAAATTTTATATTTGAGTAAAGACAGAGTGAAAGGGGAGAAAGAGATGCTAGTAGCCCTTCTTACTTTTCTTCAACTATGATATACTGTAGGTATGTACACCATGATATAGGAATACAGAAAAAAGGAACAAATATTTGAGATGGAGGAGGAAAGAAAACAAGTGTAAACAATGGGAGTCAAGCATAGCATTCAGCAGGAAGCAATCAGAGAACCTACAGAGATTGTGCCAAAGTGGAGCCACATGAGCATCCTAGAAACCGGTGGGAGTCTACTAGAGGGGCAGGCAAGCAATGATAACAGACTGGAATCTAGAGCGTTGGTTCTTAAACACTGCATGCTCTGCTACTGCCCTCAAAATACGCTTTCAGAAACTGCTTGAACTAAGATTTATCATAACTATCCAAGGAAAGAGAAAGAACTATACGTAATTTAAAATGAGAACACTTTTTAATGTTACTGGCCCAATTGTTTTTGCTGTAGCTTTTATTTAATAATGTTGAGAAACTCAAACCTTTGAATATACACGTCATCACATGCATTTATATGACTTTAGAGCTTTTGATACTTTGATTATAAAAGTGATGAAAACACTATCTTACACATAAATATGACTTCATCCCCTACATAGTCTTAAGCCTGTGGATCCAAAAATCTTCAAACTTCATTGCCTCAAATTATATGGATTAATCCAGGGGTCAGCAAACAATTTCTGTAAAGGCCCAAACAGTGAATGTTTTGGGATTTGCAGGCTGAGGGTATCTTTTGCAACTCCTTAACTCCACTGCTCTAGCTCAAAAACAGGAGTAAACAATATGTAAACACTGAGCGTGGCTGTGTTCCAATAAAACTTTATTTACCAAAACAGGCAGAAGACCTGATTTGCCCCGGGAGTGTAATTTGCAGACTGGATTAGTCTGTGAATTTATAAATTAATGAGATTATTTTTCATCTAAATACTACAGTTTATATAATCTAAAGTTTTTATTTAGCTAAAAATTTATGGAACACAACTCAATCTATAATTATTTTATTTAGGTATTTATCTACTGTTAAAAAAATGGTGAAGAAGACAATTTAGGCGATGCAAACAAACTTTATCTAACATTTCATGAAGCAGCCAGTCTCCTTTTGGAGAACTGCAAAAAAGGGCGGCAGAGCAGAAAGCTTTTATGGAATAAAAAATAAGAACAAGAAAGGGAAGAATAGAAAATGCGTGATTGGCTGGGACCACGTAGTCAACCTTGTTTGAGGTGAGGAGGAACAAGTAAATGAGTATTGAGCCAAAGTTGGCTTGGAGTTAGGGATTGGCTGACTGGATATACTGCATTTCTGACTAAATGGAGCATTTGCAGGGACACAAAAATTATCTAAGTCTCGGTTTGTTGATGTGGCACCGCAGGCCGGAGCTGCTCCAGGTTGGGCATAGAAATTTATCTCAACACTACTAATTCATTGAAATGTAAGCTTTATGAGAGCAAAGACTGTTTTTCGTTCACAGTTATAGCTCCAGCACATAGTAGGTACTATACATGTATAGTTAATAAATAAGTAAATTTATTTATTTTATAAATCAGCTGTTTCTGCCCAAAATGAAAGTTAATAAAACTTCTTTGCCAGGAAGTCTGTGTCTGAAATGGAATTTTCCTAATAAAGTCTCAAAAAGTTATGTTTGTTCTACCTACCTATTTAAATGTCTCCTGTCTAAATATAACTGCCGAAGGGTAAGCTATCTATATTTCACGTCACTAATTAAAATTACTAATTTTGTTACCAAACGACAGTGATATTTCTTCCTCTTTGCATTTCTTCGTTACTAGTTTGAAACACCCCTACCCCACAAAAAAAGGATACTGTTTCCTTCTCCTTGCGTTCCTACTATAACAATCCTAATTCTTTTTGAGGCTACATGGATGATTCTGCTTATCAGAGAAAGGAAAAACAGAAAGGAAAGTTTTAATATTTTCACATTCATAAGTATTTTTATTTATTTTATTTTTTATTTTTTATTTTGAGAAAGACTAGCCCTGAGCTATCATCTGCTGCCAATCCTTCTCTTTTTGCTGAGGAAGACTGGCCCCGAGCCAACATCCATGCCCATCTTCCTCTATTTTATATGTGGAACACCTGCCACAGCACGGCTTGATAAGCCGTGTGTAAGTCCACACCCAGGATCCGAACCGGCAAACCTCGGGCCGCCAAGGTGGAACGTGTACACTTAACCTCTGCACTACCTGGCTGGCCCCAAAATAGAATAAACACCTACGGGGCCGGCCTGGGGCCACAGTGGTTAAGTGCGCACGTTTCGCTTCCAGCAGCCCTGCGTTCGCCTGTTTGGATCCCGGGTGCGGACATGTTACCGCTTGGCAAGCCATGCTGTGGCAGGTGTTCCACATATAAAGTAGAGGAAGATGGGCATGGATGTTGGCTCAGGGCCGGTCTTCCTCAGCAAAAAGAAGGATTGGCAGCAGATGATAGCTCAGGGCTGATCTTCCTCAAAAAAAAAAAAAAAAAAGAATAAACATCTGGCAGTCAGTAAGCCAACCGTTCCACCTAATGACGTATAACCAGGCTGTTTGCCCTACTGTCCATCCTCTTCTGAGCATCAGGCCTGGACCGTTCCTTTCCAGACATCCAATGCCCAAACTTGACTCGCTCTCTTTGTTGGCAGGATGATGAGAGTCCAGAGCATGAACAGGAGCTGTTTTGTGGGTCCTTGCAGGAATACACTCCTGGCAGTGGGGAGGAGGGGGTTGCTCAGCAAAGTCTCAGGGCGTACATGAGTGTCCTTCTACTGGATAATCCCCCCGGGGATTAGGCAGCTTGGATGTAAGGTTTGCTGCACAACAGTTGCACAGACCCTGGCTTGCACGTGTTCCCTGGCAATGGCCATCAAAGTCACTCAGCCTCTCTGCCCGCTGCTGCCTTTGTTGCAAACTCTCACTTCTCCACAAGCACACACCTCCACTCCACTTCGCACCTACCCCCTGCCCTTCCCCGCCGAGGTCTTTGTCTTCCTATATTCTGTTTCCAGCCCTGCTAATAGCATCCACACTCTTCTACAATCCTCAGGGGCTTTCCTTTTGATACTCAATTGCCTCTTTGAAAGTGAAAAACACCTGAATATTAACTTTCTTTCTCTTTGCATTCCTGCTTTATTGCTAGCTTGGAACATTCTCCCCCCTCCAAAAAAAATAAATAACTACTGTTTCCTTCTCTTTGCATTCCTACTGTAACAATCCAAAATATTTTTGCAGCTACAAGGATGATTCTGCTGTCAGAGAAGAGGTCAGAAACACAAGGAAAAATTTAATATTTTCATATGCATCCTAAGAGGCGAAGTCTTTTCCACGGCCTGAGGGCCTTGCATGATCTGTCTTTCCTTATCTCTCTGACCTCCCTCCTATCACTCTGCCCTCTTGCTCTCGCACTAGAGCCACTGCCTTCTTCCTCTTTCTCAAAATTGCCAAGCACGTTCTCATCTCAGGGCCTTCGCACTTGCCGTGACCTCTGCTTAAGATTCTTTTTCCACAGACATATGGTAGCTCTTTCATTCCTCCACATTTTTACTCAAAAGTCATTTATCAGGGAAAGCTTCCCTTGCCACTTTATTGAAAATTACAAACACCCTCACCCAACATTATATAGCTTTCTTCCCCCGTTCTTTTCTGGCTAGCTAACTCTTTATCTTATTTATTTTGTATTGCTTATTGTTAGTCTCCTCTAGCCAGAGTGTAGTTTCCATGGGGACCAGGTTTTCTCTGTTTTATTGTTGTATCTATAGCGCCTAGAACAGTGCCTCGCATGTTGTAGCACTCAATAAATATTTACTGAATAAGTGAGTACCTGATTTATCTTAAAGGAAAAGGTAGACAATATGCTCAGCATTACTTTTCACTAAAAGCAAGCAAGAGGCAATGGTTAAAAGCATAGTCTCTGATGACGTTTATGGGCTCTCTGCAATAAACATCCTTCTGTTTCTTGGTGGCAAAAGTGTGATTTGCAGCAATAGTGGTCATAAAAATATGAGGTATTTCTTTGTTACTTAGCCCCAAAATACTGATTTTTTTTCTAGTACAACAGGGGCCGCTCCAGTACAGATGAGTCCACACCACAGACGACGGGCGCTATCTTACATTTTGAAATGAAACTGACAAGATTGAACATGTCGGGGACGGGAATTGGCCACCCCAAGATATGTCTCTTTGGCATGAGGATTATCTTGGGCTGGTTACTTTTAAAAACTGCAGACATGAGAGAAGCTCTGAAAAGTAGAAGTTACCCTTTGTAAGAGACATGTACATTTGCAAGGGAAATCTCCATCTGTAAAGGTGTCTCCCTCTCTGTACCAGGAAGAAGGGGGGATGACCTTAACTCTAGAAACTCTTATCAACTCAGAAGGCAAGGACTTAAATGTGCATAATAACCTTAATTTTGTTTACTGTACTTGTCTGGTAATCTCCCATAACTGACTCCCCTCACCCCCAACATCCTCCTTTGTAGCTGAAGATGGTATTTAAGGTGAGAACCTCTGCCATTTGGGCAAGTTACTCAGCTTTTCTGGGTCTCTCCCACATATACATGTTATAAAGCTTGTTTAATTTTCACCTCTTATTCTGTCTCATGTGAATTTAACTCACTGTCCAGCCAGAAGGACTTAGAGTGGGTAGAGGAAATGTCTTCCTCTCCTACAGACACGCAGAGAGATACAATGATTCACTAAACAAGCATTCTTCCATACTTTCTTTCTTTTTTACCTGCTGCACAAACACTAAACTCTAACTACAGACATCAGTGCTGATTTACGTGTTTAGCAGAATACCCACTCCCAAAAAATTAACACTGAGGGGCTGGCCCAGTGGCACAGTGGTTAAGTTTGCATGTTCTGCTTTGGCAGCCCAGGATTTGCTGGTTTGGATCCCAGGTGCAGACTTACGCACTGATTATCAAGCCATGCTGTGGTAGGCATCCCACATATAAAGCAGAGGAAGATGGGCACAGATGTTAGCTCAGGATCAGTCTTCCTCAGCAAAAAGAGGAGGAGTGGTGGCAGATGTTAGCTCAGGGCTAATCTTCCTCAAAAAAAAGAAAATTAACATTGACATCTTCCATAATTTGCAATAAGATATCCTGACTCATCTCATGGCTCCTAGAAGAGACCAAATCATTTAACAAAGAGGTCACAAAGCTTCTACTGTACGTGATTTTTGCCATTCCAGGGCTCACTAATTCTCACTAAGTCTTACTACTTAACTAGCAACTGTGTTAGGCTTTTAACACAGAAATATGGAATGTGGTAGAACGTTTTGCAATAACAACTTCTCAAGGGACGCAAATCCAAATATCCCTGAGTTTTGCTGTGACCAAATTGTGCTCAAGTTATGAAGGTCACGTCCCTCTACACCACAGCTTCAAGGGCTCAAGATTAGCATTTGGAAATAGTTGCACAGTAAACATTGTGACATTTGATTTCTGCTATCTCTGTCTTTCTAGTGAAACTGAAACTAACACAGGTGCTCTTCAATTTGAGCTTCTTCAACATGACACACACACAAAAACGCAGATTCTGTCCTAGAAATGAGCTGGAATCAACGTACACACTTGGAGACAGATCACATTCATACAGAGCCATGGAGCTGCCATATTATCATTAGTATGTGCATCAGATGTATCAACAAATATGCCCACTCCTTTACCCCAATTATAGATTGATGCAGACCTCTCTTCATTGCTCACCTTGCTGCCATACACAAGTGCTTAGGAACACACACCTCACCAAAACACATACTCCCCCAATGGTCATACTGAATTCTCCAATAGCTAGCAAGAGCATATTGTGCAATATGAGTTGACCAAGGGTGACTGGAGTACACTGGGGAGTTGGCCTCGTTGAAGTTATTAAGTCTGTATATAATTTACATAAAGAATATTTTATTTAAAATGTTATTTTAAAATGGCATTATTATAGCTCTCATCTTTTGAGTTAAGCATTGTGTATATATCTTTAATCCTCTCAACAACCTTAGAAGATAGGATTCTTATCCTCTTTCTTCTCAAATGCATAAATTTAAGCTCAGAGGCAGCAAATGACATCTCCAAGGCCACATAGCTAGTAACTGCTAGAGAAGACTTATTCCAAGTCTATCTGGCTGTGGCTCTTTCAGGAGGAGACTGGAGTGGAGTTTGTGAAAGAAATGATGGGCATGATCATTTCTATTGAAAGATTAGGGATCATACTTCCTATTTCCAAATGCTATGAAAAGGGTGCATAATTTACTTGAGAAGAATTCATGTTATGCTCTTTTCTGTTCCATCTATCTACCTGTAGTTCCTTCAGTATCTCTCTTGTCCACAATCATTTGGAAAAACTCCCACAAGTCCCAAATCTTCACTGTATTATTTTTCTTCCCTTCCTCCCTTCCTCCTGAACCTAAATCACAAACGCAGTTCCGTCAGACTTGACTGGTAATAGCAAAACCTTCTTCAGGTTGGACCAGTGTTTCTCAACATTTGTTTTTACTCTTTTCCCTCTAAAGAAAATTCATTTTTTTCCCTAATTGTCCCTACCATGAAATTTTAATACACAGATATAGTATAGATCTATTTTTGTGCTGTGGCCCTTTGAGGGGCCATGAACCACTGTAATAGTTAAAATACCACCCCATCCTCAGGAATCAATTTTTGCCTCTTTAGGGGCAATATCACCCTTGCTGAGAATGTGTAGTTCAGAACAGGGTTCCTCAATCTCAGCACTAATGACATTTGGGGCCAGATAATTCTTTGTCGTGAGGGATTGTCATGGAATATTGGAATATTTAGCAGCCTCCCTGGTCTCTACCCAACAGATGCCAGTAGCAATCTCATGTACCAAAACTGTCTCTAAAAATTGCCAAACGTCCCTTACAGGGTAAAATTGCCCTTGGTTCGAGCCGCTAGTTTAGAGGGGAGGGAAGCCAAGGATAAAGCGAGAAAGCTTTGAACGTTTACGTAATAAAGAACTGCGACCTGGAGCAGACCTTCATTGAACCTGACCATAGTGGCCTCCTGATCTTGGACTTCCAGCCTCCAGAACTGTGAGTAATAAATTTCTGCTGTTTATAAGCCACTCGGTCTGTTGTATTTTGTTATAGCCGCCCAAATGAACTAAGACACAGGGCAACCAATGTCAATCAGAGAAGCCCGGAAGCCTCCAGGTCCGAGGTCTCTAAGATGAGACTGACGAACTATCTGACGAATCTGAACCCATTAGACAACGACAGAAAATCTTGGCTCCAATTATTGATAAAGACATAGAAAACCAAGTAAATAAACAAATAATAAGACAATTATTAGCTCTTGGGAGGAAGTGTGAGTAGCATTTAAATTGTCAGCATGATGTAGATAGTGATCTAACAAAATACATTGTCACCGAAACAAAAGTATCATATAATTAATTAGGGAGGGCAAGGGAACTGGGAGACAGGAAGTAGGAGAGCTGGGGCAAGGAAGGCTATGGGCCGTAATAGACAGCTACATCTTTATCTTACATGGTAAAGAGGCAGGCGTAACGCCTAAAACTGAAGCAATCGGGAAGAAGCGATAGAAAAATTTAACTTAGAGACATACAAGTTGATAGGCAAAGAATCAGCTATAAAAACTAAAAATTATTTTTTCCGCAGCAAAGAAAATGAGGAGGAGGGAGAAAAGTAGACACTGATACTTAACTAGTTTTATAAAACTATGACTTTTCAAACAATTTGCTTGTATAAGAAGAAAAAAAAATTTTTTTTTTTTGAGGAAGATTAGCCCTGAGCTAACTTCTGTCGCCAATCCTCCTCTTTTTGCTGAGGAAGACTGGCCCTGAGCTAACATCCATGCCCATCTTCCTCTACTTTATATGTGGGTCGCCTGCCACAGCATCGCTTGCCAAGCGGTACCCTGTCCGAACCCGAGATCTGAACCGGCGAACCCCGGGCCACCGAAGCAGAATATGCAAACTTAACCGCTGTCCCACCGGGCCGGCCCCCAAAAGATGTATTTTTGAAAAAAGAAGGAAAGGAGGAAAGAAAGAGAGGGAACACCAGTGAGGGATTATATGAGCCATTTAAAAACCCAAACCCAACTTTTAAGTATATTTTGGTTTTAACACTTAAAGCTATCAACTATTCTTAATTCAATGACCAAAAAAAAAAATCAAAGCACACTCACTTCAATTCAGGAGAGTAGTGTCCAAGGCAGAGGGTGTTATTATTTAATAATTAAATGATAAATGGAGATATATTGTAGTTATAGAGAAAGCACCATAATGCCAATTGAAATTTTTTACAGTTAAATTAGGCATAAAGGATTCTTGGAAGCTGATCGTGATGGTTGATGCTAGAGGATTTTAGTGTTCCTGGATCCCCTCTCACAGAATCAGACAGTGCAATTATATAGCAAAACCAAAAACCTATAGACAACTTTTGATATAAAACCATGTGACAAGGTATACCCACAAACTTCAGAACAAGAAGATGGGGACAAAAAGTCAATAGCCACAAGACCTGTGTGCTATGGGCATCTGTAAGGGAGAAAGAAAATAGCCAAAATAGCCAATAGGTATTCAGTGGAAAGTGTCACGTGCCTATTTGAGAGCAGCAGCTAAAACTGGGAATTTTGCCCAATCCCATAGCAAGTGAGTACAAGAGATACACAGTGAGGCCTGAAGAGGCTGAGGCAGGCCAGCTCCAGGAACTCTCAAAACTGAGCAGCCAGGGACAAAACTGAAAGGACAGGGACCCACAAACGAAAATTAAACAGAATACGTAGGAAAGGAAAGATCAAAATAAAAGCCAGGAAATCTCGGAAACTGAGCGGCCATATTTTTGAACTCTTATGCACACAACAGAAGCAGGAGCTCTGTGCTGTCAGAAAAGCCACTCTGAACCATGGTCACTTCTAACATTTCAGAAAAACGAATTTCACATAAAAAGAGACAATAGGAAAAGATTGTACTACTTCCTAGGACTGCCATACGAAATTACCACAAACTTGGTGGCTTAAAACTGTAGAAATGTATTTTTTCACAGTTTAGGAGGCCAGAAATCCAAAATCAAAACGTCAACTGGGTTGGTTCGTTTGTAGAGGCTCTCGGGGAGGAACCATCCTGTGTCGTTCTCCTAGCTTTTGGTGGTTGCTAGCAGTCCGTGGTGTTCCTCAGCTTGCAGACACATCACCCTCTCTGCTTCCATCTTCAGACTGCTCTCTTCTCTCTGTTTCTCTCTTGTCCTCTCCTCTTGTAAGAATACCAGTCACTGGATTTAGGACCAATTCTAAATCCAGGATGATTTCATCCCGAGGTCTTTAATTACAAACAATTTACATCTGCAGAGATCCTATTTTGAATAAGGTCACATTCTGAGGTTGCAGATGTGTATGAATCTGAGAGAGACACTATTCAACCCACCACGATGATCAACGTGAAATTCCATACAAAACTAATAACAGGAAAAAGGATAGAAGCGGACTAACATGTCTACAGAGAATGAAAGCACCCAAAAGACGTGCCCACAAAATATACCAAAACTATAACTTTCTATTTCAGATCAAACTAAAAGACACTAAGCAAATAATACAAGACGGGAAAGAACAACATTCTAATTTGAGTTAGAAAAACTCAGAAATGGCATGACAGAACTCTAGAAAGAATTAAAAATGAAATAATTTCAGAAACGAAAGCTAAACTCAAATAACGTGAACTATAATTTAAGGAAATTTTCCTGAAAAAAAAGTGAAACACTGACTTGAAAGACCGTATTTCATTCCTAAGAATATCTACCTAGGATAACCCACACGAAGGCATATCTACGAAATGATTGGACTTGAAAAGCTTTTGGGCATCTGGGCAAATGTAACCTGTGACTCACAAGGAAAAGAGAATTAGACTCTCCTCAGACTTTTTAGTAGACTTTAATGCTGGAATAAAATCAAGTAAGTATTTAAAATATTCATGAGAAACAAAGTTGACTCAAGGATTTTATATCCCACAAAACTGACTTCCAAGAACGAAGGACCCATAAAAGCTGTTGTCAATATGCAAGATCCCAGAGAATAGTTCCCAAGGTTCTCATGGACATTTCCTGAGGAATCTATTAGAGAATGAGCTTCAGGGAGCCAAATGAGTAGAGGGCATTGACGCTTTAAGATTAAATACGGGATAAAAGGGGGAAAAAACAGACTTAGTCATGGCTTACATGTGCTAACAATGTAGATGTACCACATGTATGTTTTAAAATGTGGTGGCAATAGAAGAGTGGAGGAGAAAATTAAAAAATAATGCAACTGTTTCAAGAATAGTTGAAGGTGATAGGAATTCTAACAAATCTCTGATTTGGATTTTTCCCTTATTACTATTTGTTTAGGATGCCAAAAATACCAGAATATTTTCAATTCTTCATGGAAATAAACAGTTAAAGATTATCAGACATGCAACATCTTGCTATTCTTTGATACAAGAAATTTCCCAAACATATGAGATCTGGTTCCTAGGCAATGTAACATAAAAAGAGGTCTGCATTAAAAATCATGGAATCATTGATTTTGCATGAAATTATTGAAAAGAATGTTTTTCATTAAAACACAGGATTCTAAAATGGCTTAAGTTTCAATAAGCATCAAAGGTTGTTTTATATCAAAACAGAATCCAATAAAATTTCTGAAGAGCATTTTCATAAAACAGCACTTTGGTTCCGTTTACAACGTTGACAAATGAGGAGCTGTTTAAATTGCTGGCATACGGAACATTTATTTCTTTGTTTTACGATGGCTTTTAATTTCCTTATTAGTACATTATAACAGCCCCTAGTGTAGGTAAAACAAATGCATTAGACTCTATCCCAACACTGTTCAGCATGCTTCTCTGAGTCAGTTTTGTCTGAGGCATGCTGACCCATGAGGACTTTAGCTGAAGTGTGCATCCAGACACGTCCACAGACTAGTTGAAGTTACTCAGAGCAAATGATTCACACAATATTTAAATCTTTGGCTCTTTAAATCTTGTTGAGCTCATTTTTTGTTGAGTCCAAATTTCCCTTCCTGCCTAGACATTAAATAGGTAGGAGGTAGGGCTTTTGCCTTATACCACATTTGATTGAAATTCTGAGCCAAATATGTGTATTGTTCTGATTTCCAACATCAACTGCTTCAGCCAACTTCTTACTTCCTCACATCCCAATCTGACGTTCTTCTACAGCTATTTTTCAAATAGCCTCAAGGGACAACGTGTCTCTCTCCAATACTGATCCATTTTAGTGGAGCTCTGCCCCCTGTGTAAGGGGAAGTCCCCCTATAAGGGATTTGCTCTTCACCAGGCGGCTTCTCGTGCTAAGGATTTGAAAAATCATATTATATGTAAGGATGTCAGCTTGCCAGTCTGAAGATTACCTCCTAAGGATTCTTACGGGACTGTGAAAGTAGTATCCATTAAAGACAGAATTTATAGGTGTGCAATATTCCTAAAACTACTGGAAATCTGTGTTGACAATTTGCAAGTATTCTATAGAGAAAGAGCAACCCATCCTAATCGGTGAGAAATAAACAGAGTTAAATAGGCCTGGAGCGTTGGTAGGTAAATTTCTCATCACAACCTTGTATGATCAAAATATCAGAAATTAAAAGGTATATAAAAAGAAAATGTGGTAAGAACAGAACTATACATCAAAAACTCAAGGACATGTGAATAATGAAAAGACTCCCTCTTGAGAAAGCTAAGAACTGAAATAGATGAGGCATCTTAACTAAGTTATAGGAAAGATCTTTCTTGAATAATGTCAAAAGAAATATTTAATGCCAAATGATGCAAAAGATTAGAAAAAATAGCACTTTCTTTTTAATTCATTTAAAGAAATATAAAAAAAGATCTGTATAGGTTAAATATAGCAGATTTCTAGAGGCAAGGTAAGATTTTAGCTAACATAGCAATTTAACTCACTCTTCTCTCTTTAAATGTTATAATTTTCAGTAGTTACAAGCCAAAAAAGCTTTCCTATTTTTGGTGTTAGTGTTCCACATGAAAATATTTTCTGTGTTTTGGAAAGGAATTTGGACCTGATATTGCAGTCACCTGCAAATTGAGAGTTTTGAGAAACAAGAGAAAA
The DNA here is from genome assembly GCF_021613505.1 of Equus quagga. NCBI lineage: Eukaryota > Metazoa > Chordata > Mammalia > Perissodactyla > Equidae > Equus > Equus quagga. Next base: position 14,666,481 of record NC_060277.1, read on the forward strand.
TAGTATTTCTCTAAGTTAAAGGAAAAGAGCTCTTTATGAGTACCTACGATATGTTACTCCTGAATTCATGAGAGAGTGATGGAGATTTTAGTTTTACTACAAATGTTTCATCTAATTGAGAACGAGAAAATTTGTGCAAATTTTACAATATGCCATTCCTTTTCCAATTTTAGAAACTGTTACGAGAATCAGACTTCATTTGAACGTCTTACAAGTGTTTTGGCATTTTGTGTTGGCCAGATTTTAGAGGGAAACAGTGAGGTTATTATCTGCTTTATGACACACTTGAATGGCCACTCCCAAGTAATTCCAGCTTTCAAAACTGTAGAATTTCCAACCACAGACGGCAAATGGATTTTGCTCACGGATGTTATTCACAGCTATGACTGTTTAAAAAGCTGACAGTAGTAACTGTAACTAACATAGACGTATTTTACCGGGATTTTGAAAAAATGGATTGCATAGTTCTTTAAACCACACAGTAGTGAAGAAAATCAGTATGTACCATTTAAAGAATCTCTCATGACAGCCTTATAATGGGTAGACTAAGAAAAAGTTTCACCAAAGTTGAATTTGCTGGTTCAGTTTAAGTGGAAATTAAAATTTGTCTGCATAAAAGTCTGAAACAAGGGCATCAAAAAGTTCCATAATTCTAAAATAAACATCAATTTCAAAATAGACGTTCGTTATTAGTGCAAACATATCTCATCTATGACTCTCCATATTGGCCCTCAGACTCAGATCTCTTCCATCTTATCCCCTCTCCACATAACTATAAGAGTTTTCTTTACAAAATAGAATTTCCTAAAGTATGCTACAGAAGAGAGATGGAAAAAGGCACAAAAGAGAGTTCCATGATCATATACATTTAGGAAACAGTAGGCCAAATAATATTAACAGGCTTATTTAATGCAGACTTTTTCTGAGCCTTTAGTCTGTTAATTTGCAGTGGATCTCCAAGAAGGAAACGGGGACTGCAACATGCCCTTCATCGACCAACCCTAACTTGTGAGACTAGCGTTCCTCTAAGTCTAGAAGCAATATTCAAATTGCTATTCCAAAATAAAGAAGCAAACTCTCTCAAAGACTTTTAGGGTTCCATTTCCTACTGAATGAAGTCCGGCCTCTTTAGCACGATACTCTGTGTTATGTGTAACGTGCCCCAATCCATTTTTCATGGATCTTTGGCCGAATGGCCCCAATCTCCCTACGCCTTCACCATCTTGAATCATTTGAAATCCCCTCGTAGTTTCACATCTCTCTGCCCTCCATCACATTGTCCCTTCCAGCCTGAAATGCTCTTTTTGATACTTCTGCTCAGCCTTCAAAGCGGCCCACCAGTTTTATTCCCTTTGTAAATCCCTGCTACTCTCCTCCCCATTTCCCACCTGTGCTCCTAGAGCGCCTTATTCTCAGCTCTCCTGCAGAATTTAACAAAGGTTGTTAGTATGGGGTTGTATCTTTGTCATCTCTTTCTCTAGATTGTGAGGGTCTCCTGAGGGCAGAACTAGCTCTTATTTATATTTGTACTATGAACACCAAGTACAATGCCTGAAACATGGTAGAGGCTTATTAAATCATGGCTGAGAACACAGATAGACAGATACATATGTATATATTTTTTCTTTTAATGAAGACTCTAGTACTGTTTCATCCTACAAAAATGCAGAGGAGAATTAAGCTAATTTTCTAGGCAATTAAAGTCTAACTATGAATTTCCTAATTATCAGATAATTTAGATTTGATGATATAAATTCAGTCTGAAACAAATAGTACTATCAACCCACCACTGAGTTTTGGGGTGTTAAAAAATTCATGCCTAAACACCAATTAAATTATTTAATTGCTAGAATTATCATAAGTCCCATCAAAAATAAATTTAAATTACAGAGGAAAATATTTGCAGTAAAGCTTTATTCCATAACAAGAAAGATTCATGGCTTAGTTAATTCTTCAAACACATTATGACTTAAAAAGGATTTAAAGAGGCATGCCATGATCCAGGTGAAGAAATCTGTCATCCCGTTAAAAAACTTCTTAGAAAAAGAACTTTCTGGAATGAGGTTGCCATATACATCGAGGAGGGCTGCCATTCTTTAATTGAGAAGTTACATCATCTGCTGGACGCACACCCAAGCTACCTCTGAGGAGAGTGTAATAACATACCAGGCTAATGAGAATATTCCTTTAATGAGGACAGTCACAAGCATGAAAACTTGGGCTGATAAAAATAACTAGTGCCGTCATGACTTAACCACAAATTTTGTTTATGTGCTGTTTTATCCTTTTGGACATTAATTAATCATTATTTAATAGACCACAGATGTGTTAAGCAGCTATTTTCTCAAAATTAACTCTCTTTTTTGAATTGATAAAGTCAGTTTAAAGTGCCACTAAGTTAAAAGAAAACTCTGGGTGCTAAAATTATCTAATTTTATGTATCTAAATTCTGTATTGAGCTTGCCTTAGGGCCCGATTATCTTGTTCTTATATAGGGAATTTTCACAAGACTATTTTAGTACATAAAGTAATATAATCACTTGCTAAATATGCTATAATCTGAGCTAACATAAGAGAAAAGTCAAAGAACAGATGTGAGCTAGACTGAATCAAAATCTACACTTTAGAAATGGTGGCAAAATACAAAGTTGTTCATTTCTCCTGAAATCTCTTTGTCTCCAAATTTCTAAAGTCAATTAACTTGAATTCCATAGAAAATAGTTCTAGGAAAGTTGAGGATTATTTCAATGATATCCTTGTTCAAACTGTCAAAGCACACCCTGGTGAGAGAGAGAAAAAGAAAGAAACCAGACTGAAAGTTTAGCCAGGGCGTGAGTACACTCAGAATGTGACATATAGCAACAGCAAACAGTGGGCAAAGATGAGTTTTCTTCCACATAGACAAGGGGCATATAATTTTAAAAGCAGGGAGGGGCCAGCCATGGCCTAGTGGTTAAGTTTGGCATGCTTCACTTTGGCAGCCCGGGTCCAGTTCCCAGGCACAGACCTACACCACTCATCCGCAGCTGTGCTATGGTGGCAACCCATATACAAAATAGAGCAAGACTGGCACAGATGTTAGCTCAGGGCAAATCTTCCTCAGCAAAAAAAAAAGAAAAAGAAAAAGAAAAAAGCAGGGAACTGTTGGGGGAAAAGAGCTTCCTAATACTCATATATGTGAGTCTACAAATGTGATCATCATAGCACACGTCCATTTTTCTTTTCGGTGGAGAGGATCAGTCTATTTAGCAGAATCTATCAATGGTTTTCTTGCTAATGATATTTTTCCTATTACAGTGGGTATGACTCATTCGTTGAAGGTGACCATAGGGATAAATGACCAGAGAACCTACCAGAAAAAGGGAAAAATTGCCAACATGTAGGAACAAAGTTGCATGGATTTTATTCCATACATTTGATGCCTTTAAATTTCATGTCAAAGAAATTTACTAGATATTTTTCTTTGATGACCAGAGAATACC